>NW_020664372.1:9442141-9486274 GCF_002925995.2 Terrapene triunguis
TGTGTGTGTGTGTGTGTGTGTGTGTGTGTGTGAGAGAGAGAGAGAGAGAGAGAGTTGGAAGGAATGAACTGTGTAGTTATGGTCTTAAAAAAAAGTGTGGGGGGCAACCCTCTCAAAAAGTTCTGATACTTCAGATTAGCATCAATTGCTTATGGAGTAGGTTAACAGCAGCCACAACATTTTCAGCTTCTTGTGGGCTTCTTTGCCCATCACATTCAACTCTCTGCTAACCTACTACACCTTGCCATGAAATTCAGTCACATGTTCCATAAGACTGCTCTTCATTTTTATGAAAAATCTACTTCTTTTCAAGAGAAGTAGAAAAAACAGACAAATGCCAATTATTTTCTCCTAAAATATTAATTTGTCAAGTATTCTTAGAAGCTTCTAATATCTGTTTTGTTTTTAAATGGAAAGTAATGCAGCTCAAAATGACAACTATGAGTTGCTTTTATTTACCAATGTCTGATAAAATAGAAGATGCCAGTGTCTAGTACGGATTCCAGTCTTAAAGTTCAAAGACATATTTTTCAGAAACAATGTACTACAAAAACAACAGTGACATGAACCATTTCCAAAACTGGACTGAACCTTCATCTTAGTCCTCTACTCTGACATTTATTTTTTATTTATTTGGGTGGAAATGAATGCAATAGACCCTTTCCTCTTCCTTTGGCTGAAGTATCTCTTCCCCCATTGGTAACCCTCTGTAGCTTCCCTGGAAATTGTACATTTTTGTATTTAACAAATAGAGTAAATGAAATACATCTCTCCCTACTTCCCAAAGATTTCCTCTGCAGTGAAAGGTGTGTGTATGATAGCAGGGAGAGAATCAAATAGAGTGACCTTTCCTTGAACAGGAACATCTGTGAAATAAATGCAAATTAGGGAAAAGCAAGCTTCTTAAGCACACACCAAAACAAAAAACAAAACAAAGCAAGAAATTAAAGCTATAGGAATATGGTGGACCTTGTGTGAGGAGAAAGCTAAAGCTAAAGGGAGAATGGAAAACTCTGAGGTTTTTTTGTCACAAATAAGTAGTCAGAACTTTGGATGCTTATCTAAAGTGAAAAAGAAATTTAAAGGAAGTTCACACATCATTCATTCTAATGTGAATTTTTTTAACCTCGTGACATCTTCCAAAGAAGATCTTTTCATCTCTTTTTTCCAGTGTGATTAAACGTACAGTAACAAATTCATTTCTACCCAGGAACCTAAGGGTGGCTTCAGACTGCTCATTATGGTTACCTAGAACTTCTCAGCATAGCAGAACAGATCCAAAGTTCTCCTATGGAAACTACTACCTCTTGAGCTAAAGGATAATTTCTGTTAGCTACTAGAAGTTATAAGGCACAAAGTTGAGCACTTCTGATTTAATCCAATAGAGAGCAGTGTCACATTTAGGTACTAACCTGATGTAATAATATGCATTTAATTGTTCCAGCACAACGGAGATTTAGATGGTATAATTTTGTTTTTAAATTTAAAGCATGTTTAACTTGAGAAGTAATCAAATGCACACAATCATAAAGTGCTACTGTCACCCTTCCACTAAGGCCTTTATGGCAGCAATAAGGACTGTGTTCAAGAAATGTAGGGTCTCTTTTGACAAATAACTAAACAATCTCAAGCCTTCACCCAGAAACCTGGGAAAACTAAAAGCTCCCTCCCTGAATGCCCTTAACAGGCAGAGAAGTGCCCCATGCATAAGCACTCTGGCACTGTGCACAAACAAGAAAAACTTTATTGGGGAAAGGGAAAACAGTTATAAACTTGGGAAAACAGAACAGCAACTGAATATATATGCAAATTAAAAGTAAAGTACCCCCCACCCTCTTTCAGCAACAGTCCACCTAACTCCCTTCCTTCCCACTAATGAGACTGTCCCACAAGTGATAGTCCCTTGGCCACACCACTTTATTCATCTGCCATCTGCCACTCACTTTTTGGATTAGCAAGGAGCAGTCATTCAAGTATTTATTTGTAGGTCTGTTTCCAGGCTCAAAGGAGCTGTTTGGCTGATCTCACTGGTAGTCACCACTACTTCTCCCAGCTTAGTTATTCAGCTTTATTAAGGTGCTGCGTAATCAGGGCCTTACCCAAGTCCACCCAGTTCTGCTGCTGTCTTCTCCATCATCACTCAATGCAAACTCCTCTGTCTGCATCATCTCTCAACATGAAGTTCTTATGAGCAATTAAGACCCTTGAGCAGAGCCCTGGCTACTTGGAAATAACCTCATTGTCACAAAGTAGAAGCTCTTTCCTCTCCTCTCTTTGAGCTTCTCTAGAACCCCTATCTGCCAAATACAAGTTCATGTATAGTTATGCTGACTTTCCAAATGTGACTATAATGACTGTGAACTGTGGATAGGTAGCCTATGTAAATGAGGCCATCTAAGGCAGTGGTTTTCAACCTGGGTCATGGCAGCACTGGGTCACGGCAGCTCTAGTCAGCTCCACCAACCAGGCTGTTAAAAGTCCTGTAAGTGGTGCTGCCTGGCTAAGGCAGGCTAGTTCCTACCTGTTCTTACACTGCGCTGTGCCCCGGAAGCGGCCAGCAGCCGGTCCAGCTCCTAGGCAGGGGGACCATGGTACTCCACACGCTGCCCCAGCCCTGAGCACTGGCTCTGCACTCCCATTGGTCGGTTCCTGGCCAATGGGAGCTGGGATGCCTGCAGGCGAGACCCACATGGAGCCGCTTGTGTGCCTCCACCTAGGAACCAGACCTGCTGCTGGCTGCTTCTGGGGCGCAGCGTGGTCTGTGGTGCCAGGACAGGCAGTGAACCTGCCTTAGTACCCCCGCTGCGCTGCTGACTGGGAGCTGCCCGAGGTAAGCCTGCACCCCAACCCCACACCCAAATCCCCGCCCCAGGCCTGAGCCCCCCAAACCTAGAGCCCCTTCTTGCACCCCAAACCCCTTATCCCTAGTCCCACCCCAAAGCCTGTGCCCCCATCCCAGAGCTCTGACCCCCTCCCACACCTCAACACCCTGCCCCAGCCCTGAGCCCCACCAACCCAGAGCCTCTCCTGAACCCCAAACTCCTCATCCCCTGCCCCATCCCATAGCCTGCCCCCCTGCACCCCAGCCCTCTGCCCCAGCCCTGAGCCCCTCCCACACCCCAAACCCCTCATTCCCAGCTTCATTGGGTCACGGGCATCAACAATTTGCTTCAACTGGGTCGCCAGAAAAAAAGTTTGAAAACAACTGGTCTATGGCACCACTTTTCCCTTTTCACCAATAGAGGGAGTAGAGAGCTCTTCACCTTCTGGAGCTCCTGGCCATATGTTTACACTTCTTCAAGAAATAAATGCTTTTGAATGTAACATTTTTGTATGTATGGCATTCTCTCTCTCTCTCCCTCCCTCCAACAATTGTGTTTTACCACGAGGTTCGTATTTTATTATCTGTAATTTTCACCCCTATCTCTACCCTCCCCACTAAGAAAGGACATCTTTCTATACAAATAATAATTATCATTTTCTGAGATAATACATTTTATGTTCTACCTCCAAATAAAATAAAACCCTTCTTTCGCTATCTTTTAAAGTTTTTGGAGCATCTGAGCCTGCCAAGCCTTACTATGGCCCAAAGGAATTTCAGAATAGATTGCCATTTGAACTCCTGAACAGTTAATCCCAGATTCAGAAGGTATTTAGGCACCTATGGATCAGGACCTTATTCCCTGTGTATGGCTAGTTCACCAACCCATTGCACCCCAAGTTAAGGACTGCATTAATATTTATGTGTTTAAGTATTAATTATAAGAACACTTACTAGGCTGTGAAGAGCTAAAATGCAAATTGTGTTGCTGTTTAGTTCTCTTAAATTACATAAGCAATACAAGTGTAATGGACTCCTAGTAACAGATTAAAAAGTAAAGGATGCCAGCATTTTATTGATGTTTAACACGATAATTAGAACAAGTAAATTACCGTAGGTATTAACATAGTTATTAGAAGTCAGTATTTACAGATTGCTACCCCATCTACTTACTTTAGGCTACCACTACCAATGTTAATTAAGGGTCTAATTAGCAAATATAATGTAAATAGGTCTGTAGGCCAGTGGGCAGAAGCGCCAGCCTCAGAAGATGAATTACACTCTCATCAGTTGCAGACTTGCAAGTCTTTTCATCAGGGCTTTCTTTTACTCATTCATAAACCATAGGATTTCAGATAAAAGAAGCCACTCAGAATAGCAGCCCCAACTGCCAGTTTCTTAACCAGCTGGGAGGGGAGAGGGCAACCCTTTTCCCCACATGTAGATAATAGCACAGCTACCTCTCTTCTACCTTTATATCCCCAGCTTCTTTCATTCATGTGACAGGCAGGGGTCTGCATTAGCCCCTTCATGTATTGGGGCTTCTGGAGCATCTTTCCATCTTGTCACAAGCTCCTATAACATTTGATGTGAATATTATGAGGAGGTAATATACATATTCTGGGTCTGATCCAATGTCCAATTAAGTCAGTGGAAAGACTCCCATTGATTTCAGTTAGAAAAATGAAAAACAATCTCTGAAACATATTGGGTACTGAATAGGCATAATACATTGGCTACTGGATTTGCACAGCACCAGATGTCCATGACTGTTTATTCTACTAACCTAACATTGAAATGAATGAGAGATCAGGGTAACATGTTCAGAAGCACATCAAATATATTTTTCATGTAGGTACTTGTGCAATAGAGCAACAGTCATGTTAGGGCAGGTCTATACTTACTTCCTGGTCCGGCCATAAGCAATCGATCTTCTGGGATCGATTTATCACGTCTTGTCTAGACGCGATAAATAGATCCCGGATCGATCCCGGAAGTGCTCGCCGTCGACGCCGGTACTCCAGCTCGGCGAGAGGAGTACGCGGCATCGACGGGGGAGCCTGCCTGCCGCATCTGGACCCGCGGTAAGTTCGAACTAAGGTACTTCGAATTCAGCTACGTTAATAACGTAGCTGAATTTGCGTACCTTAGTTCGAAGTGGGGGGTTAGTGTGGACCAGGCCTTAGTAAGGAACAGCATAGACTCCTTGAAAAGTTTGCCCTGATTATTCCTTGCATTTACAGGGTCAGATTTTAAAAAGACTCAGCTCCCAGTTAGGTAGTTAAAATGAAAGCTGCTGGATGTTGAGCACTTTCAAATTCTAGCTATTTAATTTTGTTGCTTAAGTGAGAGCTGATGTCTTTTGAAAGTCTGTCAAGGTGCTGGACATGCAGTGAGTGTCTACTGCTACTTTAACACTGTAGTGTCACCCGGCCTCAGAAGCCTGAAGACAAAGGCCTGGTCTACACTAGGTGTTTATGTCGAATTTAGCACCGTTAAATCGAATTAACCCTGCACCCGTCCACACCACGAGGCTATTTAGTTCGACATAGAGCTCTCTTTAAATCGATTTCTGTAATCCTCCCCAACGAGAGGAGTAGCGCTAAATTCGAAATGGCCATATCGAATTAGGCTAAGTGTGGATGGAAATCGACGCTAATAGCTCCGGGAGCTATCCCACAGTGCACCACTCTGTTGACGCTCTGGACAGCAGTCCGAGCTCGGATGCTCTGACCAGCCACACCCCGGGAAAATTTGAATTCCTTTTCCTGTCTGGGCAGTTTGAATCTCATTTCCTGCGTGGCGAGCTCAGCAGCAGTGGCAACGATGCAGAGCTCTCCAGCAGAGATGGCCGTGCAATCCCAGACTAGAAAGAGGGCCCCAGCATGGACTGATCGGGAAGTCTTGGATCTCATCGCTGTGTGGGGAGATGAGTCCGTGCTTGCCGAGCTGCGCTCCAAAAGATGGAATGCAAAGATCTACGAGAAGATCTCTAAAGCCATGGCAGAGAGCCGATACAGCCGGGATGCAACGCAGTGCCGCGTGAAAATCAAGGAGCTGAGACAAGGCTACCAGAAGACCAAAGAGGCAAACGGACGCTCCGGATCCCAGCCCCACACATCCCGTTTCTACGAGGCACTGCATTCCATCCTAGGTGCGGCCGCCACCACTACCCCACCCGTGACCGTGGACTCTGAGGATGGGATATTGTCCTCGGCCGGTTCCTCTTCAGACATGTTAGCGGACAGGGAAGATGAAGAAGGAGATGAGGAGGACGATGCAGTCGACAGCGCTGGCACCCCTGATTTCCCCGACAGCCAGGAGCTCTTCATCACCCTCACAGAGATCCCCTACCAACCGTCCCCATCCCTTACCCCGGACACAGAATCAGGGGAAGGATCAAGCAGTAAGTGCTGTAAACATGTAAACATTTATTTTTAACAGAACTTGCATATTTTAAATATTAACAATAGCTAATGTGCTTTCAAACATGTAAACATTTATTTATAACAGAACAGGAACATTTAAAATATTAACAATGGGTAAAGTGCTTCAAAAAATGTAAAGAGTAAAGTGCAACAAAACGGGAATCTGAAGAAAGGGTATCATGATTAGTCTGTCTTTGGGCGCTTCAATATATAGTCCGAACTATTTTAAAAAAATTTCACAATGTCCGCTTCATGATTATACTGCCCAAGACGCTCCACTCTTTTGTCCCTCCAAGGGCACCTAACCCAAAAACTGGTCGATGTGTCCTGGGATAGAGGCGAAATCCTCCTGGGAGAACTCCTCATAGGCCTCCTGCAGGTGTCTTTCCAGCCCAACTATCAGGTTCCTGGGCAGGGAGAGCTTATTAGGCCCCCCGTGGTATGACAAGTTTCCATGCCACAACGCCAGCAGGTATTCGGGGATCATGGCCTTGCAGAGCATAGCAGCAAATGGCCCCGGTTTCTGCAGGCTGTCCCGAAGCATCTTCTCCTTCTGGCTCTCCGAGACCCTCAGGAGGGTGATGTCTGGCATGACACCCTGCTTTGAATTAGGTAGGGGACAGTTAGTATTGGGACTGCTTGCCCGTTCCTTTACAGAACTGCAACCGCCGGTTTACAGCCACGCGGTTTACAGCCGCGAGGGGGTGGGACAGGGACAGAGTTCATGCTTGCAGGATTGCTGCCAGCAGAGACTCACATTGCTTTCTATGTGAAAGGAGGCCAGTGCCACTCTTAAAGTTTTAAGCAGCCACAAGTCTACAGCTTACCATGTTTGCCAGCTAGACAAAGTCCGGTGTCCTGCCCCGCTCCTCAGCTCGCCACAGCAAGACCGCAGGCACTGTAGGCGAGGGCCGAAAATTCAACCTTGTCCTCAGTGCGCGTGTGATAGGTGCTCTGCATGGTCTTGTTCACAGAGAAAGACTATGTTCTCTGTTCACAGATACATTGATCTGTCTCAGGAATTCACTCCCTTTTTCCAATTCCCACAGCCACATCTGCCCAGAGGCTAGCGCACATTAGGAGGAGGAAGAAGAGGACACGGGAAGACATGTTTGCTGAACTAATGGGATGCTCCCGAGCACAGGCAGCCCAGCAGACACAGTGGAGGGAGAACTTGTCCCAAATGCACCGGGCAAACATGGAACGGGAGGAGAGGTGGTGACAGGAGGACCAGCAGGCGACTCAAACGCTGCTTGGACTAATGAGGGAGCAAACGGACACGCTCCGCCGCCTTGTGGATGTTCTGCAGGACTGGAGGCAGGAGGAGAGAGCCCCGCTGCAGTCTCTCTCTAACCGCCCTCCCCCGCCACCAAGTCCCACACCCCCCTCACCCAAAGTCCAAAGAAGGAGGGGCGGCAAGGGCCGTTAAAACTTTCACTCCACCCCTGCAGACTGCTCTAGCACTAGAATGCTCTCATTCCCCAAAATTTGAAAAGTCCTTTCCTACCCACCTCACACAAGCCCCCGTGCAAGTTTCAGCCCCCACGTTTAATGAGTGGTTCATAATAAAATATTGTTCCTGTTCATTACTGTTTCTATCCTGTTCTTTTGGAGGAGAGTCTGTCTGAAGGGGGGGAAGGGGCTTGGTAATTGGACAGGACAGTCACCTTTAGCAGGGTACAGAGGCGGGGTCAGGTCCAGCATCAGGACACATACACAGTGCGGTCACTGGTTACCCTGGTCAGTCTTGGAGGTGGTTTTTGTGTTCTGGGGGCGGGGGGTTGCTCTGTGACTTTGTGGCGGGGGAGGGCAGTTACAGATCTTATGCAGCGGTCCTTATCCTGGCTCACAGATCCACGCAGCAGGGGATCTGTAACCCTACTCCCCCTGCCAGAAAGTCACATAGCCGACACATACACACAGTCCCCCCCAGGAGTGCTGGCAGGCTCCATTGAAATAACCAGTGCACCATTGCGGAGCCTGTCATTCCGGGAGTTTAGAAGCATCATTTACATCAGAACACTAAACCCGCCCCCCGCCACAGTCTGCGTCCCCGGTTTAAAACAGTCCCGCGAAAACAGCAATACAGACAACGGTGTTCATTAACAAAATAGAACTGATTTTATTTTTTGGGAAGGAGAAGGGGGTGAAGGGGGTATGTAACCTGAGAGGATAGTCAAAATGAACTGGGTAAAGAAACAGGGGCAGGTTCAGCTTTTCTGTACACAAACTGAAAAGTCACAGGTTGCCCTGCTCACTCAGGAACCTAGCTTTCAAAGCCTCCCGGATGCACAGGGCGTCCCGCTGGGATCTTCTAATCGCCCGGCTGTCTGGCTGGGCGTAATCAGCAGCCAGGCTACTTGCCTCAACCTCCCACCCCGCCATAAAGGTCTCCCCCTTGCTCTCACAGAGATTGTGGAGCACACAGCAAGCTGCTATAACGATGGGGATATTGGTTTCGCTGAGATCACAGCGAGTCAGTAAGCTTCTCCATCTCCCTTTGAGACGGCCAAAAGCACACTCCACCACCATTCTGCACTTGCTCAGCCGGTAGTTGAAGAGTTCTTTTTCAGTGTCCAGGGCACCAGTATAGGGCTTCATGAGCCAGGTCATTAGCGGGTAGTCTGGGTCCCCGAGGATCACTGTAGGCATCTGCACATCCCCAAGAGTTATTTTGTGGTTCGGGAAGTAAATACCTTCCTGCAGCCGTCTAAACAGACCAGAGTTCCTGAACACGCGAGCGTCATGAACCTTGCCCGGCCATCCGACGTTGATGTTGGTAAAACGTCCCCTGTGGTCCACCAGTGCTTGCAGCACCATTGAAAAGTAGCCCTTTCTGTTGATGTACTGGCTGGCCTGGTGGCCCGGTCCCAGGATAGGGATGTGAGTCCCATCTATAGCCCCGTCTATAGTTTGGGAATCCCATCGCAGCGAAGCCATCTATGATGGCCTGCGCGTTTCCCAGGGTCACTACCTTTGACAGCAGTACCTTCACGATTGCCTTGGCTACTTGCAGGACAACAACCCCCACGGTAGATTTGCCCACGCCAAAGTGGTTCGCGACTGACCGGTAGCTGTCCGGTGTTGCAAGCTTCCAGAGGGCTATGGCCACTCGCTTCTGGACAGTCAGGGCTGCTCGCATGTGGGTGTCCTTGCGCTTCAGGGCAGGGGACAGCAACTCACAAAGTTCCAGGAAAGTCCCCTTCCGCATGCGAAAGTTTCGCAGCCACTGGGATTCATCCCAGACCTGCAGCACTATGCGGTCCCACCAGTCCATGCTTGTTTCCCGGGACCAGAATCGCCGTTCCACAATATCCACATGACCCACATGACCCATTGCCACCGTGATGTCCTGGGCGCTGGGGCTCGTGGTTTCTGACAGCTCTGTGCTACTCTCCGACTTCAGGCCCTCACGGCGGTGCCGTAGCCTCCTCGCCTGATTTCTCTGCATCTGCCTCAGGGAAAGGTGTATGATAAGCTGCGAGGCGTTGAGAACGGCCACAACTGCAGTGATGGTCGCAGCGGGATCCATGATCGCAGTGCTGTGGCGTCCGCGCTGTCACTGATCAAAAAGTGCGCGAACTGATTTCCCGCCGGCGCTTTCAGGGAGGGAGGGAGGGCGGTAGTGACTGACGGATGACAACAGTTACCCAAAAGCACCCTCTCCACATTTTTTTACCCAGAAGGCATTGGCGGATCGACCCAGAATTCCAATGGGCAGCGGGGACTGCGGGAACTGTGGGATAGCTGCCCACAGTGCACTGCTTCCAATGTCAACGCTTTCCCTGGTAGTGTGGACTGACAAAGTCGAATTACTGTCCTTAGTGTGGACACACACGTTCGACTTTCTAATATCGATTGCACATATTCGATTTAACTAAAATCGAGCTACTCTCGTAGTGTAGACATACCCAAAGAAAAGTATTATTTGTAATTATTAAATATACTGGGCCTTATCCAAAAGTTTCTTTGTAAACCTTAAAAAACAACGAAGAGTCCGGTGGCACCTTAAAGACTAACAGATTTATTTGGGCATAAGCTTTCGTGGGTAAAAAACCCCACTTCTTCAGATTCATGGAGTGAAAATTACAAATGCAGACATAAATATACTGAGACATGAAGATAAGGGAGTTACCTTACAAGTGGAGAACCAGTGTTGACAAGGTCAATTCAGTTAGGGCGGATGTGGTCCACTCCCAATAATTGATAAGGAGGTGTCAATACCAAAAGAGGGAAAATTGCTTTTGTAATGAGCCAGCCACTCCCTGCCCCTATTCAAGCCCAAATGAATGGTGTTAAATTTGCAAATGATTTGTAGCTCTGCAGTTTCTCTTTGAAGTCTGTTTTTGAAGTTTTTTTTCTTGAAGGATGGCTACTTATAAATCTGTATCTGAATGTCCAGGGAGACTGAAGTGTTTTCCTACTGGCTTTCATATGTTACCATTCCTGATGTCTGATTTGGTCCATTTATCCCTTTACGTAGAGATTGTCCGGTTTGGCCAATGTACATGACAGATGGGCAGTGCTGGCACATGATGGCATATATCACATTAGAAGATGTGCAGGTGAATGAGCCCCTGATGGTGTGGCTCATGTGGTTGGGTCCTATGATGGTGTCACTAGAGTAGATATCGTGAAAGGAAAGTCAAAGGGGTTTGTTACAGGGATTGGTTCCTGGATTAGTGTTTCTGTGGTTTGGTGTGTAGTTGCTGATGAGTATTTGCTTCAGGTTGGGGGGCTGTCTGTTAGCAAGGACTGGCCTGCCTCCCAAAGTCTGTGAGAGGGATCATTTTCCAGGATAGGCTGTAGATTGTTATAATATACATATAATATATGGAGATATACCTATCTCATAGAACTGGAAGGGACCCCAAAAGGTCATTGAATCCAGCCCACTGCCTTCACTAGCAGGACCAAGTACTGATTTTGCCCCAGATTCCTAAGTGGCCCCCTCAAGGATTGAATTCACAACCCTGGGTTTAGCAGGCCAATGCTAAAATCACTGAGCTATTCCTCTCCCAATGATGTGCTGGAGAGGTTTTAGCTGGGGGCTGTACGTGATGGCCAGTGGTATTCTGTTATTTTCCTTGTTGGGCCTGTCCTGTAGTTGGTGACTTCTGGATACCCGTCTCGCCATCATGTGCCAGCAATGCCCCTCTGCCATGTACATTGGCCAAACCAGACAGTCTCTACGTAAAAGGATAAATGGACACAAATCAGAGATCAGGAATGGTAACATACAAAAGCCAGTAGGAGAACACTTCAGTCTTCCTGGACATTCAATAACAGATTTATAAGTAGCCATCCTTCAACAAAAAAACCCCTTCAAAAACAGACTTCAAAGAGAAACTGCAGAGCTACAAATCATTTGCAAACTTAATACCATCAATTTGGGCTTAAATAGAGACTGGGAGTGGCTGGCTCACTATAAAAACATTTTTCCTCTCTTGGCATTGACACCTCCTCATCAATTATTGGGAGTGGACCACATCCACCCTGACCGAATTGGCCTTCAACAGTGGTTCTCCATTTGTAAGGTAACTCCCTTCTCTTCATGTGCCAATATATATTTATGCCTGTATCTGTAATTTTCACTTCATGCATCTGAAGAAGTGAGTTTTTTACCCATGAAACCTTATGGCCAAATAAATCTGTTAGTCTTTAAGGTGCCACCGGACTCCTCGATGTTTTTGTGGATACAGACTAACACGGCTACCCCTCTGATATATAATTACAGAACTGCAGTTTCCACTTTTAAATTCTCAGCCCTGCGGTGGAGGTTTTTCTTCATATTTTAACTCTTCATGAAATGCTTCTCCCCTAAGAAGTCTAACAACATTAAGTTTGAGTGAATTAGAGCTATAATCCTCCTTCAACAGGAACATAATCCTTCTTCAAACATAATTAGAGCTGTAATCCTTCTTCAAATCTTTTCTGGAATGTGTACAAGACATTAGTCAACTAATAATGAATAGGTTTGGGGGTACACAATCAGTTCATATTTATTGTTTTATTTTTCAAAATAAGATGTATAATGCATACATTTATATATAAACTACTTGTATCCCTTCCTTCTTTCTGTATGTTGCTTGTTTCCTCAGTTAAAGTCTTCAGGGCAAGGATTGGGTCTTCCTGTGTGTATAGAAAGCCGTTAGTATATTGGGGACCTAAAAACAAGTATAGGATTATTGTTTACCATTTTTGCTTACAAAAAAACAAACCAAAACACCCCACAACATTTTCGTTATAAAAAGTGTGGGGAGGTTCTTGGGATTTTTTATTTATGTGTTGATTTCATTTATGCAAATAGTAAAAATTGCATTACAGTGTCTTTTTCATGAAACCAGCTAAACTGAAAAATGTCATTTCTAATGAAAATTTATTTGGACAGCTATGATGTTACTAATATGATGTTTGTGCCTCTCATGTTAAAGACATATTTAATATAAATAGAAAATATAAATGCCAACAGAAAAATTACTGTTAAATTACATATACACTAGTATTTGACTTGGTGCTGAAGAAACGTACTGCTTTCCTGTGAGGATATGATGTACCTCTGGATTCGAGATAGATCAGTGTGAGTCAGACACACTTTTGATGTAATGATCCTATTTGTAATGGTCACAGTTTGCTATTTTAATATGCTATAGTATCCTGTATTATCATGCAATAACTGACATACATAAATGGTTGATGAATATCTGTGAATGAGAGTTCATATACATTAAAGGCCTGATCCAAACCCCATTGAGGTAAAAGGAAAGACTTCAATGGACTTTGGATATAGCCCTAAGTAATCAAATTTGCTATAAAGCAAGACAACTTTATCAAAGCATTAAGATTAATTTATGGAGTACGTTTTTAAAGAGTTAATAAGCCTGGAGAACAATAGGTGAATTGGTTCCTTTTTGTCCGTATAGTGAGGCGGTGTGGCCTGCCACTGACCCAGAGAGGGAGGGACCACTCACAGAGCCCTGGAGGTTGGAGCCAGGCTGTGCTTACTTCGCCCACCAGAAGTCAGTAGGTGGGACAGGAAGTACAAAAGGCAGGTCTTCAAGCTCAGTTTGGCTGCAGCCGCTGAAGGAGCCAGATGCTTCCTGCCCGCTCCCAAACTGGGAGACTGTTGCAGAGACCCTTGTGGCGCTGATGACTGGCTGATGCTGCTGGAGCCACACACTGACCAAGCTGAGGAGGAGTTCCCAGGTCTGCCGCTGGCCTTCTATCCAGACGATGAAGAGGACCCCTTACAGACCCAGGTACGCCCCGAGGGGGAGATAGGAAGTAACCCAGGGGAACTAGAGAACCATCTGGTTGAGAGCTGGTCTGCGACCGGGTCAGCTTGTTGCAAGAGGATCCCCGCTGACCCCTCTGCCATTGTTAGGGCCCTGGGCTGGGACGCAGTGGAGTTGGGTGGGCCCATTTCCCCCCTGCCACCTGAACCCTGGGGTGGCAATACTCCCCCTCAATAGGCCAGAGGGCCTGCATCTGCCTACTGCCCTCTGAGTGAGAACAGTAGGCTCTATCCCTGCCTGAGCCCACATAGATTGTGTTTGGGTGCTCTACTCCTATCCTAGACTGTATTTGGGTGATCTATCCCAGCCTGAACCCGGAAGACTTGCTGCCCCACCCTGACTAAGAGCCTGGGCTCTGAACTATTGGTTTGCTGCTCAGGCCTGAGTGCAGGCCCAAGACCCAGACGCCGTACCAGCCCATCACGACTAAGAGCCTGGGCTCTGACCCAGTTGTTTGCTGCTCGGCCCAGAGTGCAGGCCGAGACTCAAACTCTGGACTGCCCCGCCCCGACTAAGGGCTTGGCTTACTAACTGTTTGTTTGCTGCTTGGCCCGAAAAACAGGTCCGAGCCACCAACCCTTCAACTGCCCTGATTGCGGGCTAGAGATGCTAACCACCTATCGCTCTGCCCAGAGGGCCGACCAGAGCTACACACCAAGAGTGACTCAGCTAATTCCCCAACCGTGAGCAACGCCCTGTGATGTAGTGAAGTGGAGTGGCCTCCCACTGACCCAGAGGGGAGGGGCCACCACTAACCCACTACAGTCCCTCATAAAAGTACATCTAACAATAACTGCTGTCTCTACATTATTTTCTAATTAAAGCTTTGGTTATATTAGTCTCTTCCAAACCAACTCGTCCTTATAAACCTTTATTCTGAGGGATTTATAACCTCATAAAAATTACCTCTGTGCTGACAAAGAGTAATAAAAGCAAGAAGGAATTGTATACAATTCTGAACCATTTAGCAGTTGATACAGAGATATGGGATATCCAACAAAACCCTGTTCAACTATTTTCATATTCATTTGATCTCTTGCAATTTAAAGTAATTGTTTTCAAGTTGAAGAGTGAAAGCCCCTCATCTATAATACATGTTAATCCCTTAGGCCAAATCTTGTGATTCTTGCTGAAGAAAAACTCCTCTTAGAAGCAAACAGAGTTTTGTCTTTATTAAAGATTAAAGGGTTTGTCCAGTAGTCCATGTAAGAATATCTGTCAGCTATCATACTCTGATATCTGAGATATGAACCAGAATCTAAACAAAGGATTCAGCACCCAACACATTTCCAGATCAGAGCTACAATGGCACGCTGAGTGGTGTAAGAAGTATACCTGAATATCATGTGAAACATGCTACTTCTTCTATGTAGGTGAAACATGCTACTTATAACATGGAAGTCTAGTAGAAGACTACATTGCACTATACTTAAATCAGAATATTGATACCACTGGGACCATATCTCTTTCTCATCAAGTGCAAAAAGTGACAAACTACCTAAAGGCAATTGGACCCAGAATGAAAAAGCAAAAGTCCTGGTCTAAGTGCCTGATCTTGCAATCCTTACTCATTTAGTCCTTACAGGAAATCAACAAGACTAATTATGTCAGGACTACTTATGTGAGAAAAGGTTTCAGTATCAAGACATAAATACAAACAAGACTGAGATCAAGTTAATAGGAAAGGGAAAACACTTTAATAAACTAGCTGATGTTATGACTTTACACTTTGTGGGGAGAATCCTAAACACAAATAATTAAACTAGTGCATGGTCCTGTTAGTGGATTCATTGTTATTCCTGAATACTAAAACAATAGGGAGTGATTAGAAATAATCTTCTTTTATCTTTGGCAGCCTAGAAGACAGCACTTGTTTCTCCTTGATGCAGACCTAGACCTTTATAACTTCCAGACTAGATTACTTTTTCTGTGATTTACTGTGAAGGCTAGACCAATCCTGTAACTGGTCCATAATACAGCAGTCCATCTCCTGAATGTAATGAAGCATACTGATGCTACACACGCTGCACTGGCTCCCAATCTAATTTCAGATGCCTTTCAAAGTGATTCTTATTTTCAAATCCCTTAATGGACATGGATATACAAGCATCCGATGATGTGGGCTGTAGCCCATGAAAGCTTATGCTCAAATAAATTTGTTAGTCTATAAGGTGCCACAAGTACTCCTGTTCTTTTTGCAGATACAGACTAAATCGGCTGCTACTCTGAAACCACGGATATACCAGTGTCTGTCTCGCATACCGCACCCCCCACTGGTAAATGTAATTAATGGGAAAGTTGCAACTGACTCAATGAAAAGTGCCCAGTTGTAAAAAATATAAAGGATTTTACAAGTATAGTATATTATAATATCCATATTGTTCCTGCCTGCTAGTTATGTGGGTTGCTTGAATTTTCAATAAATAATTCATTTGTTCAAGGTTTATAAATTATTTTTCCTTTTGTTTTAGCAAAAAAATTACTATTTCTGGGATTTGTTCTCTAATCTATAATTCAGTTTTATTCAAGTAAAATCAGGCTTTGTCTGAGACCCCAGGAATAAATTTATTAAATATCTGAACTTTTTATGTTCCAGAGTACTGATTTATATTCACTGCACACTTCTTAATGCATGCAGAAAAAAAACTGAGCATGTTAATATCAGACTTGGTAACGTATAGTTTTTTCATAGTTAGTTCAAGGTGTTGATTACTTTTGTAATAGTAAAGCTCATCCATGCATTACAATTTTGTTCCATCGTCTACATGATTTTACCTCTGCACAAGATTTCTTTCTGGTTGACTTATGTATATACCTTGGAGTAATATGTGAGTTTTTAAGAGAAACAGTACAGAAGGTTAAGAAAGTCATCAGAGTTTTGTCTGTTCTGTTTGTTTGTTTTTGGCCATTGAGCAATTTTAAATCTTCATTAATGCAAATCTGATGAAAAAGGTCAAATCTCAGGGTTTTTTTTTTAATTATAGAATATTCTAACAACTGAGAAACCTATAATAACCCACTGAGAGCAGAGCTTTTGTGACTTAACCAAACAAGTTTCTTTTTTTAGTCCATATAAAATGATTTGCCTGAGTGTGCCAATAAATATGTTGCTATATATTTGCTAAACCTTGCCAATTTGTGTTAGAAGAGATAGAGTACTCCCAGGATGTAATCTCTTTCATTTCTGTTAATAAAGAGAGAAATAAAAAAAAAATAAGTAGAAGCATTCTCCGTCATAAATAGCTGTCTCTAAATATTTTAACATGCATTGGGTATCTCAATTCAGCCTTTGTTCATAGACAAATTATGCACCATGCATATGAATGAAAAGGGGCATATGGGGAATATTTTCACTCTGATGTAGTAAGTGGGGTTCTAAGGAGGTGATGTCCTATTAAAAATAGAGATGAGTGAACCATTGGACAAAATAAGAACCACACCATGCCCCCAAAGGCATTGCTGATGATGAATTAAATATAACATCTCTGAGTTACTTTCATCTTCCTGTAGCTATTTTTAATTTCCAGATTCTGATCCAGAGATCAAACTGGAAGAGTCACAATAATTCAGTAAAGTCTGTTTTCTCGATAGCCTGACCTACCCAGTTTATAGTAGGGAGATATATCTTAATTTGCAATAAAAAGACTATCTTGTACAATATCCTATTAAGCAAATAAGAAAAAAAAAGTTACAAATTACAATTCCTACCACAGAGAATTTAGGCACAGAGTCAAAGAGAGGTTACTTTTCTGAGTTCTCATACCAACAGCTGCAGTCTACAACCATCCCATACACTTCACAACCAATTTACTCAGTCAAAACAAGACAACAAACTGTTCCAAATGCAAAACAAAACTATTCCTCCACAAACTGAAGTCCCAGTCCTGCTCTCATTGAAGTCATAAAGGAGATTTTTTTAACATGGACTTCAATGAGAAAAACATGAGGTCCCAAAACACCAGCTAATACTATTCATCAGAGTTTACACTGTTGCTACAATATCTTATACACTTTCTGTTTGTACACTTTGGTTTGTCAAGCCTTTCAAAAATGTTTTTTATTTTATTTTACATCTTACCTATAACAAAATCTTGCAACAAACTAAACACATTGACATAGTTAGCACATACCATTGTAAGCCTTGCTATTTAATGACTTCTAAACTTTAGAGATGGAATAAATATAAATGAAATTAAAGGTTGCACACTGTGAACATATTGTTACAGTTTGGGTTAGACCTTGCTGAAACTGGTCATTTTAACAGCCACCCTTCATTTGGGTTAAAAGAGAGAAAAAATAGGGGCATCAAACAAAGACACAGGCTCATGAGACAACCCAAAGCAAAAAGACAAGTGAACTGGTATAGAAATTAGAGCTATGTGGGTGGATTGTTTTTGCTGGGTATTATTTGGTAGAGCTGCGTTTGTATGTGTGGGGGGAGAGAAAGAAAAAAAATCCACCAGAGAAGGAATGAGACAACAAGGACACTCCAGAGCCTGAACAAGCCCTGGGAGCGTGGCCCTGAGAAAAGTCTAGAGAGAGACAGAATAACGTTTTTTTGGACACTTTTTTTCAAAAAGTCTATGTTTTCCTGCTGATGGAACAATCACACAAAATAATCATTTTTTTAAGACAAAAACCACAGCTTTGCTGATTGAAGTCAATTCAACTATATTTTAATTGTCTATGATCTTATTATATATTAAAAGGAATTTTTCAGTAGAGATGATTTTATTTGGATTAAAAAGATCCTCTGGGTTAAGAATATTTTTCCCTTCCAGATATATTTCCTTCTAAATGCTCTATTCTGCATATTCTGCTTTTGAATCTGTATCTCTACCTTTTTTCATGGCAGATCATTTCTTATTTTTTATTCTGCACTCTAGATTTATGGGATAACAGAACATGACATCTTTCTCCTGTTGTTGTTAACAGGAGAAAAAGAATCCACTTCTTAAAACTCTGCTGCTCCCTCTAATTTTGCTACACTGGGACCCATTATGGTTTGCACATGCTCTTCTGGGAGTCCTTCTGCATGATTTCAAGACAACCCAGAGACTCTGACAAACGCTTCTCTAAACCACTATGCTTGTTTTCAGAAATGGCTGAATGGCTTTGGTTGAAATTAAAAAAGAAAAATAAATCTGTCTGTGGCAGACACCTGGCATGGAAAATGTCAGCTGAAAGATTAACACTTGGCCAAGTTTTAAGCACCTGAAAACAGGGTCTTCTGGAAAGCATTGGAGAACCTGAATAGGCAAGACTGATTGCACCGCCTATAATATATGATATAAAAATACCCCACTTGTTGAACAGAGTACTATTCAGGTTGTTGAGTGGCACAATATCCACTTTGCACATTAGCCACCAATGCTTTAGCAAGTTCCTAATCCATTTTGATATCTTCTGTAATTTTCATTATTGGTGGTTATAGCAAGCATGCCTTCCAACACTTGTACGAAATATTTTCTGCTTCACGATATTTACTAAAGATTTTTTTCAAAATGAGTACAATTAAAATACCTAAATATAAATAAGGCTTAGTATGAATGCATTGTGGATTCCAAAATGTCATCACTTCCGTGGCAGAAGCTGGTTAAAAGTTATCCATCAAAGTAAATTTTGTTCAGTTTAAGCCTTTGTTGTTGTTGTTTGTAAATCATTTGAAAAACAATCCTGATTATTGTCAAACTATAAGTTATCAAAAGTATTTCCCAAATAAGAAGAATAATTTTTACAGTCTGGATATTTACTATGATTATTCACTGTTTATCATGTAGTGAGGGATTGGTTACATGGTATTCCTTATACTCCCTGACTGCATGACTAAAACTGTTTAAGATGCAAAAGAGGAATCATCAAAGAGTTAATAACTCCCTTCCAGTATGACATCATCTTTTCATGATTTTACTTACTTGTCCAATATTACAAGTCAATTCAGCCTTGCAAAATCTGTCATTAAAATATAACAGCTCAAGAAAGAAAAATGCTTGCTTGCCTTTTACCATAATAATGGTGGGGAAAACAAATACACTAATACCCATTCAAAAATAAAAAGGTACTCATCCTAAATGTGAGAGGGAGTCAAATTTTATAAGGCTACATTAATTTAATTATTCACCAGTTATATTTATTTAATTCATTTTGCCTTTTTTCCTTCAATTTATATTTCTGTTTTTGTTGTTGTTATTTTTTAAGCTGAGAAAATATATTTAATATGGTATTTTTTTAAAGATATATTAGAGTAATTCTTCTACAGGAACAATTTTGTATACTGCTTGTTTGTTACTTTGCTGCCTTTGCTTTCAGAATTAATGAACGATATGAAAGTTTTAAAGTAGATACTATATGTTATCTCCAAATTCTGCTTCAAAATTGGATGCAGAATCAGCCTTTTAATGTGACTGGGAAAAGTATGAGAAAAACAACAACAACATGATGCTTAAATGTTTAAAACCTGTTCAGCCACAAGGAAGAATGTAGAGGAGAATCCCAGAAATGAGGCTCATAAATTGATACACTGGGAATGACTTGGAGAGATAACTAGGAAATAGACTGAAAATGACAACGGATAAAAATAGACCATGTGATCTATTCTCAGTATAATATAGGAAGCCAAATGTAATTCACCATTTAATTAAGGGGCTGGCAAGCAGAGAAGGCCCAGGGCAAACCATTTATGAAAGAATTAAACTTTCTGATAGTATGCCAATCATAGAAAAATCTCCCTTTCTTCATAAGATAAAATAAGAATATGGAGGAAATGGAGTCAGCAAAGATTACCTGACTGCTAAATCAAATCACTTAGCGTTAAAGGGACAGGCGCATTACATTTTATTTCCTGGACTGTCTGTAGCACTCCATTATGAAAGTTAGCCTAAATCAGGGACACAGCAACACAAACTGCCCACTCACCATTCTTCTGGAAAGCCTAGTGCAGAGGCCATAAGAAAGAAAGTTTTCGGTGAGTGTTCACCCCACCTCAGCCCCTTGAAAGGGTTAATGAGGCTGGGGGGCAGGGAGGGGGACGACGACTAACTCAATAGGCCGCATCTGAAGGGAATTAGGCTAGATAAGTAACCCCTGATTGAGAATAGTTCCCAGCTGAGAAGGAACAGTTGAGGCCATGATAAAGCCAGGAAGTTGGCAACAGAAGAGGGCTGCAGGTTGGAGGTCTGCAATCACTCCCTAATCTCAAAGAGGGAAAGGAGGTAACCAGGGGGAGAATAGAAGTCCTGGGATCCTGGCCCTGAGGTAAGTGCATACCAAGAGGTGGGTGGAGAAAGAGCCTGATATAGCTGAAGTAGGAGCAGCCCAGGGAAGTAGCAAGCTTTGGGGACAGTGCAGACCTTGGCTGCCGGTTGTAGGGTCACTGTGCTGGAACCCAGAGTAGTGGGTGGGCCTGGGTTCCCCTACCAGTCACTGGTGAGATAGGCACAGACCAGACAGTGTATCACAGTGGTGGGCAATCTGCGGCCCATGGGCCGCACGCAGCCCACCAGGGTAAGCTGATTGCATGTCCCTGCAGCCCGCCACTTCCCACAGCTCCCACTGGCTGGGAAAGGTGAACTGCAGCCACTGGGAGCTGCAGGGGGGACATGCCTGCGGATGGTCACTGTCCGCAAAATGTCTCACGGCCCACAATCAGCTTACCCTGATGGGCGGTATGCAGCCTGTGGGCCGCACGTGGCCCACCACTGGTGTAGCAGAAGACTGCCTAGGATAGTCATCCAGTGGGACTTTGGTACCCCAGAGGGGGAAAACATACAATGACTTGGCCGAAGAGCCAAGCCACAAAGAGAGAACACCCTGAATTCCAGAGAGAGAGAGGCAGCAGGGTGCATTAATGAGCAACAGAAGGGGACGTCAGACTTGAGTGAAGCTAATCCCAAGAGCAGCCAGGGGGAGGTGCTCCTACTGGTGAGTGTACCCTGAGACAGTGAGGAAAAGGCCAGCTTTACTGCTGCTGTTAACATACTGTTCCATTTGTGCAGCTGCAGACTATTTCTCTTCTTAATTTTGCGTGTTACTTTGACCTATATATTTGATAAGAATCTGCCTTAGTTTTGCACCTTTCACCATGGTGCATTTGTCTTATGTAGTAACTATGTGCAAGATTTTGAAGCGGTTTTGCTTATTTTTATCTGTCCTTACCATATTTTAGGTTTTGGTTTAGCACTTTCATAGATTTCATACAGTTTAAAGCCAGAAGCAACCATTAAATCATCTTATCTGACCTCCTGTAATCACAAACCATTAAATTTCACCCAGTTTCTTCTGGGTTGGGATGAATAGCTTGGATTAAACTAAAGAATTTTTGTCCTTGGGAGACTCAGTTTTTGTATGACTCAGGCAGAGAACAGGAGAGGTAGTGGTGCCATGAAGGCTTCTGTAATGACTAGGAACTGACTGGGTGGGATGTGCCCAGATGACCTATGCACCATGCTGCAGAGAAAGGTGGGGCGGGGTAACAAGGTCTCTGCCAATGGGATCTGGGGAAAAAATTTTCCTGACCTCGAATCTGACAATCAATGAAACCCTGAGCATGTAAGCAAGAGTCACAAGCCAAGCATCTGCGAAAGAGGATCCCCTGTACCACTTCAGAGCATTGGTCCAATGCCCCATATCCAACTGTGGCAATCCCTGAAGTTTCAGAGGAAAGGGGAAAAAAAGCTCCAGAATACATCAAGGGAAAAAAATCATTCCTGCCCCCTGCAGGTGACCAGCTGAAGTCCTGTAGCATGAGATTTAATTATAGTCAATCACTTAATGCAGAGCTGCAAGTGTTGAGCATCTTGACAGCAATGCAAAGCTTCCTGTTCTCTCCATTGCCAATGAAGGAAGGAAACAAACAGGAAGATTTATAGATTTACAGATGCAAATGGGAGAAGGGACTGTTATGACCATCTAGCCTAACTCTCACACACACACACACACACACATGCACACAGAGCCCCTCATGCTTTAATTTATATTCTGGGGAAAATTATATAGCCTATCTTTTAGAAATATAGCTAATCTTGACACAAAGTGGTAGTGGGTTCAGCACTTCCGCTGGTAAGCTGTTCCAATGTTCAGTTATCTTGCCTGCTAGGAACTTATTTCAACATCTTATTTCAAGGTTGAATGTCTTACTTCAGGATCCATCCATTGGATCTTGAAAAGATTGAAAAGCCCTCCACCATCAGCTATACTTTCCCTGCATTAGTACCTATGCACAGTGATTAAGTTACTTCTCCACTTCTCTTTGATAAGCTGAATATGTTGAGCTCTTACAGCTTCACATCATAAAACTTATTTTCCAGCCCCAGATCATATTTGTGGCCTTCTTTGAACTTTCTCCAGTATTTCCACATCATTCTTGAAGTGTGGATATAAGAATTGGACACAGTATTCTAGGTTTGGTCTTACTAATGCTGTATATAGAGGCAAAATTACTTCCCTACTTCTACATTATATTCCTCTTTTTATATAACTCTTTTTACTACAGCACTGCACTGAAAGCTCATGGTGAGGTGGTTATCCATGTTGACCCCTCTATCCTTTTTGAGTCATTGCTTTCCAAGACAGAGACTCCCATCCTGTAGTTATAACCTGTGTTCTTGTTTCCCAGATTGATTACTTTGCTTTTGGCTTTATTAAAACATGTTTAGTTGGAAAGAGACTGTGACATATTGGTCCGCAAAATAGCACCCTGTTACCCCCACATTCATCGATTTGATACGGTTATCATATTTTGTGCCAAGACTGCCTTGTGAGGTATAATATGAATCACCATGATCTGCTGAAACTTATTGTTCTGACAACATATAGAGATAATCATTGTATATGGAGATTTTGCTATATGGTTGTTATTGAAATGTGTTGTGAGTCAGGGAGACACACACAGATAGCTCTCCACTGGCAACTGTGGAGGTGACCTACACCCAGACGGGTGTTAAGCGACCATCACAAGCCATTGACAAGCAGGGGAATTGTAAACAAGATATTTACAATTCAATAAGAGACAGTTGCTCAAACTCCACACAATGGAGATTGGTTAACTCTGTGGCTCAGCAAGGTATCAGGACATATGCTACTTGACTCCATGTTTCAGCCTGTATTTTCCCAAGCACATGATATGAGAATATAAAATAAGGTACAGTTGCAGGAGTCCAACTCTCTCCTCCCGCACCTAATCTGAAGGCAACAAGAACGTTTGGAAGAAAAGCCTTTGGACTGGGAAGATTTGTCCCAGGCTGAGCAGGGAATTCAGCCTGGGTATTAAGAACTGTGAACTGCTTACAATGCCAAGTGGGATGAGAAAAACTAATTGATTCAAATCTTGCTAAGTCTGATAAATTTTAGGATTTAGACTGCGATTTTTACCTTTTATTTCTTATGTAATCAACTCTGACCTCTGTGCCTAACACTTCTAATTACTCAAAATCTATCTGTAGTTACATTCATTTTAATGTTTTACATTTACCAGTGAGTTTGTCTAAAGTACTTGGGGAATCTTCTCAGATTACAAAGGCTGCTGCATGTCCAGTATTCTTTGATGAAATGGCGAACTAAATAATGAGCTTGCATTGTTCAAAAGAAGGTCTCGAGCAGTATAAAACAGTACATTTCTGGGGTGCAAGGCTGGGGCTAAGGACATATGCTGGTATCTCCCTGCGTATAGTTCATGAGGGGCTGTGAGAGCCTGCATGTAACTTTGGGTCTGTCTTCACATGTTAATGTCTGTGTGAGGGAGAAGACTGAAGGGTCTGCTTGTCACTAGCAGAACAGTGTGAGAGGTATCCTGATCTAGAGAGTTAAAGGGGATACAGCGATCCTCCAGTCCGGGTTGTATCCCGGGGGTGTCACAATGACCATTTAACCAGGCAATTCAGATTCCTCTAAAAGTAAAATGTCCTCATTATTTTGTACCCCGTCTGTTTTAGTGTCATCTGAAAATTTTCCCAATAAAGATTTTATATTGTCATCTAGATTGATGATTTAAAAATATTGAGTAACACTGGATTCCTGGAGGTCGCTTCTAGAAATGGCACCACTCATTGATAGCTCCATATTAGCAACTACATTTTGAGGTCTGTCAGTTTTGGGTGGTGATATTTGCTCTGCAAATCAGAAGGCTTGTGGTGTTTGAGTGTGGGAATCATGTTAAGGAGGAATATATTATCTTTTCCATTTGGTGTTAGTTTTTGATTTTGTAATTCTTTGAGGTGCAGGGAATGTATGCTGCTTTGGCTGATGTGGCACCAGATCGTCAATGTCCTTCATGGTATAGTAATTGCTGTTGAAGTTCCTGGGAACGTGTAGTATTTATTTTAGAACTGTCAGTGTCATGTTTCTATCTGCTTGTGTCCCAACTGATGTTCGTGTTGGACCCCTGAGTCTGCTGCCATAGAATGCATTATACTACTGAATAGTTTTAGCAGTAACTTTCTCTGTAGGTTATATTTATCTAGTTATAAATAATTACTCCAAAATATTTTCTTAAAATACTGTGATAGCCAGATGAAATTTCTTGATGCATTTTAATGAGGCCCAAATGTGCTTAGATATGTATAATTTAGGGTGTGTTTAAGGTTTTCAGTTAAATTGAACTAAATGTTCGTAGTTAAAATTATGATTCTAAAGATGTTTTTCTTCAGTGTTTGCTAATCTTGATATATTGCTTTTTATCACACTTATTAGAGTTAGATTGTATGAGTTCATCAAATGTATTAAATGTCATTAAAAATTCCAGTGTTCTCAATAGTATACCAACCTACAAATAAGTAATTCAATACTTACAATTAAGATGTGGAAATAGTCATTAAAATGACTGTGAAGTTGTAATATATTGTGCTGTGGTAGCACACATCTGTCTTAAATGAACAAATTCTCAATAATGACTGCAAACATCAAGAACAAAAAAAAATGTTTTGGGAGATAAACCTAATTGCATTTCCAATCAGAGCTGTGAAATGCAGCTATAATGGTTATGACATTTATTGAAAATGAAGCTGTCTGCTAAATCTCAGGACACAGTAAACAACTTGAAATCCAAGCAACTATGCCAAGTCAGTTTAATAAAGTCATTTTCCTTTATCTTAAGAAGAAAATATTAATCCCTGAGTAACTGCAGAAAAGAAGTAAAATGAGTGAAAGCAAACTATAAAAATGAACTCACAACTTTAACTTCTGTATTGAGAAACACCTACAAAATTGGAAACATATATACTAAGGAAAAGATTAGAGGTTTACGTTTCATAACTTTTGCCTGTGTTCTGTTGACTGGTCCCAGTAATCACATTCCAAGTTTACTGAGGGCATCGCCAGGTTTGCTTCATATTGCATGTAGGTACATTTAACTACCAGTGTTCCAGTGGAATATAGAATAGTACAAAATCAAAAGGCATCTTGCCATTGTGTTACAGAAGCTGAAGGGAAAGGGTTATGGTATTAAAGGATAAAACTTAAGCTGACAAAGAAACAACATTTCAGAGTTAAGGCTTAATGACATATACTGCACCACTGTGTCTCACACAGATGTCATCAAAAGTGATATAGAATTATGGAAGTATTGCAATATTGTCCCTAGCTTCCCAGTAATAACCTAGCAAAGCCCTGAAGCTATCAGTTTTTGCTACCCACCTCTCACTGTCCACTGGTTCGAAAATATAATACTTTGGATGGTTTTGGATACCAGCTCATTGTTCACATAGAATGACCATCTGCTATATTATTTTTCAAGATGTTCTGGCTAAAATAAACTACTTTGCTGTATATTTTTGAACAAGCAACATTTATAGTACTCTGATCTTCTGATATATTCATTCTGAACAAGATAATAAGCAGACTGGCTGTGCCACCTATTATCAAGGTTGCCCAACAGTTCCTGTTATAATACTCTGTGCTTTCAGTTGCTTATAGCTTTGCCAAATCTCAACTGTTTGGGTGAAATTTTCCATGCTGTATGTCTGCCTGTGGGTTTTTTTTTCCTTCAGCCATAATGGTTCAGCCATTTCCAAGAACTAGTCTGAGGAAAAATATACTGCTTTGCCCATGTTACAAAATTATGATGACCTTTTCTTTGAACAGCTCTATCTCAACTATGCTTTGGAACAGAGACTTGAAATTTGGCACAGGGGCTGGCTTTTATGTCAGTGATTTGCCTTGTACCATTCCCATATGGATGTACATATGCATTATATGATCCATTAGAGCTGGTCAGGAATTTTTTTAGATTTTTTTTTCATGAAAAATACTTATTTATAAAAATAAAAACCTTTATGCAGAAACATATCTTTTTCTCAGGTCCTGGATGTAATTACTGGTCAGAACCAGAGAGAGAGAGAATACCCTCTGGATAGGGCACTCACTTGGAATGTGACAGACAAAGGTTTGAGTTCCTGCTGTACATGACTGCTGGAGTTGTTCCACTTTCTACAAATAATTATATATTCATCAGGCCAGTGAGGAAGAAACTGACTCTATAGTATGGTGGTTAGGGCACTCACCTGAGAGGTGGGAAACTCTGGATCAAGGTCCTACTCTGAATTAGGTAGTGTAAGGACTTGATCCTAGTTTTCTGCTGTTCTAGCTGAGTTCCTACCCACCATGCTATTGGGTGTTCTAGGATGGGACACTCTTTTTTTCATTTTAAACACCAAAAATTACTGGTAACTTTTGACTTTAATTTCTGTTCCTCAGTTCCCCTTCTTAAAATGAGGATAATATCACCCCCCTCATCTCTCAGAGTTGTTGCAAAGATAAATTAATTAATATTTGTGAAGCAGTCAATATACTGGTCGCTGATGAGCGCAATAGAAAAGCCTTCCAGGAAATTAATAGTTCTTCATATGATTGTTGCACACTTATTGTAACTGATTTTTAATCCTTAAACTCTCCAATATCAAAATTAAATTTTGACAAGCATGTGGTTCTGATCCAAAAATGCAATTAACTTGTGGTAAATAGCATCCAGCTCCCTCAGTGCTGTTCTTGTCTCTCTTAAGTTCTCTTCTAATGTCACACATTTGTAGTATTTTATTTGTGACCCCTGGTTTTGTCTTCTTATGATGTTTCCCAAGGATGTCCATTGCTGCCTCATTCATTACAGCATTGAAATTGTTGGTAATTGTTTCTATATCTTCTTCTAGAGCAAGCAGCGGGGCAAATTTTCCACTGATCATTGCTTGGAATGACTCTGCAATGTTTTGGTCTCTGAGTCTTTCTATGTCAAACTTGGTTCTGGTGAACTTTGGCCTGATGATTTCTCTTAGCCACAGCCAACAACTTAGCATCACTAGGTAGTGATCACTTCCAATATTAGCACCGGGGAAGTTCCTTGTTTTAGCTCTGTTAATCCCAGAACAAAATCGGTTTTGCACCATGATGTTGTCGATCTGACTGTGATTTAGACCATTAGGTTGATCGTCTGGATGTTTTATGTTCTCCTAATGTGTTTGCAAGAACCAGATTGTTATAGCTGGCAAACTCCAAAAGTCTCAATCCTCTCTCATTGGTTACCGCATTACAGAAAGGGCCATCCTAATCTTGCCAATCTGCCTGTGCATCGATATCCACTTTAGCATTCCAATCTCCTTGTACAATCAGGATGTCTTTCTTGTGTACCTTATCAATGATGTCTTGGAGCTGATTGTAAAAATCTTCAATTTGCTCATGGTCATAGTCACACATACTACAAATGTGTGACATTAGAAGAGAATTTAAGAGAGACGAGAACAGCACCGAGGGAGATGATAAATACAGAGATTGGCAGAAAGATCAAGAAAGGAATGAAAGTGGTCAAGGAGATATGGATTGAAAAGCAATGATCTAAAATTGAAGAGTGTATCAATAATAAAAATAGCAAATGAGTGTTCCCGGTTGTAAAAGATCTGACGGAGGAAAGATGGACCAAAGCTAATGCAATTCAGGACAAAGAAGGGAGAAGTCTTACAGAAGAAAGGGACATCATCAATAGGTGGACAAACTATTGCTCCAATCTATACAACCACCAGACATATGGAGATCCTAGTGCCTTAGACAGCCCAGATTTAACAGAACAAAGGAAAATGACTTTCCAATACTACGTGACGAAGTGGAGACAGCTGTGAAATCACTCAAGAACGGAAAGGGTACAGGTATTGACAACATCCCAGCTGAATTGATGAGATTCGGAGGAGAATAGTAATACATGTACTCACCAAGATAAGATCTGAAACAAGATCTGGCAGACCAGTGAGTGGCCCTCCATATGGACACAGTGACTAATCACTCTGCCAAAGAAAGGCAACCTGCAATTGTGTCAAAATTACTGGACCATAAGCTTAATTAGCCATCCCAGCAAAGTGATGTTGAAAGTCATATTGAATAGATTGAAGCCACAAGCAGACAATATCATCTCTGAATAACAGGCTGGCTTTCGTGCTGGAAGAAGTACCACAGAACAGATTTTCAACCTTCATGTTCTATGTGAGAAGTACTTACAACACCAGCAGGACATCTACCACGTCTTTGTTGATTTCAAGAAGGCGTTTGACAGAGTATGGCACGAAGCTTTCGGGACAACTATGAAGAAGTACAATGTTGGTCGTAGTACAATGTATGCCAAGGCCAGCAGTGCAGTTCTCATCAATGGCACAATAGGAGAGTGGTTTTGCACCACTGTTGGAGTCTGGCAAGGCTGCCTTCTTTTGTCCACACTGTTCAACATCTACTTGGAGCCATAAGGACTAATGCCCTAGAAGATTACATATGCACAGTCAGCACTGAGGATGAGCAATCTCAAAGCTTCAGTTTGCTGATGACATTGATTGCCTGGCAGGCAGCGAAGATGAACTTGCCAACCTTGTGAAATGATTGGATGAAACCTCCACAAAATATGGCATGGAAATCAGTACAGAGAAAATCAAGCTGATGACAAACAAACATTATGGGATCAGCTCACATATCACTGTCAGTGGACAAGAGCTGGAGACAGTGAAACAGTTCAAGTATTTGGGGGCAGTCATCACTGATGAAGGATCCAAGGCAGAAATTCGGACAAGAACTGCACAAACAACAGCGGCAGTGGCAAAGCTCAAGCCAATTTGGAGGAATAAGAACATCTCCCTGGAATCCAAACGGAAACTGCTGCACGCATTGGTCATCTCCATTTTTCTGTATGCATGCGAGACATGGACCCTTACAGTAGAACTTGAATGGAAAATACAGGTAGTAGAGATGAGATGCTTCCTTTAAATCCTGGGCATCTCTTATTTCAACCATGTCACTAATGAAGAGGTCTGCAACATCATCACCCAATGCACTGGGTCATATGAAGACCTCCTGACGACCATGAAGAAGCGCAAGCTGAAGTGGTATGGCCATGTAACAAGATCATCTGGCCTATCCAAGATCATCCTCCAAGGGACAGTACAGGGGAAGAGAAGAAGAGCTAGACAGAAGAAGAGATGGATTGACAACGTAAAAGAGTTGACAGGAATGGACTTCACGGAGACTCAAGCACTGAGACACGATTGTCAGGGGTGGAGCCAATTGGTTGCTTTCTCATCAATGACAGTGCCCCAATGACCAACGCGGTTATGGGAGTGGTGATGATGATGAATGTGCATCCAAGCACGACTACGCCACTGTGACCGGGGTCCTCATGTGGAGCCAGCTGTGGTCACTCAATTAGGGTGAACTGCAAAGAATGGGGCAGACAATCCCCATAAAGCTGGTAGATATTCCAATACTTAGATTCACCAAACCAGGAAAAAAAAAAAAAACAGCTTCTTTATTACCTTACTGGTTACTCGGAAGTCCAAAAAACACAGTTTCCTTAAAGTGATCCAGCCTCAGGCCTCAATCCAGGTACTCATGTCAAATATGATGAAAATTTCTGTAAATCTTATTTCATCATAGAAAAGAAAAGATTCTACCAATCCCAAAGGATTGGACACATTATCTCCCAGCTTAATGACTGTTTCATATCTTACCCAAATACACGCTACAGCCAATTCTTATTAACTAAGCTAAAATTTATTAAAAAACAAGAGAGAGAGTACGGTTAAAAGATGAATATACATACAGACATCAGTTCAATTTGTTGAGGTTCAGATTCACAGCAGAGATGGTGAGCTTTGTAGTTGCAAAGAGTTCCTTTAGAATTCAGTTCATAGGTCATATTCCAATGTCCAAATCTCATATTCAGGGCATTCCAACATAACCAGGACATCAGTCTTGCAACTCAAACTTCCCCTGATGAAGTCTAAGCAGATCTGAGATGACAGAATCAGGACCTAAGGATCTTTTATACAATTTAATGTCTTTTGACAAGTTGGAATTTCTCAGGGAACAAAAGGTAATTAGGATGACTTTGAAGGAAGTCCATCACCAGTACTTAGCTATACGAATTAACATAAGGCCATTTGCTTGTTCCTCCACCATTCACAGTACATTTCAAAGAGAGATGAATACTGAGATATCCCGTATTTACAATTCATTTACATGATAGGATGTTCTTTTGAACTCTGAATTATCAGAATACAGCATGGACAGGTACTGTTGATTACATTGTCCATCCTACTCATACATATGTAAATACACAAAAACACAAACATTATCTCCCCACATCTTATGAGGGTTATTTATTTTGCAGGATGTTTAACCCTTTCTAGCCATGCCTCAGAGAGGCATGAGCAAGAGATAAAACAAAATATTGAATAGCTGCACATTAAGTGAGCACTGTCCATTCCATGTACTGAATGGGGCACAGTTGCTGTGCCAAACATACTATGTGATCATGTAATTAAAGACTGTATCATACATAATGCATGAGCACAATGGGGCCAAATTAAGGTTGCTTTTGCTGGCATTTCCTAACTTTGAGTGCTTGAGATTGCAACCTTCATATTGTCATTTTAACATAGATATTTTGTTTGTGTATTATTTAGAGTGGCATTTTAATTTGTTATTAACATGTCTTATTAATTGATTTGACTGTAAAGTGACGTGAGATATTCACATGAAATACACTCTGTAGGTCTGATTCTCCTCTTTTATAGCAATGTAACATCACTGACCTCAAAGTTGGAGTGATGGAGCTTCCAGAATCTAGTAGGGTTGAAGCACAAGGTCTTTGATAGAGGGTTTTTAAAAACAATATGGTGATTGGGGGGTGGGCGGAGAGGTTCAATACTAGCACAAGACCACACAAGGGTCTAAGGTGGCCCATTTTAGATTTGTATTAAGATATGATTTATATCCATGTCTGAATACAAATTGTATGTGCTGGTATTTATATCAAATGAACAGGGAGGAATATTTTGTATTTATTTATATTTTCTTCTGAATATGAACAAGGCACAAGAAGTCTGAATTGTCACCATGTTTGTAGATATCAAATTTTCAACTGTCCATTGCAAAATATGAAAACAATAGACTTTTTTTTTTCAATCTTTTTAGTCTTTCCCATGGAAAATTTCTTTCACACACAAAAAAATGTTTAGTTGAAAATCCAATTTTCTTTAAAAAAAAGTTTTGATGGAAAATTGTGGATCATCCCTAGTCAGTATCAAGGAGAGTTAGCTTTAATGATTGTGCCAAAGACTTAGGCAGATGCATATTCTGCAGCCAGTCCTGTGAGGCACCGAGCTTGAAGTCAATCAAAACTGCTCGGGGTATTCAACCCCTCACAAAACCAAGCACCTTTTCACCTGCCTGTCATTTCAAATGAGCACTGTATGTTCTATCTACAGTACAGCACTCTAAAAATATACAGACTGCTATGATTATTAACCTTGGGTTAACTAACAACTGTTAGTCTGTAATGTTTATCTACATGTACCTAAGTATTGATGTAGTCGCCTATTATTTTCAGAGTTTATTCTTGCTCATCTGTTTCCCCACCTGCTGCTGTTGGTTCAACACGAGCTAATCTGGACCATCTAATTTACATCTCTTATATAGTATCTAAGTATCAGGCTATCCCTCCGACATAACTTAGAGCTTTAAAAACATTTAAATTATGTTTTAATTATCTAAATGAATTATGCATCTGCTTTTGATTACAAATACTAGGAGGCTGTTGCTTGATTAGTGATGATATAACAATTTTACATTTGTTTCAGCTGATAATGATAACTTTCTTTTGTATTTTATCTGTTTGTGATGAGTGAATAATTGCTAACACCTGGCTTACACACCAAGGGTATTCTTGAAAAAAAGCATTGAACTACAAGAAACTTACTGGTGTCAAAACTTAAATAGGTAAATGAGTTTAACTGAGTTGAAATTCTATCGTTTTGCTTCAGAACTGTGCCACCCTTTTGCATCTGTTTTTATATGACAAACAATATATTTGACTTGGAAGAAATCTTCATCACTTCTAACGTGTCCATCTCATATGATTTCTGAACTACTGCACTATCTATCCTCTTCTTCAGTCTATATCCAAAGACGGAAACAAATTAATCGTGTCTAATTTATGGTACATTTAATTTTCAGAATTCCTATGAGGGAGTTCAGAGTCTATCCCATGACTGAATTTTTGACCTGGTAGCACATAGCATTGGTTCCATGATACTAGGATAAAATAAACTGTTACTTTTTATTCCTGCTTTCTTCAATCCACTTTTTGTCTCCGATAAATTACTCAGTGAAAATCAGAAAATTTAAAGCAAGAAATCTAACTGTCATATCCTGAGGTTACATTATGTCTTTATTATCATCAACAAGGATATTTATTGAGGTGTTTCAATTAAATTATTTAGAAAAACCTCTCAATAAAAAATAGTGGTTGAATATAATAGGATTGAACCTTGAAAGTCATTCTTGCATTCACTATTCAGATCAAGCTGCAAGAGCACTCACAGTTATGTATCAGGATGGCTTGCAACTACCTCCATAAAAGTAACAGGGGTGGAGCAGTTTATTTAAAAATTAGGACACCATACATTTGGAAGCAAATTATACATTTACCAGTTTCTCAAGTGCTCTATGATTTGTCCTTAAAATGACTGAATTCCTAAGACAGACAAGGTGGGTGAGGTAATATCTTTTACTGGAGCAACTTCTGTTAGTGAGAGAGAGACAAGCTATTGAATCATACAGAGCTCTTCTTCAGGTTTAGGAAAGGTACTCCCACCATCACAGCATAATGCAAGGTGGAACAGATTGTTTAGCATAAGGAGTTAGCACATATTTTTAAGGTACCATTCAAGGTAGAGTGGTCTGTTAACTGTTCTGTAGTTCTAGGACAAAAGCGGGTTACAGATTGTTGTAATATGCCATAAATCTAATGTCTCTGTGCAGTCCATGGTTTTTGTCTCTCGCATAGTTATGAATTTAAGCTATCAGGCTTGTCTTTTGAAAGTGTTGTGCAGGTTTCCTTTGAGGATGAAGACAAATAGGTCAGACATAGTGATTGCTTTGTGAAAAGTGTACACCCACAGGTGATAGGATGTTATTGTGTTTTATCATTTTCATTTATGAGTTCATTCAAGAGAATAGTGATTTTCTGGTTTCACGCACATAATAGATGTTGGGGCATTTACTACACTGGATGAGTTACACTGCATGTTGTGGTAGGCATTTGTAGAATCCATAGATCTTGAAAGATATGTTGTGGGAAGTGCTGATCATTGTAGCAGTGGAGATATGTCTGCAGGTTTTGCATCTGTCCATTGTTGTTCTGGCAGGGTCTGGTGTGTCCTGGTTTCTGGGGAACTTGTTCCTGAAGAGATTGGAGAGGTTGGGGCTTTGTTTGAAGGTCAGAAATGAGGGTTCAGGAAAAATATTTTTCAGGACGGGGTCCCCATCAAGAATGGGTTGTAGTTGTTTGATACAAAGTTGCATCAACAGTAGATATGTCCTGTTTAAGTAGAAGAGCCCTCCTCTTCCTCCACCTGCATGCTTCTCCACACTGAATGTCCCAGTGAAATCTTCAGTGCATCAGACAGGACTTCCTTCGTCAGCACTATTCTCCCTTCTCCTGTTGGAAAGAGAAGCCTGTATTATATATGGTATATAAATATAGTTCTTTGACTGCTCCTATTCTAGCAGACTTTGTCTGTAGTGATGACCAGTCAGGTCTCCCACTTCTCCACTCTGTTATAAAGGCTCCTTTGGGTTTTTTTTTTTTTTTTTTTTTGCTTTCTCTTCTCTCCATCCAGAGGTTTCAGATACCAGTTTACCACACTCTATTGACACCGGGAAAAATAAAGAGCTCTGTCTTACCCTTTTTTTCAGGAACTCCACCCTTGGGCCCTAAAAAACAAAGGCAAGTTCAGTTTGCTTCTTAGCATAGACCTGTCTTAGAATCATAGAATATCGGGGTTGGAAGGGACCTCAGGAGGTCATGTAGTCCACCCCCCTGCTCAAACTAGGACCAATCCCCAACTAAATCATCCCAGCCAGAGCTTTGTCAAGCCTGACCTTAAAACCTCTAAGGAAGGAGATTCCACCACCTCCCTAGGTAACCCATTCTAGTGCTTCACCACTCTCCTAGTGAAAAAGATTTTCCTAATATCCAACCTAAACCTCTCCCACTGCAACTTGAGACCATTTATCCTTGTTCTGTCATCTGCTACCACTGAGAACAGTCTAGATCCATCCTCTTTGGAACCCCCTTTCAGGTAGTCAAAAGCAGCTATCAAATCCCCCCTCATTCTTCTCTTCTGCAGAGTAAACAATCCCAGTTCCCTCAGCCTCTCCTCATAAGTCATGTGCTCCAGCCCCCTAATCATTTTTGTTGCCTTCCATTGGGCTCTTTCTAATTTTTCCACATCCTTCTTGTAGTGTGGGTCCCAAAATGGGACACAGTACTCCAGGTGAGGCCTCACCAATGTCAAATAGAGGGGAATGATCACGTCCCTCGATCTGCTGGCAATGCCCCTACTTATACAGCCCAAAATGCCGTTAGCCTTCTTGGCAACAAGGGCACACTGTTGACTCATATCCAGTTTCTCGTCCACTGTAGCCCCTAGGTCCTTTTCTACAGAACTGCTGCCTAGCCATTCAGTCCCTAGTCTGTAACAGTGAATGGGATTCTTCCGTCCTAAATTCTTCCGACTCTGCAATTGTCCTTGTTGAACCTCATCAGGTTTCTTTTGGTCCAATCCTCTAATTTGTCTAGGTCCCTCTGTATCCTAGCCCTACCCTCCAGCATATCTACCACTCCTCCCAGTTTAGTGTCATCTGCAAACTTGCTGAGAGTGCAGTCCACGCCATCCTCCAGATCATTAATGAAGATATTGAACAAAACCGGCCCCAGGACCAACCCTTGTGGCACTCCGCTTGATACCGGCTGCCAACTAGACATGGAGTCTTCCCTGAGTCCCTTTTCTGTTCCCAGTGACATTATCTGTCACACAAGCAGTCTGAAAGAAAAACAATTTTGTCTATTAAGAGTTTTCTGAATTTGCTAATGTTTCCATATTTAGCTGTCCTCTGATAGCTCAGGATATAAGACAATTTCAGTGCCAAAATACTTGCTACTAAAAGGCTACAAAAATGTTTTAAAAAGATGTGAGATTTAACTACTTACTAATTAATGTCTGTTTAATATTACAGCTGATCAGATTATTTGTACACAATATTCCACACAAATGTAGATATGATTTTCTGTTTTGAAATCATTGTGAGCTGATCTTAATTTCTAAGGGGGAAAAACCTTAACTAGACATTTCATAGGTTACATGAACTTTGTAAGCTGACTTGTTTGCAAACTGTTCAGCTGAACTTGTCACAATCCTTTAAGAGATTCATCGTGTCTGACTAGATAGTGATATTACCCCTCAGTGATAAATGAAAGGGGGGGGAGGGTGGTAGCTCCTTTTTATGGACATCCATCCAGCCAGTAGCTATAAAATACCTCTTAGTAGCTGTTCTCTAATTGTTCTATCTGTAAAGGGTTAAAAAGTCTCACTGATATGCATAGGTTAAAGGAAGTGACAGGGCATCTGGGAAAAAGAGCCAATGGGAAGGCTAGAACTTTTTAAAATTGAAACAAGACTCCCCTTTTGTCTATCTGTTGTTCTCCCAGGGAGAGGCAGACAGGACAACAGCTATGCTGTAAGACGTTTTGGGACAGGTATGAAAAATCCTTGGTATCAGACCTAGAAACTACTCATTTGAAACCCCAGATATGTAAGTAGACCAGGAAATGTCTAGGAAGAGGCGATTAGGTTTATCTCTTTTTATTTCTTTATGGCTTGTGGACGCCTCTGTGCTAACCCCAGGTGCTTTTGTTTTGCTTGTAACCTTTAAGATTGACCTCAAGAAAGCTATGCTTGATGCTTAATCCTTGTAGCTGCTCTTTTAAAAACTAGCAATAGCTTCTGAGTTCCCAGATGTATTTCATTTTCTAAATTTTATTAATGAAATTTACCTTTTTTTAAGAACAGAATTGGATTTTTGTGTCTAAAGAGGTTTGTGCACATGTTGTTTAATTAGCTGGTGGCAACAGCTGATTTCCTTTTTTTTCTGAGCTCTTCCCCAGAGGGGGGGAGGAGGGTGAAAGGGCTCTAGGGTACCCCAAAGGAAGGAATTCCTAAGTGCACCTTCCTGGGCTTTCAAAGGGGTTCTGCACTTGGGTGGTGGCAGTATCTACCAATCCAGGTCAAAGAAAAGCTGTAACCTTGGGAGTTCAATACAAGCCTGGAGTGGCCAGTATTAATTTTCAGAATCCTTGTGGGGCCCCACCTTCTGCATTCGAAGTGCCAGAGTGGGGAAGTAGCCTTGACACCCTCCCTGACTCATAGCAGGCCTCACACTTCTGGTGAAGCGTATCTTGCAGACTTAGCCTGGATTGCAAACACTTTAGGAGAGGGAACAACTTTTTGTTATGTGTATATGCAGCGCCTAGCACAATAGGGCCCCCGTCCTTACTGGAGCTTCTAGGAACTGCTTTGATAAAAATAATACTAATAGTTGTTGTAGTCTCTAGTAATCCAATCACTTTAAACAGACTGCACAAGTTTTACTTCTTCTTCCAGGCTGTATTACATATATAGATTCATAGATTCATAGACTCTAGGACTGGAAGGGACCTCGAGAGGTCATTGAGTCCAGTCCCCTGCCCTTATGGTTCCAGTTGGGTAACTCTGATCCCAGGTAGCACAGAAAGTGAGCCATTTGATTAAAGAAGAGAGTCAGAGTCCAGCAGGTAGAGTAGTATACCTGACCTCATCTTTTACCCTCTGAATATCTTTAAAAGTATCTGTCCTCTTAAAAATCAGGGGCTCCGCTGGGATAGGGGAGAAGGTGCTATGGCTTATAGGACACCAAGTATATGATCAGAAGACAGGGTGAATTATACAGTTGGATGAGAGAGAGAGAAAGGATGAAGAATGTTATGAAGGGACAACATGGACTGGACAATCTGGATTTTCAAATTGTCCATATAGATATTTTCAAACGTGAGTAGCAATTGTTGGGTGCCTCTTTTTTGAGTTGCCCAACCTGAGACACTTTAAAGCATCCTGATGATGAGTGCTCAGCATCCAACAAGAGGTACCCAAAATCACTTGTTACTCTTGAAAATATTAGACCCTTACTTTTAATGTCAACTTTTAGACATTCTTTCCTCACTAGCAGTTTCCCCTTTTACCAAAACTTCCTTCTGAGAGTGATTCAGTTAGATGTTTAGGTTCTGACAGCATGAGCATTAAGTACGTAATTAGGCACTCAATATAAATGAATTGGCAGATGCTAACATTTAAGTAATTTAAGCAGCTTCTACCCACTTGTGAGAATCCTGTTTTCCAAGTACCTTTCAGTGATTAATTTCTGGTAGTATGTCAAAAGTCTTCTTCAAATAATAGTTTTCTTTTACATTAGAAACTGAAGAGATAATAAATTTTAAGACCTTTTAAAACATACCTTTTTGATTATGTTTTAAACTTGTGTAATTTCTCCCAGGAAAATGATCATTATACTTTCCTACAACCCCATGTTTCTTTGCTTCAGGAGTTATTGTTAAACCCAACAGTAATAAATCAACCTAAAATTATTTTCTGCTAAATTTCATTTGAAGTATTAGAATAAATTGTTTGAACACAATATCAGCTCTTTGATAGTTTGATTTATTGCTCAAGGATATTTATTTTCTACAATAAACACACACACACACACACACACACACACACACACACACACACACACAAATTGAGGTCACCACTAAACACTTGAAACTGAACAGCAGTACAGTGCTTATAACAACTTTTAGAGCTTCATAAAACAGCATGAAAGACCAATTTTAAAGGACAAAAGAAAAGACCATCTAATATAGTCCTTGTGCTAATAAAACACAAAGATTTAGGTGGCATAGAGCTCGGAATACAAATTCCACTCATTTAGTGATTTTTAAAAGAAGGCAAAGTAGGTTAATAATTGTGTGACATTGATTTTTTGTATAGAAGTGTGTGAGGCTTTGTTTTTTGTCTACTTGCATTCTGTTAGTTCTTAATTCATTGACTAACAGGTACAATAATATAATAAACATGCAAGAGAGAGTAACAGAAAAAAATGTTTCTCTGACTAATACTGATGGGTCAGAAAGAGTGTAGAAGGGTTGATGAAGAAAAGAGAGAAATATAGGCCCAAAACAAGAAATCAGATTGAATATCCCTGCATTCTAGAAAATAAAAATCTGATATGAACTGTGTAACTGTGACACATCTTTTCAATATTGGTATCTAATCATTAGAAACAAGAAAATAACAAAAATGTATTCTCTTTCTCCTCTTTTTCTCTTTGTCCACAATTAGTCACCATTTTCTCAAATGCATTTGTTATTTGACAAAGGAGTTTGTTTGTTTTTTCCTGATGATTTTATTTATTCTATGGCTTGCAATTCAAAATGGGAGCTGAATCCCTTAGCTGTGACTGATTGCTTAACATACAATGCTATTGTTTCTCCTCTCTGATTATCAGTTATCTGAAACCCCATAGGATGAAGATATAACTTAATTTGTTCTCCAAAAGAATTTATGCTAGTAAATTTTATAAAACACAAAAGAAACACAGACAGTTGAGACACATTGTTGGATACAAAAGAACATTAGTGGAATTCCCGCCCACCCTTCCCACCATTATTCTTCAAGCTCAGCTAAACATGTAGGTCAAGAAACGATGACCACGTTTCTATAAACATTTAATTTAATTCCGTTCTAATAACACATCTTTAAATATACATTTTTGTAATCTATTTTTCACAACACTGAGAGGTTAGCAATCTTCTAACCTTAGAAGGGGTTATTTATTTCAGTAGAATAAATGAGTAACTAGCACATAAGAGTAATACATTATCCTAATATACTTTTATTTACAGATTTCAAAGTCTTTAATCTTTTATTCAGTGGGACAGGGATGGGAAGATGGGTCTCCCAGGGGAGTGAGCTAATCACTTCTTCTTAGTGTATGTGCAACATGTCTCAGGTGGCACATGACCAGGATTCGTCACCGAATTTGGTCCTCTGGTTAGATCATTAGCTTTCCTGGCCTGGCTGGGTACTGACGGGAAGCACGATGATAATGCTGATCCATACCCTCCACCTAATCATGGGGCTACAGAGTTAGTCTCACAATGACGTTAGCCAGTGAATAGTTAAGTATTTCATACAAAGTAGAAGTGCTTCAATGGGAGACACTGAGTGACACTAACCCCAGCATACTCTATAGCTCAGTGGTTAGAACCATCACCTTCCATAGGTGGTCAAAGACCTAGGTTCAAGTCTCTGCTCCAAATCAAGCAAAGTGTGGATTTGAACCTGTGTCCCAGGTGAGTGCTCTAACCACTGGTCTATTGGTTATAAAAGCAGTGGGATAGCACCACCACCTCGTTGGCTGTGTTTTCTGCAAGGCTCAATACAATAGGTGGCATCTGAGAATACCTACCAGATCAGGTCCCACAAACAAGATAGGTGGGGGAATATCTAGATTGAGAAACCCACTGGGGCTTAGGTGCCAAGTTGCTCAGCACTGGCAGGACTTAGGCAACTTTGCACATGCCCACCAGAAGAAGTTTAGTCACCTAGGGGGCTTTATCAATGGAAACTTAAGTGCTTTTACAATTAAATGGAAGCTGAGCAAGAGTTTTAAGGATCTAAATTTGGACTTAAGTACATAAGGTGGCAGTTAGGTGCCTACATTTCTTTGTGAATCTAGCCCATAGTGTCTGGTGACATCTTGTACAACAAAAGCAAGCCCTCTTGAAGCATGGATATGAGGCATTTTCAATGAGGATGACTCCAAAGGGAGGGGGGGAAACAATTACACTGCACAATGACTCATCAGTGTGAAGTCTCCTGTCTCTTTGTATGGCATTTGTAGTCCTGACTTGATATCCTGGACTACGGGCCATAATTAAATTTTGAAATTGGCCCTCTCTATTAAATGAGTTTGATACCCCTGAACTGATAGGCATAAACAAGGAAGAAGAGATAACATTTTCACATGTTCTAGATAGCAGGCAGGGAGGGTGGAACAATTTGTGTAGATGGGTGCTGAGAGCCATTGATCCAAACTGTAATCCCTATATATGATGGAAACCACTTTAAGACAGGAAGTGTTGCCACAGCCCCAGCATCCCTAGTTCCAGCACCTATGATGACAGGAGCTGCAAAGAAAAAGGGTCTCTCACAAACAGTGTCTAGACCGCATGCAAGGGGAAAGAGAAGATCTGTGTCAGACTTGCAGGGGCAGCAGGGATGATATGGCATCAACTTTTTTACTGAGCAGTGGTCCCTTCTGAACAGAGAAAATAGTGTCTCCAATTTCCTAATTGTAGGTTATTTAAACCCACTTATTTTTCAATTAGGATTAGCTCGGTAATGGTTTTGTTTTTAGGGAGATCTCTCCATCTCTCAGAATGTATTACTCAAAATAACTTCCTTACCAATTTTGTCATATGTAATAGTTTAATAGTTTATTGGGCCCAATCCTCAACTGCTGTAACCTGGTGTAGTTCCATTGCCTGAGAATCTGCCCACCATAATTTTTCTAATGAAGTAAGCTAATTGAAACTTGCATCCTAGTCACTTATCTGTGCAGAGTACATAGACTTCTATTTAAGGAAAACTATGTTATTTATATTAAGCCATGAAGTTATAAACTGAAAATATAGACTGAACAGAGTAAGGATTAATAATCCCTTCCATGTTATTAGATCTCTTCAAGGAATTCAGTAATGTCTATAAACATGTAACAAAGTACATATATTAAAATAATAATTTTACCCGTAAAAACAAATTGATCACCTCTATTTTAATATCAGTTTGCTACTAAAATCCTTATGGGATATTCTGTACTTAAAAAAGATTACCCAGTCAGTGTAATGAGGGGAAAGAAATATAATGCCATCTGCAAGCCTCTGCTTTTAATATTCATAATTCCACAACATTGTGTGTTTGCTGTCTGTGTACACATATGCAAGACAGAATGCAACTGCCAGTTTTCTAGTTTGACAAGAGTCAGAGCTGAAGGCTTATTGACAAATAGGGTGTGTATGACCTTTCATTAGGTTACAGTGATCAGTAAGTATGGAGAAGAAAAGAGAGCAAATGGAAAAAATGTAAGTCTATGGAAATCACAACTATATTATCAGGAATAAAAATATAACAGGTAATTTTCAATGTTTCATAGAATAGAATATGTTTTGTTATGTGAACAAAAGATGAAGTAAGAGTCATTGGGAGTCTAACATTCTGCTAAAAGGCTGATGTGATAACTTTAAAATGCACCTGGGCCTAAATCCAGAAAGAGATTTAGGGCTGCAATTCTGCGCATTGCATCACTTAAATTTTAGGCACCTAGCCACCCAATGAAAGCCACAAACCCTGAATTAGACATTTTGGTTCCCTATACAATACATGGGGAGAGATAGGTGCCTGAGAATGAGATCCACAACAGTCAGCATGCTAGGCGGGGATCTGCCTAAGCTAGCCAATGGGAGATGCCAAGCACAGTGGTGTCTTAAGCCCTATTCCTCTCACAGAATTAGGTTGCCTAAGTGTAGTCTGGAGAGAGGCACCTATCTCCATTTGGGATCTAAAGCTGGCAAGCCTCCAGGAATCAGATGCCTAAGCCATTGCAAGCCTGGCAAGAACAGTGGCAGCGCAGGCCTAATCTCCCTCACAACAGCCGTGTGGGGGAAGGGGAGGAGGAAAACACACCTATAGGCTTTAGCCCAGCAGTTAGGGTGTTCACCTCCATCTAGGTGCCTGAGCACCTATCTTATGCTTAAACCCCAGCAGGATCCCCAAAACCAGGGGGAAGCTAGGTGTTGCCCAGCCTCTCTTGCCTGAATGGCCCAATCTGAAATGTGTGCTTGGAGAACACCTAACTGCTCACCAAAAAGCCTGGGGGGGGGGGAGAACCTCACTTGTGAACTTTAGCTTAGGGGTTAGGGTACTCACCTGAGATGTGGGAGACATCTCACTCCATTTTCCCACTTCTGCCTAATGTGGAGAAGGGATTTGAACATGTGTTTCTTAACTCCCAGATGTCTGACCTACCCACTGGACGATAGAGTCATTCTCTCTCCTATTCTGGGCCAATGCATATTTAATTATTTATTTTCAGTGGAACAACTTCAATAGAGATAGGAACCCACATCAGAATATCCCATAGACCAGTGGCTGTCCTTCACCTGAGAGGTAGAGAACCCCTGTTCAAATCCCTTTTCATCCGTCAGAGTGGGGTGAGGGAAACTGAAGCAGATTCTCCCCCATCCCAGGTGAGGTGCCCTAACCACTGGCCTAAAATGCACAATGGAGACCACTATTATTGCCTTGTCATCCCAATCCCCACCATTATCCCCACCCCCAAGGCTGTTTTGTGTGGATTTATGAGTTCTTAAAGCACACCTATCCGATTGGGCCCTGCAGGCAAGATGGGTTGTGCAACACCTATCTTCACCTGGATTGAGGATCCTGCTGGGCTTGGACAGGCACTCGGGTGTCTAGGCTGATGTGTTGTATACACGCGGAGAGGCTGAAACTTAAGTGCCTAGGGAACTTCTATAGCAGAAATTTAGGCACCAAGGAATTTTAGATTTATGTGGAAGATGAGCAGGGGTTTTGAGGATCTCAGTGGTATCTAAATTCTGGACTTAGGTGCTTAAAGTGGGAGTTAGGAACCTAAGTCACTTTGCAGATCTGGGCGAAATTATATATCTCTGTGTGGTTTTGTTTTCAGAGCACTTTGGACCCTTTCTTATGGAATGCTGAATATCTGCAAAGTGCTGCATCCCCACAAGTTATACCGTTGAGAGTTTGAACGGCTCTTCAGTTCAGGGCACTTCTGATAGCTTTCAGTGGGAAGCTTGTCCTTTCTGCGTTCTCTGGTCACTCTGTCTCAATGCAGAGCTTTCCCTGTTTGAATAGCCTGGTATTTCTCTCAAAATACAAAACTTTCTCTGCCTGGGTATTCTAAGCAAAGTCCCAAGACTCATTTTTATATTCCTCCCCTCTGATGGTGGACACCTGGGCTCCCAGGTACATCATGTAAGATGTGTACCAAAAAACATCACTGGGCTTTAGGACATACCAAAACATATAGGGAGAACTTCCCTCAGGGCAAACTCACCACACAACTTGGAAGAACTTCCAAATCTCCATATAGG
>NW_020664372.1:9486284-9488485 GCF_002925995.2 Terrapene triunguis
GGAGCTGCAAGTGCTCAGCAGTCCTAATTGACCTGGGGTCTAAGTTCATTCAGCAGAGTCCTGGTCTAAATGCCATATTTGTTTTTTTTTTAAATGTACATTTAAAATAATGGTAAACAAAATTACCCCAGATAATGTCCACTGCCCTAAAACTGACTATAGCCTGACAGGATGTCTTGGAAATAATGACCCCAGGTATATTATCTGGGAGATTTAGGAAAATATTCATTATGCATGACATGACACAGAACCTGTTTGAGATTATCTTTTCATGGTTTTATTTGGGTTTTCAGGTTAAGTAGCACTACAGTGTTAAAGTGGACTAAATTCCTGACTCACAAGCTATCATGCTAATGGAAGGTAGAAACAATTTTATCTGAGGTTCAATGATTTTTTCCCCCGTAAGGATTTAGCAGCAATGAAAAATCAATATGCAAAGCCTCAGGATGACAATTTAAGTGTTTAAAGTCTACATGTGGTAACTGAACACTTTTAGGCCATTTAGGACACTAAAAAGCTTCAGTGACTGTTTATGTGTCCTATGTTCAGTACAAGAAACATGAAATATTTACTGTAAACCTTGGGCTTAGTTCTTCATTTGGTTATATGAGTTTTCTCAATTTAAAACCAGGTAATGGAATGAAAAATGAGCTCCCTTAACTCTAATTCCCCTTACATGATCTTTAACTTAACCAACAAATGATATTCAGGACCAAAAGAAGTACTGCACACCTAACTGGGAACACTAAAATTTGTGTGGAGGCCTGAGGTTGTGGCCATGCATTTAAACATGCGAGTGAGTATTCAATATAAACAGGCACCTACTTTTGAGACGTGTATACTAAAATGTATATAACTGTAACCTAGCCCTGGGGTACAGTTATAGCCTTCTCCCTTTCTCCTCAGCATTAAGGGTTCATTTATAAGAGTGCCAGGTGCCTCAACCCAAGGAAACCCCTCCTAGTGCAGAAAACACAGAGGGCTTGTCCCTTGGGGAAATATTTAACACAAAATCTCATAAAGAGAAGTGTCAGAGCACAAATAATAAAATAGCTATCACAATTCCCCGAGTAACAGAACAGTAATCGAGGCTTTATTAGGTATGGGGAACTTGTGATAGGGGACAATGAAAACAGAGATAAAGATAATGAAAGACAAAATTAATAATACATAATCTCTGCCCCTTCCAACAGTTACTGTACAAACCACCCTATGCTCCCTCCCTGCACTGCCTAGGAAAATAGTGAGTTTAGGCTCAGTATTCGATAGATGGTGCAGCACTGAAATTAGTGGCTGGCTTAAAACACAATATCAAAATGAATAAACAAGGGTGTTCTTACAAAGTATTGACACCAAGGATAGTAAGATCATCCCCATTGCTCTCTAGTCTGGATTCCAATGTGCAGGTGGGCTGGCTCTGGACCTTGACTCTCTCCTCAGCCTCCTGGGTTTCTGGTCTCTGCTGAAATGACACTGTTCAATATCCCAGAAATCCCAAAAGGTGCAAAGTCTTCCCTTGAGCAAAAATGTGGAGGGTAGAAGGATCCTCTCTGTTCTACTCCACAACACAGCCAAAGCTGAAAGTAAAAACAACCTTTTTGTCTCTCAGTTCTGGCTTATTATTAGTTCTGTTAGTGTAGCTAGTCAATTCTATCTCTGCACTGGACCCTAGGTAATCTGGGAAATGGAATCCTAAACCTCTGTCACCATTGCTGAGACAAGTCCCCTAGAGGCTCAGTGTGGTATTTCAAGAGCATTGCCTCAAAAGATCTTACATAACTTATTGAAAACCACTCTTTTTTTATTTCCTACAAATTAGACACATAAGTGATGCTTTTTAAGTTGAAACTATATTGAAAAGATTTATTTTTGTTGTTGTTTCAAGTTCTCTATATTAAATGTTTCTATAGTGAAAAAAATATAAAGAACAAAACTGATTTTGACAGAATAATGTTCTGCTATTTGGTATGATCTAAAAATGACACAAGGCTGAGTTACCTGTATAATTCATATGTGCAAAAGCACCAGAAAACAAATTGCCAACGGGGGTGGGGGGCGGCATCTCTCTGAGTGCCAACAAAATTATTATATCACATCATATCTAGTCTTTCTGTGCCAAACTATCTTATACATGTTTTAGATGACTCGGCAACTACACTGCTCTACAGCCAAAATGCTTCTGAAATAAATGTAGTCAAACT
>NW_020664372.1:9503485-9672756 GCF_002925995.2 Terrapene triunguis
ATGGTCTTTCACTTTGCACTATTACATTTCATCCCATTTTTATTACTCCAATTCGAAAGGTCATCCAGATATTCTTGTATGATATTCTGGTCCTCCTCCATATTGGTAATACCTCCCAACTTTATGTCATCTACAAATTTTATTAGCGTGCACTCACTTTTTGTACCAAGGTCAGTATAAAATTGTGAAATAAGATTGCTGTCAGGGTAGTTAAGCACTGGAATAAATTGCCAAGGGAGGTTGTGGAATGTCCATCATTGGAGGTTTTTAAGAGCAGGTTAGACAAACACCTGTCAGGGATAATCTAGATAATACCTAGTCCTGCCTTGAGTGCAGGGGATTGGAGTAGAAGACCTCTCAAGACTTTTATTAATCTATGATTCTATGAATACTGTCAGGATTCTTTTTGTCCTTAATATATTTAAAAGAAAAACTCCTTATTGTCCTTAAATTTGCTGGCCATAGATTTCTCTCTTTGTTTTCATTAGCAGTTTTCTATAGGTGTTTACTTCTGATTTATATTCAGTATTATTAACTTCCACTTTCTTCCATTTGTTATATACTATTTTTAAATTTTTTATAGCTTCCTTCATTTTCCCTTTCAACCAGATCATTTTTTTAACTTGCACAGCATCATTCAATTGTGGCATTGTGGCTGTGAGGGCATCTAATAAAGTGTTCTCAAATGATTCCCAATTATCCACATTTTTTCTGATTAAATTCTTCCTCCCAGCTGATTTGGCTCATATTTTTTTGTGTGAAATCAACCCTATTAAATTACCACGTATATATATTACTGGTAGGGATTTTATTCTACTTACACATTATAAATGCAATCAAGTCACGATCAGTTGAACCTAAGTTACCATTTATTTTTAGTTCTGTGATCATTATACAAGGTCTAACATAGAATTCCCACATGTTGGCTGAAACACTCTTTGAGTTAGGAAATTGTCATCTATTATGTTTAGACATTCCAGTTATGTTTTAGTACTGGCAGCCTGAGACCTCTGAAATGTGTTACTCAGACTGGAGTCCCCCATGATCTCACAGATTTTTTCCCTACACATTGCGGATAGGTGCATAAGGAAGTGTTCTTCCTTTCCCCTAGTGTGATTTGGTCATCTGTAGCAGCAGTAACCAGTACCTCATCTTGTGCTTTATCTGTTAGAACATTGATCCATAAGCATTCCAGATCATTTTCTTCTGAGTTATCAATGACTCAGAAAAGGTAATGACATTTCTGACATAGAGTGCCATTCGCTTCCACTTTTGCCCACTCGATCCTTCCTAAATAGGTTATAATCATTGATTGTAACATTCCAATTGTGCAAATCATCCCACCTGATTTCAGTAATCAAATTTATGCTCATAAATGAGCAATGAGCAATTCTAATTCCTCTGTTTATTACCCAGGCTCCTAGCACTGGTGTATAGGCAATTAAAGAATTTCTTCTCTTCATGTGCTTTGGTTCCTTTGTCACACCCTAAGGCCCCATCCCCCAATGAGTCCCTTGGGAAGGCAGATGAGCATTGTATATTGCTAACACTGTTGATAGCATTGCAAAGCATTTATGGGAAAGTCAAAGGTGTGTGAGTTGGGAGTGGAAGTTTCCTTTGCAGGTACGAGAGGCCAAGGGGGGGGGGGGAAGAGAAAGAAGAAAGCAGAGAACGGGTTAATTCAACACTGCAGCTAGCCATCTCAGTCCAAAGATAAGAAGCTAACTCCAGCCCAAGGCCAGCTGCTACCTGCCAAGACAGAAGCAGGGAAGTCCAACCCCCCCCCCCCCCCCCCCCCCCCCCCCCCAACAAACACAGGCGCGCCCCCCCCCCCCCCCCCCCCCCCGACCAACTGTGAGAAAGGAGAGTTGTTGAACAAAATGCAGGGGCCGGGAAAAGGAGACAGATGGCGAACAAAGCAGAACTGTCTCACAACCCTGAAACCGGGTTTTTGGGAAAGCTGAAGAAACCATGGAAGGCCAGTTTGGACTGGCACAGAGGGCACCAGGTCCAGAGGTCCTCGAATGGAGCACCCCACTCCCCCGAAGAGCCAGAACTTAAAACCCTCCTGAGAGCTGGAGCAATTCAGAGAGCACAACAGATCCTTGGATGGCCTGGGCCCAGGACAGCACTCCCATCCATATCCCCACCCCTTCTTCTGATGTTACACCCAGACTTGGCCAGTCTGTGTCTTGCGTGTGTGAGTATGAAAGTGGGTTATGGCTTGGGGCATTAGCGCTTTCTTTCTTCCCCTGAGTGATGTGGGAGCGTTCCCAGCACTTTTTGCTGTTATTTTATTAATAAAGCTTTAAAATTTAGACATGGTGTGCCTCGTCATCTCCTCCCCAAAAAGATCCTGTGCCCCAGCCTGATCAACTGTGGCCCAGGCAGATTGCTAACGAAAATCTGTCACACCTTGATTAATTTTGTTGTCAACATCTTGGTTTTGTGCAAAATGAGTGCTCATATTTTCCCTCTTGTTACCTCCTCTTTTTCTATTAGTTTAACACCCTCCTGCAAAAGGGGAGGATAAAAAGAAGGAAGTTAATATATTTAAGACAATTGTAATAGCATCATCTACCCAGTCTGGCTCAAGATAGCTGATACCTCAGTTTTCCTTCACACAGGTTGTTTTTCCCAAACTTTCCACACAGCTTGTTTGCTGTCAGAAAAAGTCCACCCCTTCCACAGGTCACTAAAGTCCAAATAAGCATAAACTAAAAAGAGAGTGTTCACTCAAGTCTCCAGCTGGCCACAGCTCTTCCATCTTGAGGGTTTGTCTTCAGTTCCAAAAGAGTCTTCTACTTCTCTTGGGTTCAGTTATCAGCCCTTCCTTGGCTCAACTCAGTTGCTCCCTGCTTTCTACAGAACACTGATTTCCAGGGCTGCCCTGTCTGGAGTCCATCTTCCAGTCTACCTGATTTCCCCATTTTTTTGCCAAGCCACCTGCCTGGGTTGCATGCTGCCTGCAGTGCCTACCAAGGAACTAAACTGCTTCCTGTCATCCCCCCTTCCACCATTCACCTCTTCAGCTGAGTTCTTGTTGGCTTTTATAAAGATCAGGTGTTCTCCATCAGGCCCTGGGAGAAAGTTAATTATTCATAGATAGGACTGCATCCATCTCCCCTGAAAGGGTCAGTCACCTTTTCACCGCACTCAATAGCTTAGGCCCAGGATATCTAAAAGATTGCCTAAAACTTCAGGATGAAGACTGTGGTCACTCCTCTGGCCCAATAAAGCTTTCTACCATAAGGGTAAAGCTCATCTTTGTGGAAGACAGAACTTTCTCAGGGGCTGGTCTCAGACTATGGAACAAACTCCCCCAAGAATGAAGGACCTTCCCAAACTTCACCACTTTCTCCTCCAAGTGCAAGGTATACTTCTTTGACCTTGCCTTCTCCAACATAAATACATAGCAGCATGTACATAACAATGTACATGAGTAAGAAAGAAAGAAAGACAGCTGTGCCCCCCCACCCCACCCCAAAAAAAGAAATAAAACTGCACACACTATATTGTACACAGTATTCTTCATCTGGGGAGAGAATGAGAAAAGAACAAACCACACATGACAGTCATGTTGCTTAATACACTACTGGGAGGCACTCGGATACCACAAAGATAAGCTTGGTATAAGAACCTATAGAGAAGAGAAGAGTACTAGTGGATTTTTTGCTATTTACTTTTCATAAAGATTTCATGGTGTTTTTTTTTATTGTTTGGCTTTTTTGGCTCTTGGTGTCTACAAGAAAAATGCTTCCAGTGTATACTGATATCCACACTCTAACATGCATCGACACATTTTACTAATCCTGACAGTCATTTCTCTCCATTTAATCCATATCTTTCCTGTTCTGCTTATAAGTTTATTGTTGAGTTCACCATTATACTGTACTATCAAACTTAGATACTTGAACATCTGCACCTTTGTTAGTAGTTATCCCCCCCCAACTTACAATATTGTTATCTTCCTGAAATGTATAATTAAATCAACAGACAATACACTTTGTTTTATTTCTGTTGTTTTTCGTGCCACTTCTTTCAAGTATGCACCTCTATTTCTCTAAATCTTCTTCTGCTTACTCTTTGCTCTACCCCTTTAAGCACTACATTATCTGCAAAAAATATGCACCAGGCTGCCACTCTCTGGATGTTTTCTGTAAGTGCATTGAGCACCAGTAAACAAAAAGGGGTTTATTGTTGAGCCTTGTTATACTCTGACTCTTCCTAGAAATTGTTAAGTTTCTCCATATGGCCTTCTAACTGTGGTAACAGTACCCTTGTACATGTTCTCTATAAGTCTGACTTCTCTGAAAACATGGTCATAAGCCTTCTCAAGGTCAATGAATAATATGTGCAGTCTTTTCTTTGTATTTTTCTACAAACAATTTTAATGCAAAGGTAGTATACTTTGCTGACTTGCCTGGCATGAAACCAAATTGATTGTCACTGATCTCTACTTCACTTTGTAGTGTCTTATCAATAGCTTTCTCCCAGATCATCATCATGTGGCTCATGAGTTTAATGCCACAATAGTTATCACAGTTTTGTCTGTCTTCTTTTCACTGAAATATTGGTATTAACGTGTTTTTTGTCTAGGCATCAGGCATCCTCTCAGTCCTCACAATGAAATTAAACAGTTGTGGCAATATATTCAAGCCTCCTTGTTTCTGGCAATTTCATACTTCTGCTGATATACCCTTCGGAGTTGAGATCTTTCTTAGTTTTCATGTTGCTCAGTACTTATGCAACCTCCTCTAGGATTGGTGCAACCACACCCTGGTTTAGTTTTAGCATATGGCATGGTTCTCTTGGACTCTCTTCATTCATAAGCTTTCCAAAGTAATTTCTCTACCATTCCAGTTCTTATTGATTGCCATATTTACATTTTCATCTTTAATGACTTTACGCTCAGCAATAACTTTAGTTCTCTTATTATGGGTCTTCCATGGCTTTTACCCTTAACAGATGCCACCTCTTTCTTCGCTATCTTTTTGGCTTTTTTATACTCCTGAAAATGCTGCTATTGGAGTGTCGCTTGCCAAAGTTTTAAACACTTTTTTCCTTGGCTCTCTGCACCTTTAAATAAACAAACAACTCCAAAGGCAAATGCTTACTTGCCTTTGCCCTGGTGGTCTGGGTTAGCAATGGAGAGCTCCTCTTCTTCCCAATATCACACTGCACTTCCCCCAAGAAGAAGCAGGCAAACCTTAACTGGCTTGTTGGCTTCCATTTGGTCAGTGTCTCCTCCTGGCCATTCTAGGCCTGTGGAGGACTAAGTCTTCTTGGTAGCCTAGTTGCAGTAGTTCTTCCTTGGGTGTCATGATGCCAATATGTCAGCAGGCCTGATGGACCCTGTCACAATAGTAACAGTCATTATCCACATGATCATCACTTCAAAACTTGATCACTGTAACTTTTTCTACCTAATCATAAGGGTCAAAGCCAATCAGAAACTTCAGTTTATAGAACAGACAGCAGAGGCCTCTTCTTGAATATAATTCACACCAAGAGTCCATGAGATCAGTGTTCTGAGCCTTCCATTGGCTAGCTGTTTGCTTCCAGATTTGACTGGAGTTCCTAGTCCTTGTCTAAAAAGCTGGGATTCAGTAAAGCACTTAAGAATGTGTTTAACTTTAAGCACAGACTTTGAAGTCAATGGGACTTAGTTAATCATCTGATTAAATGCTTTGCTGAACAGGGACTTCCCTGTGGGTTGACAGAGTAAATGCAGGAGCTGGAGCATTGATTGTTGAAGCTGTGTGTCTCTGTGTGGAAGAGAGAAGCAGCAGAGGGAGGAACACAGGGCACAGAGAAGAAACAAAGAATTCTCATACACAGCCACAGAAGCCTTCATAGAGTGACCCTGGAGAAAAAAAAAATCAGAGAAATTTGGGGTTGTGTGATGGCTGAAACTCTCCAGTTGTTTAGTTCCTCCTGTGTTGAAGGAAACAGAACTTTGTGAATTCTTTATAGATAAACAGGAGTGGATCATCAATTTCTTCTCCTAACAGAAACGGTTTGATATACCCCCAAAATTGACTAACAGTTCAGATCAAATAGGAGTAATACTGCAATATTTAAAAGCTTTTAAGAATGTACTGATTTTATAATACAGCATTCCATGTGAGGAATATTATCTAACTCACAGCATGCAAAGCACCTTGAGTTTCATTTGCTATAATGTATACCTAATATGCTATGGATATATGTCATGCCAGATGACATGATTCCCAAACTTTGATCTTTTCAAAAACAGCATGCTTGTCAATCAAGTAACTTAAAGATGTTTTTAAGAGTCCAGAAGCTGGAGGCAGAGCCCAAAATACACAGCAGGTTCTTATCCTTTGTTCAAGGGGAATTGTCAACTGCATGCTATTAATGCAGAGGAGAAAACTCTGTACCTGACATTTTAACTGCCAATGAACTTTATAAAAAATTCAGATTTACGTATGTCATTAAGGAGGATTTCTGACACATTAGAGAACATATAAAGAAAGAGCTTATATCAGGTTGAATGTGGGGAAGGTTTTTGTTTGTAGCAGAAAATTAATCTGTAATGATTGATCAGACAGCCAAATGGCTGTACTTTTCAACTCCCTCAGGGAATAGCTGACTGGACCACTATGATCCACCCCCACTAGTTCTTCACCACTCCATACTAAACTTTCCTCTGAATAATTCAACTCCTCTCTCAAATATATAGTTTGGAACTAGCCATTTTTCTGGTGCACATGCTGCCCCTGTCACACAGTCCCCTCAGTCTCACACTGGCTTTTGTGTCATGAATGACAGAACGTGATTGAAGAGTCTGTGGGTGCAGTATGCAAAGCTTGATTACAGAGTGTGGCTATGTGTTTTTTTTCACTTTGATTCTTAACTGTAATTATGATGTAGAGTGCACCAATGGTGACTGGTGAACTTTACAAAGTGTAGTGGTTCAATATGGTTCACAGGCTGAGGGATTATGTAAGCCAGTGGTTCTCAAACTTTAGCAACCTGAGGACCCCCATTTTGATTTAAAACTTTTTAGAGACCCCCAAATCCCTCCGCTCAGCCTCAGGCCCTGCCCCCACTCCACCCTTTCCCCTAAGGCCCCACCTCTTCCCATCCCCCCCTCCCTCCATTGCTTGGTCTCCCCTACCCTCACTCACTTTCACCAGGCTGGGGCAGGGGATTGGGGTGCAGGCCAGGTTGTGGGCTCTGGGAGGGAGTTTAGGTGCAGGCTCTGGGCTGGGGCAGGGGGTTGTGGTGCAGGAGGGGTGAGGGGTGCAGACTCCGGCCAGCCAGCGCTTACCTCGGGCAGCTCCTGAAAGCAACCAGCACATCTCTCTGGCAGTGGCTCCTAGGCGGGGGGGGAGGGGCTTCCCGCACGCTGCTCCTGCCTGCAGGCACTGCCCCTACAGCTCCCATTGGCCACAGTTCCCAGCCAATGGGAGCTGAGGAGTCAGCACTCAGGCAGGGGCATCGCGTGGAGACTCCCCTGCATTCTCCCAGGGGCTTCAGGGATGTTCCAGCCGCTCCAGGAGTGGCGGGGAGCCAGGGCAGGCAGGGAGCCTTCCTTAGCCTCACTGTGCTACCAAACTTTTATTGCCTACAATCTCCTGGCTTCAGTAGCCTCGTGGAGATAGAGGAAGGGGGAGAAGTTGATCAGTGGGGCCCGCAGACCCTGTGCTGAGGGTGCTGGATCCAAGCAATACTGATAGCCTGTGATAGAGGTTGCTACACTTCCATGAAAGATTATCTGGATTTTTTTCCCAAACATTTTGAGATTTTTCTCCCTTTCAGCTCCCAAATTAATCAAATCCTTTCTGCGTCCTCTTTTCAAATTTTTCCTCTTACCCTACTCACCTTCAGTGGTGAGCTGGAGCCGGTTTCCACTGGTTCCCAAGAATCGGTTGCTAAAATTATACCTCCCTGGAGAACCGGTTGTTGAAGGGCCAGGGGGTGGGCAAAGAACACCGGTCCGCGGGCCGGACCATCCTGTTGCTCCCAGGATTCCCAGCTGGGGAGGCTGAGGCTCCCCCGGCCCCTCCCACGCTTTCCCCCAGCTGCAGCATGGCCAGCCGCCGGCACCAGCTGAGCAGCTGAGCTGAGCTCAGGAGTCGTCCTACTGCCGCTTTTTGAGCGGCCCGGCAAGGGGGGGCTACTGCAAGCTCCAGGGCTGGTGCCTAGAGGAGAGGGGTGGGGGCAAGTGGGGCAATTGGCCTGGGCCCTGCAGGGGCCCCCAACCCCACAAGGATCATGTCTCCCCTCGCCCCCTCCCCCCCACAGAGCCACAGCGTGGCCGGCAGCTGAGCAGCTCAGCTGAGCTCCTGAGTCGTCCTGCTGCTTTGAGCTGCCGGCAAGGTAAGGGGGGGGGGGGCTGCAAGCTCCAAGGCCACGGGGTGGGGGCAAGTGGGGCAATTTGCCCCAGGCCCTGCAGGGGCCCCCGGCCCCACAAGGATGTCTCCCCCTGCCCCGACCCCTCCCCCATTTCCCCCACCCTTAAATCAGAACTTTTTATAGGGAATCGGTTGTTAAGATTTTGGCAGCTCATCACTGCTCACCTCACCTTATACCAGGGATCGGCAACCTTTGGCATGCGGCTCACCAGGGTAAGCCCTCTGGTGGGCCGGGCCGGTTTGTTTACCTGCCGCATCCGCAGGTTCGGCTGATCGCAGCTCCCACTGGCCGTGGTTCACTGCTCCAGGCCAATGGGGGCAGCAGGAAGCAGCACGGGCCAACGGATGTGCCGGCCACAGCTTCCCGCTGCCCCCATTGGCCTGGAGCGGCGAACCGTGGCCAGTGGGAGCTGCGATCGGCTGAACCTGAGGACACAGCAGATAAAGAAACCTGCCCAGCCTGCCAGGTGCTTACCCTGGCGAGCCGCGTGCCAAAGGTTGCCGATCCCTGCCTTATACCCTGATCTGGTTCCTTTTCCTCCCTCTGCATACAATTATCTCTCTTACTTTTCTTAGGCTAGGTCTACACTACAGCGGGGGGTCGACCTAAGATATGCAACTTCAGCTACGTGAATAGCGTATCCAAAGTTGCGTATTTTAGGTCGACTTACCTGGCTGTGAGGACGGCGGCAAGTCGACCGCTGCCGCGCCGCCGTCGACTCCGCTACCGCCTCTTGCCGCGGTGGATTTCCGGAGTCGACGGTAGAGCCATCAGGGATCGATTTTATTGCGTCTTCACTAGACGCGGTAAGTCGATCCCCGATAGACCGATTGCTACCCGCCGGATCGGCGGGTAGTGAAGACGTACTCCTGTTCCCCCAAACTGGATTCTTCCCTCTCAGTTTTCCTCTCTAAAACCCTTGCTGATATTTTGCCAAATCAATCTTTGAATCTTAGAGTTTTATCATAATAATGAAATAGCTGTAATGTCTGTATGCACAAAGGAACTTTCTGGCTGACTAGCTAGGATTTTACACCAGTGTTAATGCCCTATACAGCCTACAATGTTGAAAATGTACAATTTACAGATGGAAATTATGAATTTTCAGTCGAAATATTCTTTCCGCCTTAACATGTGAATGTGAAATATGAAAATCCATGCAAATGCCTTGGGAAAATAAAAGGGATTAAACAAAAGTATTATAACAATGGTTGAGATTCGTCAGAGAGGTCATCAACCCCTTATCTCTTAAGTTGTCCAAAAAACAAGATGGAAATATCTGGAATATGTGTTAAGAATGAAGCCAGACCATCCACTTTGGCAGGTGAGCTATAGGGTAACTGGAATAATATGCATAAGGGGCTGACCAAAAGAATCCTTCTGACAAACAGTACTCATAGAGGGAAAGCGTAAGGGACTTAACATAGAGGAAGCAAAGGGTACGTCTATACTTACCTCCGGGTCCGGCGGTAAGCAATCGATCTTCTGGGATCGATTTATCGCGTCTTGTCTAGACGCGATAAATCAATCCCAGATCGATCCCGGAAGTGCTCGCCTTCGACGTCGGTACTCCTGCTCTGCGAGAGGAGTACGCGGAGTCGATGGGGGAGCCTGCTTGCTGCGTCTGGACCCGCGGTAAGTTCGAACTAAGGTACTTCAACTTCAGCTATGTTATTAACGTAGGTGAAGTTGCGTATCTTAGTTCGAAGTGGGGGGTTAGTGTGGACCAGGCCAAACAGTGGCCAAGGATAATTAGTGATGCAGAGCTTTTTCCATGCCATCAGTGACAATAGATGGCATGGCAAGTATTCAGATTAATGCCAAATAAGTGCACATGTTGAATTTTACAAATTACAGGGAAGTACAGACCAGTCAGCTAAACTTCAGTACCTGGAAAGATAATGGAGCAAATACCCAAGCAATCAATTTGCAAACACCTAGAAGATAATAAAGTGATACGTAACAGTCAACATGGATTTGTCAAGAACAAACCATGTCAAACCAACCTAATAAATTTCTTTGACAGGGTAACAAGATTTGTGGATGGGGGAAAGCAGTAGTTGTGGTATATCTTGACTTTAGTAAGACTTTTGATACTGTCTTGCATGACCTTCTCATAAACAAACATAGGGAAACATAGCCTAGATGAAGCTACTATAAGGTGGGTACATAACTGGTTGGAGAAATATTCCCAAAGAGTAGTTATCAGTGGTTCACGGTCAAGCTGGATGGGCATATCGAGTGGGGTCCTGCAGGGATCGGTCTTGAATCTGGTCCTTTTCAACATCTTCATCAACAATTTAAATAATGGCATAGAGAGTACACATATAAAATTTGTGAAAGATACCAAGCTGGGAGAGGTTGCAAGTGCTTTGCAGGATAGTATTAAAATTCAAAATGATCTGGTAAAACTGGAGAAATGGTCTGAAGTAAATAGGATGAAATTCAATAAGGACAAATGCTAAGTACTCCACTTAGGAAGGAACAATCAGCTGCACACATACAAAATGGGAAATGACTGCCCAGGAAGGAATACTGTGGAAATGGATCTGGGGGTTATAGTGGATCACAATATAAATGTGAGTCAACATTGTAGCACTGTCACAAAATACGAAAATGTCATTCTGGGATGTATTAGCAGATGTATTGTAAGCAAGACTCTCTACTCTGTGCTGATAAGGCCTCACATGGAGTATTGTGTCCATTTCTGGGTGCAACATTTCAGGAAAGATGTGGACACATTAGAGAAAGCCCAGAAGAAAGCAACAAAAATGATTAAACGTCTAGAAAACATGATCTATGAGGGAAGCTTGAAAAAAAATGGGTTTGTTTAGTCTGGAGAAGAGAAGACTAAGGAGGGGGGACAGGTTAACAGTTTTCAAGTACGTAACTATTGCTAAAAGGAGGAAGGTGAAATATTGTTCTTGATACCTCTGATGATACGACAAGAAGCAATTGGCTTAAGTGCAGCAAGAGAGGTTCAGGTTGGACATTTGGAAAAACTTCCTATCTGTCAGGGTAGTTAAGCACTGGAACAAATTTCCTAGGGAGCTTGTGGAATCCCTATAATTGGAGATCTTTAAGAGCAGGTTAGACAAACCCCTGTCAGGAATGCTCTAGTTTTTACATAGTCCTGCCTTGAGTGCAGGGGACTGGACTAGATGACCTCTTGAGGTCCCTTCCAGTCCTACACTTCTATGACTCTATAATTCTATGTTTAACTGATTTTCATGCAGCACATGCAAAGGGCTTATTGTGTTTGTCAAATGATTAAAGCCACTTGGCCATTAATCTCATGTCCTATAATATTTCTTATTTCCTCTTGTAATTATCCAGAAGTGCACTCTTGGTTGTCACATTGCTTAATTACAGACTGAGGTCTAATTTTTCAAGACTTGTTAGGGAAAAATATTGAATTATATCATTCACTCATGCATGGTAGAGAACTTTGTAAAGCTTCCTCACAGAAAAGACAGCACTAAAACAAATATTCAAATATAAGTGCAAAGTACTACACTTAGGAATTCAAAATGAAATATACAAGTACAAAATGGGGAATAAAAGACTAGGCAATAATACTCCTGAAAAGGGTGTGGAGGTTACTGTGGATCATAAATTGAATATGAGTAAAAAATGTGATGCTGTTGCAAAAAGTGACAAGTGTTATTCTAGGACAGGTGTCGGCAACCTTTGGTACGTGGCCCGCCAGGGTAAGCACCCTGGTGGGCCGGGATGGTTTGTTTACCTGCTGCATCCACAGGTTTGGCCGATCGCAGCTCCCACTGGCCGCGGTTCGCCGCTCCAGGCCAATGGGAGCGGCGGGAAGCGGCGGCCAGGACATCCTTTGCCCGGGCCACTTCCCGCAGCCCCCATTGGCCTGGGATGGCTAATAGTGGCCAGTGGGAGCTGCGATCGGATGAACCTGCGGATGTGGCAGGTAAATAAACCGGCCCGGCCCGCCAGGGTGCTTACCTGGTGGGCCGCGTGCCAAAGATTGCCAATCCCTGTTCTAGGATATATTAATAGGAATGTCATAAGTAAGACACAGATACCTGTTGAGGTAACTGACTTAACTTTACTTATCACTGCTCAGGTCTCAGTTGGAATAGTGTGCCCTGTTTTGAGCACCACACTTAAAGATATTGGAAAGACTCCAGAGGAGAGCAACAAAAGTGATAAGAGGTTTAGACAACCTGACCTATGTGGAAAGTTTGAAAAATTGTTTAGTCTAAAGAAGAGAAGACTGAGGAGGGATATGGTAACAATCTTATATATATTAGGGGCTGTTATAAAGAGCATGGTGGTCACTTGTTTTCCATGACCACATGTAGAACAAGAAGGAATCAGCTTAGTTTGCAGTAATAGAGATTTTGGTTAGATATTAGGAAAATTTTTCAAATTATAATGATAGTTAAGCAGTGGAACAGGCTATGAAGGGAGGTTATAGAATTGCATCACTGAAGGTTTTTAAGAACAGGTTAGACAAACATCTTCCAGGAATGGTCTAAGTATACTTGATCCTGCCTCAGCATGGGGGGATGGACCTCTTGAGGTCCTTTCCAGTCCTACATTTCTATGATTCGATCATACTCTTTCTTGCTAGGGCTTTTTTGGCATTCACACCATCCCTTGGCAATAAGTTCTGCAGGTTGACTGTGTTTATGTGAAGTATTTCCTTGTTTGTTCTACATATGCTGCCTATTAATTTCATTGGGTGACCCCTGGTTTGTGTGTTATGTGATGGGATAATAACACTTTCTTATTCACTTTCTATACACCATTTGTGATTTTATAGATCTTTATGATATAACCCCTTAGACATCGTCACGCTGCCTGGAGTGATTTACAACTGTGAATGCCTACCTCAGGGCAGACTCTCAGAAAATAAGGGCAGACACCCCAAACTGATGGTATGCTCTATAATTAAATTTCACCAAGCCAGTGACAAATGTGAACTCCAGGATCACTATACCAGTCTTACCATGGAATCACAGACAGTCCCCTTAGTCTCTCCCATCTATCTTGCTACCCAGACAAAATTAACTTTGTGATAAAATGTTTCTTAAGCCTAAAATCACATCACATAAGGTTTCGCCCAGTCCCAACAGACCAGTCATTTACCCCAGATCAATTGGTACACCAAAGACAACTCTGGCAGCCAAATCTATAGTAAACTTTTATTAGCTAATAAAAAAGAATTAAAGTTAATCAGAGGTTAAAGCAGGTAAAATATATGCACAGGTGAATCACAGTCTATAATTCCAAATGGTAGCAGACATGAAGTAAATTGCCAATTTCCCAAAAGTTTCCCAGGGCCAATGTTCCCTCTAAATTTTCCCGCCCATGTGCGGAATGAATTTTTCTATGTGCACCAATATGGAGGTGATGTGTGGTGGGGATGGGGCCAAGGGGTTTGGAGTGTGGGCTGGGGCAGAGGGTAGGAGTGTGGGGGAATGAGGGCTCCAGCTGGGGTGTGGGATCTGGAGTGGGACCAAGTATGATTGGTTCAGGATGTGGAGAGGGCTAAGGGCTGGGGTGCAGGGGGTTGAGGGCTTCGGCTGGGGGTGCGGGCTCTGGGGTTGGGCCGGGAATGAGGGGGTTTGGGTGCAGGCAAACAGTCTCTCTACCCATGTGGGCTTTTCCTTTGATGGGAGTGAGGAATGAACTTTGAGTCTCTGACTTCTGATTACCACCATAATGGCCACTTGTTTTGGAATTGACACCTTTTCTGATAAAGTCCTTCATTAGCATTCCCCAAGGCTTCTTTGATGACTGATGAGTTATTTATTTACAGGGTTATTTGCAATGTAAATGTTTGCTGTTTCATTATAACAGGAACAGATAAGTGAAAACAATGCTTGTAACATCCCATTAGTTTTAGGAACTTTAAGCACCCAAAACATTAATCACTTTGATTTTGACACAAGTGAATTGACCTTAATGCACTCTGACATGACCTGATCTGCTAAGATCAGTCTTCTCTTTTCCAAGCTGAACAGTCCCAGTCTTTTTAATCTCTTCTCATATGGACGCTGTCCCATATCCTTACTCATTTTTGTTGCACTTCTCTGTAGTTTTTCCACAGTTCAAATATCTCTTTTTTAGAGATGGGGTGACCAGAACTGCATGTAGTATTAAATGAGTGGGTGTACAATGGATTTATATAGTGGCATTATGATATTTTCTGTCTTATCTATCCCTTTTCTAATGGTTCCTATCATTCTGCCAGCTTTTTTGTCTGCTGCTGCACATTGAAAAGAAGTTTTCAAAGAACTGTCCATAATGACTCCAAGATTTATTTCTTGAGAGATAACAGCTAATTTAGACCTGTATAATTGGGATTATGTTTTTCAATGTTCTTTCCTATGCATTTATCGACACTGAATTTCTTCTGCCATTTTGTTGCTCAGTCACCCAGTTTAGTGAAATCCCTTTGTAGCTCTTTTCAATCTGCTTTGGACTTAACTATCTTGAATAATTTTGTATAGTTTTCCAATGCTCAAACCACTGAGCTATCCCCACCCCACTGTTTATCCCCTTTTCCAGCTCAATTATAAATATGTTCAACAGCACAGATCCCAATACAGACACTTGGGGGATTGCACTATTTAGCTCTCTGCACTGTGAAAACAGACATTTTATCCCTACCCTTTGTTTCCTATCTTTTAACCAGTTACTGACCCATGAAAGGATCTTCCCTCTGATCCCATGACTACTTACTTTGCTTAAGAGCCTCTGCTGAGAGACCTTGCCAAAGGCTTTCTGGCAGCCTTTGTACATTATGTTCACTCTTGTCCACATGTTTGTTGACCCCCTCAAAGAATTCTAATAGATTGGTGAGGCATTATTTCCCTTAACAAAATCCATGGTGACACTTCCTGAACACATCCTATTCCTCTATGTGTCTAATAATTCTGTTCTTTTCTTCTTTCCTTTCCTTCTCTCCTTTTTCTGTTCTTTGACTGGTACTGAAGTTAGGCTTACCATCTTGTAATTGTCAGGATCACCTCCAGAGCCTTTTTTTTTTTTTTAAATTGGAATCACATTAGCTATCCTCCCATCATCTGGTACTGAGTCTGATGTAAGTGATGGCATACATACCACAGTTAGTATGTGCAGTATTTATATAAGTTCTCTTTCATTTTCAACTCCCCTCCCCAATATCAGAGAGTCAATACCACATTTTCATCTGAGTTCTCCCTCCTACTTCCAGATATGTCCACTTTTGCCTTTCCCATCATAGCTCTCTGCAAACCCACCCACCACCCAAAAAAGAGGCAGATAAATTGAGGATGACATTGAGTGTCCAGAAACATCTTGAAAGATAAAGTTGTAAAGTTTTTCAAGAGCTTCATTGTGAATTGTAGGCAGAGGTGGTTTGATCTGTGTTTTTCTCTTACAAGATTTTACAAACAAATTTAAGTTGTCTGCCTGAAGCTCCCCAAACATTTGATACTGTTCTAATTTGTTTTCATAGACATGAGTTTTTGACTTCCAGGTATGAAGTGGGTGGCAGACACCTGCTAAACATAATCAGATTTATTTGTGTATATCTGAGCTTTGGCAAGGACTGGGGGGCAGATCTGTTGCCACCTAGGTTTTCTGTCAGAGTTTATACCCTTTTCTTTTTTTTCTTTTACATCTAATTTGTCATACTTTTCATATCACATTTACTTATATAAATTAGTCCCCCCAAGAAATGTCAATAGTTTTTACAATGTTTGTAGACTGTATATCTGGATTAAATTCATTCATTATTTCACAAATATATTTTTCATGAATAAAAAATAAAGTACTCTATCTTTCAGCACTGAAAATATTAATTTAACCTCAGGATGCAATATATCCATTCTGGCTGTTGAATTCAATGTTACTACATGGATCACACCCACTGGTTTGTAGAGGAGATTTTCTCCTTTCCTAAGACATTTGGGTAGAGTTTGACACCAATTAAAAAAAATATCTGTATAAACCAGGGGTTCTCAAACTTCATTGCGCCACAGCCCCCTTGTGACAAGAAAAAATACTACATGACCTCAGGAAGGGAGACCAAAGCCTGAGCCCACCCAAACTTCGCTACCCTGGGTGGGGCAAAGCCAAAGTCTCAGCCCCACCACCTTGAGCAGGGGCCAAAACCCAAGGGCTTCACTCCCAGGTCGGAGGTAGGGCGGGGCTATAACCTGACCCCCACCACACAGGGCTGAAGGCTTTGGGCTTTGGCTTCAGCCCCAGGCAGTGGGACTTGGGCTTCAGCCCTAGGCCCCAGCAAGTCTAATGCCAGCCCTGATGACCCCATTAAAATGGGTCATGACCCACTTTGGGGTCCGGACCCAGTTTGAAAACTGCTGGTATAAACTACAAATGAATTACATTAGCTTGAAAAAAAACTTTAGTTCTTTCCCTATATTAAAATATACACTGATTCATAGGTACAATGAGTGTTTTACCATGTGTGTACCACTGATCCACCACATTTTCTAAGTGGTGGTAGATAGGTGGGAGAGTAAGTGGTAATATAATGCTCAGTATGGTCCCAAACTCTCACTGGTGGAGCCATTATAGGAAAAAGCAGACATTAAGCCTCTTAAGACTTCTTATGATATCAAGTTTAATTCAGACCTATGACATATGCCAGGGGTGGCCAACCTGAGCCTGAGATGGAGCCAGAATTTAACAATGTACATTGCCAAAGAGCCACAGTAATGTCAGAAGCCCCCCATCAACTCCCCTACCCACCAGAAGCCCAGCCGATCAGTGCCTCCCCCTCCCTCCCTCCATCTCCCCAGCAGCTGTTTCGTGGCGTGCGGGAGGCTCTGGGGGAGGACGGGGAGGAGTGAGGGCACCGCAGCATCAGGGGAGGGCACAGGAAGGGGTGGAGTCGGGGCAGGGCCTGTGGCAGAGCCAGAGGTTGAGCAGTGAGCACCCCCCAGCACATTGGAAAGTTGGTGCCTGTAGCTCCAGCTTCGGAGTTGGGGCCTATACAAGGAGCCGCATATTAACTTCTGAAGAGCCACATGTGGCTCTGGAGCCACAGGTTGGCCACCCTGTCATATGGTCAGCCTTTCACTACCTAGCACGCCATGAAGCTATTTCAGAATAATTTTGCCTTTGTTTTTCAGAGAGGAAAATGCATTTCTTTCTCTATTGAATAGAAAAGTCCCAAGATATAGCTTAGTTTTAAAAACAAAAATTCATAGAAAACTAAAAGTAGAAAACTATGGATTCAGTTGTACTTGGCTTTGAGCACTAATTCCTATACACTTATAAGTCTGTAGAAAACAAAATTGTGGTATATTGTAATGAACCTGTGGATTCATTATTGCATCCCACATGTGCCCAGGTTAAGATGCAGGACCTAATTTGACCCTAGAGACTGAGAGTAAGACATGGTCAGAGAACCAGATCAGCATGTAGCCAGTAAAGGGCACTGTGTTATCAAGAACAACCAAGAAAAGAGAGTAACATCCTCAGAGAAGAGATGATAAAGCTCAGGGAAAGAGAGACAGAAGAGCAGGCCGTGTAAGCTGAAAGTTGGAGACTGCAGCCTGTGAACTGTCCATGGAGGGAAGGCGGGGGGCGGGGGTGGGGAGGGATCAGCCAGCAATCTGGAGGCATGAGGCAGTCCTTAAGATGACAGATGAGGAGGAAAAGGTGGAGGAACCCCTAGTGAGTCTACAGAGAGCAGGTCAGAACTAAATTGATGAACTAGAAGTGGCACTGTTGTTGTCAGGCCTAAGCAATCTAACAAGGCAAGGTCACACTTATAACCCTCTTTAATGGTATGTACAGATGCCATACTGGAGATGAAGGGGTTAAGGAGCTGCTTTGGGCTCAGGCAGCTCAGCCCTGCCACATCCGCAATGAATGCTCAGGCTGGAGATTAAAAGGGGAGAAGAGTAGCTTGCCTGCAAGCAGCCAGTGGAGGTAAGCTGACCTTCACTCTGAAGCTCTGCAAAAGGAGCACTGTTACTGGCCCAGCTGCTGGGGACACTGCATATTGATGCTGTACCAGACTTGCTGAGGGAAAAGAATGTGCATTTGCAAGGTCAGACATTCTTCTTTGATATATTTCGTTTATTCAATTTTGCCTTTCCCTCCTGTGTGGGGCGGCTGGTAGGAAGTGATCCAGGGAGACTGTTGCATAAGTACACCAGGGTGCAGGACTGATCCCTCTACCTCTGGGCCATGATCTGGAACCTAGTGAAGAGGATGGTCCTGGGTTCCCCTCACCACTCCCTGATGAGAGTGGAGGCAAAAAGACTATTCCTGATACTAGAGACTCAGGACTAGGAATAGCCCATATCCCAGGAAGTCACAATTCTGAGACTTTGATCAGATGAAGCCCGAAGCCCCTTGATGGACAGTGGAACTAACCTTTGTTGGTCTTTTTATATGCCCTGGAAGGGGTGGACACAACTTGTGACCCTGTTGGAGGGCTGAGTCACAGATGGAGACAGATCAGTACAGGATTGGAGAAGCTATTAACAAGGGTCACTAAGACAAAAGAGTGCTGGTCACACCCACACCTGACCACTAGGTGATGCCAGTGAGGAGCAGACATCTTCACATCCTCTCTTGAACTACTACATATGGTTAATTTAGGAACTTTTTTGTTTATATTCCATTGTAACTGTCTAAGTCATTGTGCCTGGGGGATTTGTTTCATGTCCTTTCTGCTAATAAAGAAACTTCTCTTGCTCACTGGAAGACTGTAGATATTTAATGGGGAAAAAGCATAAACAGTGAGGTAGCAAACTTTGCAGATGATACAAAATTTCTCAGTATAGTTAAGTCCAAAGCTGACTGTGAAGAGTTACAAATGGATCTAACAAAACTGGCCAACAAAATGGCAGATGAAATTCAATGTTGGTAAATGCAAATTAATGCACATTGGAAAACATAATCCCAACTAGACAGGTCTAAATTAGGTGTTACCACTTGTCAAGGCTGAATCACCACTCTGTCACTTTGAGTACAGAAGGTGGGTGCCCACAAGGGAGTTTAAAAATTAATACTTGCCACTCCAGGCTTATATTAAACTCCCAAGGTTACAGCTTTTCTCTGACCTTGGCTTGGTAAATGCCACCACCACCCAAATGCAAAAAAACCCCTTGAACCCAGGAAGGAGCACTTGGGAATTCCTCCCTGTGGGGTATCCTTTCACGCCCCTCCTCCGGGGAAGAGCTGAGAAAGAAAACAAAGGAAATTAGCTGTTGCTACCAGCTAATCAAACAGCATAGGCACAAACCTCTTAGGACACCAAAAATTCCAATCCTGTTCTTAAAAGAGGTAAAATTTATTAAAAACAAAAAGGAAAGAAATACATTTGGAATTTAGGCTTTTTGCTAGATCTTAAAAGAAACAATTACAAAAATTAAGCATCAAGATAGCTCTCTTGAGGATCAGCTTAAACGTTACAAGCAAAACAAAAGCATCTGGGGTTAGCACAGAGAAGATCCACAAGCCAAAATAAATAAACCTAATTGTGTCTATTTAAACGTGCCCTGTCCAATGATTTCTTCTAGGTATAGAAGACGAATTTTTATACCTGGTTCAAGCCTTACACAGCATTCCCACTTATAGCATTATTGCTCTGTCTCTCCTTCTCCAGAGAACAACAGAGAGACAAAGGGAAAGCTTTTTTCCTATTTTAAAAAGTTCTAGCCTTCCTATTGGCTCTTTTGGTCAGGTGCCCACTTCCTTTTCTTTACCTGGGGACTTTTTTAACCCTTTACAGGTAAAGCAAGCAGCCACCAAGAGGGACTTTATAGATAACTGGCTGGATGGGTGTCCATAAAAGGGAGTTCCCCCTCCCCTTCATTTATCACACCTCTCAAAAATAAATCTTGCAGTCATTGTGGATAGTTCTCTGAAAACATCTGTTCAATGTGCAGGAGCAGTCAAAAAAGCTGGCTGAATGATGGGAACCATTAGGAAAGGGATAGATAATAAGACAGAAAATATCATAATGCTACTATATTAATCCTTTGAACCCCAACACATTTAATACTGCCTGCAGTTCTGGTCACCACAGCTCAAAAAAAGATATATTAGAATTGTGAGAAATTACAGTGAGTGCAACAAAAATGATTAAGGGTATGGGACAGCTTCCATATGAAGAGAGATTAAAAAGACTGGAAAAGGGATGACTAATGGGGGCTATAATAGAGATATATCAAATCATGAAGGAGAAAGTTAATAAGGAAGTGTTATTTACCCCTTCACATAACACACAAACTAGGGGTCACCCAATAAAAGCAATACTCACCAGGCTTAAAAAAAAACTTAAGGAAATACTTATTTCACACAATGTGCTTCAACCCTGTGGAACTCATCGCCAAGGGATGTTGTGAAAGCTAAAAGTACAACTGAGTCCAAAAAGGAATTAGATAAATTCATGGAGGATAGGTCCATCAATGGTTATTAGCTAAGATGATCAGCGATGGAATTGCATGCTCTGGATGACCCTAAATCTCTGATTGTCAGAAGCTGGGATGGATGACAGAGATTACTCAGTAATTGACCTGTTCAGTTTGTTCCCTCTGAACCATCTGGCACCAGCCAGTGTCAGAAGATAGGCTACTGGGCTAGACTGACCGTTGGTGTGACCCAGTGTGGTCATTCTTATATTCTTATGTTCTTAACTTGCCAAGGGCTTGAGTTCATAGACTCTAGTACTTGCAGCATGTTCAACATTTGCTACCAACCTACCACACTACTAAATATTTGTGAGGGATGGGTGTTCTACAACACTGTAGTAACACCTGTCAGTGAGCTTGTGTACAGTACTGTATTGTAGGGGAGAGGGTTTGAGATCATTAAACTACATAATTAATTAATGCACATATACAAAGGGGCAGAGTTAATATTGCGCATGCAACCTTTATTTTTACAATTTCTGATGTTGACAAAACAATAGTTTTATTTTAAAATAGATTATTTTTCTTTTTTATAGAAGTTTAATGAGATTTGTCCCTCCCAAAACCATGATGGGGGAAGTTCTAAATACTTAAACAGGTCAGACTTGATAGAGTACTCCCTAGTTGTACAAGTTAAGCTGACAATATACTATCACAAATATTTAAAACCTTTAGTGGTTTCCTGGGAAAAGCAGTCTTTTGACTCTCCTTCTCACTTTCTCCTATAGATGATAATCTACATATTATGCATGCTAACATATTGTCAAAGGGTGCTATGAGATGAAGGCATATTTGGTAAGTGACCCTAAATATAGGGAATTTGTCATTGTGCCATTCAGATTATATTTGCCTGAAGCTTTGCATATTGATAATTAATCCAGGTAAGAAATGTGTTTTCTCACACACACACACACACACACACAGCCATTTAACATGGCATGACCAGAGAGAATTGCTGATAGTATTTTAGAGGAAGTGACAGAATACATCCATGTCTTTTGCTTAAATGAAATATGTGCGTTACAGTGATTTGAAAAGCTGAAATTCAAACAAATTCTGTGTTGTGCAGTATGATTTCTGCCATCTGAATCTTATCTTATGATTGAAAGCACTTACAATGATAAAAGCAGAGCATGAATTCGATTGAGTGTCTTAAGTCAGAAAATATTGAGTAATATTTGAAAATTCAGTGAAATATGGCAAAAATCTTGCATCTTATTAAACTTACCCTTTTGAAATAAACACTTTCTTTCAAAGTTATGTTTGCTTATTCAGGAAGGGGAATGAAGAGAAGTTCCCCAGCGATCACACAAGGCTTTAAGGGATCTGAAATTCTAGTTGATGGCTTTAACTATGGGGAATGGATTGTGACACATCTCACAGCCCTATATATGGGAAGGCGGAGGCATGCTACCATTTCTTGGAACATCTTTGTTAGATTGTGAGGACAGTGGCTTGATTTTACAGTCACCAATGAGACTCAGAGGCAGATGGCTAAATAAACTACAATTCTTAAGTCCCTCCCTGTGTGTCTAACCATGGTAACCCAGGTCAAACAAATGTTCACAAGCCAAATAAACATTCTGTTAGTAAGACTTCTCTTTTTCAGATTGTGGTTCCAGAGCACATTATCCCATGGCATGGCATTTCAGTCACTTTGCCTCCATTCCCCCTTGGTTCTCCAATCAGCTCACATATCCAGGAATTTCAGAACAACACTCCTCCTCATGGGGGGGCTAATTTATTAATCACTAATAGATTAAGCACACAGTTCCTTTGGTCCTTCCAGACTCAAAAGCTTCCTTCCTCAAGGCCGGGTTCTGCTCTCTCTCATCTATCTAGTTCCCTCTGTGCAGAGGTGCTCTTCTAGTTCCAGTCTGTGCACCCAGTTTTTGTCACTGTCTTTTCCTAGTCCCAGTGCCTGGGCCTAGACTCCTTCTGACCTTGGTGCAGGATCCCCTTGGGGCTGTGTTTGAACACTCATAAGCTTTCCCAGTCTCTCTCACAATCATCCTAGTTCTTTCACAGTCACATCCCTTCAAGTGTCTCCTAACTGTAGACACCTCTTAACTATGCTAATAACATTCCTTTATAATACTCAGTCACATAGCCCCATGCCCAGCTTGATCCCTCTCAAAACTCCCTCATCTTAACAGCATTCTGGATTTGAATAAAAGGTGGTTATCTCCCAGCCCTCCACTGACCTGAAAGGGGTCACATAATACAGTTACAGCCACCTTTTTCCAGGGGCCCCATCTTCACACCAATTCAATTTTTCTGCAAAACTCAGGAAGGCCTCAGTTATAAATATATATGCATATATTTCTGCCTCAATGAGTATTTTGCCGACAAGGAGGTTTGTTTGTATTTTTTTCTAATCAGAACCTTTTTTATTGAAGGGAAGAAAAGGGAAAAGTGTAGGGAAAAGACCTCAATATTGATGCAAAAATAATATTAATAGAATTACTGTCTTTTAAAGGTTATTATAAATCTATTCATGACTCTATGGAATATTAAAATATAGTTATAAGTATGTTATAGTCAAAATGTTTAAAAACATAACAATATATATTATGTTTGGTTATGCTGCAAAATGTTACAGCTAATCAAACAAATTGCAAGACAATTCAACCTTTGTCTCCCAAGCAAAAGCAAATGCTGTAAAAGTTTATTAATCTCAAAGTTTTTATACAAACCTTTATTTGCTTTCATTTGTATACTATTTTTCTTTGTGCTATGTTTTTAAAAATATATTGATTATTAAAGTTTGTTCTTTTTATAAAATATTTAATAATGTTAATTGCTATAACTACTAAAAAGATTGGGTCAATATTTTGTAGCTAACTCTTGCTAAACAGAGTACTCAAGTAGGGGAGCACTGGACTTTCTCATATAATGACAGTGTTTATAATATTTATTATCAAAATTAGTAATACACATATTAAAGAAGTAAAAATGGATGTCTTTATGGAAAAACTGCAAAAGACATACTACATAAAACAAGAACATTTGAGTGTAACTAAAGAAGAGGGAAATTCAATGCAAAAAGAAAATATGTATTCTGCAAAGGATGTAAGAAAAATAATTAAAGACTAGAACACAGCTCATGCTTCTGTCATATACTGTAGAGAAGCATAACTTGAGTCATAAATAACTTGTCCCCAGTACATTGTAAATAAGCTAAATTCATCTTACTATAAACAAGAGAAATGTGGAGAAATTTGTTGGATTAACCAATTTAAGCGGTTTCAGGATGCATCCCACAGAATTGAGACACTGGAATATATCAGTGCACAGTGAAGAAATCCCAATGCTGTTCAAAGAAAAAAGCCCAACAAATAACAGACTCGTCAACTACATTTCAACCTACCATTTATGGACAATTAAGTATGCAATCATCTATAAAGACATTATAAAGTCCACTAGATAGCCCAGGTTTAACATATATTTAAATTATACAATATTAAGCAAAGTGAGTTAATGCATATACCTGTTGCTTTAAATCTCTCTAATTGGAATATGGCTGAATTTGGTTATTGTGTAAAAGCAAATGTATCATTGTTGTATACTTCTTTGTTAATTGATATAATAACCTCATATAAGGAATGTGTGTAAGACCCAATAGCTGGACAAGACTCTGTTCTGCGGTGTAGTCTCTTTTGAACTAGGTGACCCCAAAGTTTAGAAGGAATTATTGATTCCATTTCAAGATGGTTTGGATCTGGAATGTCCATTTGGAACAGGGCAGATATGGAAAATATAAAAAAAGACATGTTAACTATTATGAGCATCAGATAATGAAAACAGATTCAAAATGGATATTTGATGGTGTTGGGGGCCTGGCTACTGAGGAATGGTATACAGTGTTTAATATTCATGCCATTGCTCAGCGGTTTAACCAAACACAAGGAAAAGTGAATGAATTGTTTACAGAAAACAATAACAAAGTGAGGGAAAATTGTTAGATAGAGAAATTATTTGCACTGTTTATGGGAGTTATGTGTTAACTGCCATAACCAGTTCATTAGGGGATATAAAAAAAGGGAAGTTGCCTAATCTTATTAATGATAGGCAGTTAGCTAAACGATAATGTCCTCAGTGTATTTCAGTGGCTCCTCTAAACTGACAGTGTGTGCAGTTGTGTAAACTCATTCCCATTAATACAGTGTGTAATTTGGGGCCTGTGACACCGCATCTTAACTGAGGCATGTGTTATTCAAAACAATCCTACTCAGTGTCAGGTTCAATGAATATGCATTTATGGTATCATTACTGCTATTGGATCCTGACAGATCAATATCATACATTGGCTACTGTCCATTCTGTAGGTTCTCTGGAAGATATCATCTTCAAGGAATGCCTAGATCTATGTCAGCAACACAAATCTTGAGGGCACTGTACACAGCTTGTTGCTCTGTTAAGGGATATTAATACATGCATATATGTGATATTTTTGACATCACAACTCCAATGTGTGGCCATGCCAGCCTAGACCAGTTTAATGAAGACAGAAAAGTTCACCAGTACTGTATCCTGTCCTGTAAAGCTCACCAAGTGGCAATGCCCAGAAATAAGAGTAACCTAACATATGGATTGATAGTATTGAATAGTAACTAATTATAAGAAATGTATGCGCAGAAACCTCATTTGTAATGTCACCACTCCAAATTTAGGTTTCACTACTCATGTATGTAGCTCTCTGGGTAGCACTATAATAATGCCTATTCCAGTTTTTCAAAATTAAACCATGATTCAAAGTAAGCCTCAGCACTAGGAAGTAGTTGAAAAATACATATCAGTTTTTAGAATATGTATTGATACACTAACCTTAAATTCTTAAGCATTACTAGATCAAAAAGACATTCACATTATTCAGGTTAGCAATGACATGCATATAGCAGACCAAATCTGGAAGACCTTATCCATGTTGGTTATCTTCAGATAAGCTGAATAGAAGTTGCATTTAAAACTTTGCTTATATTATAGGGAGAATTAATTTTAATTGTACTGCTCATGTACTGCCACTTACAGTTTTCTAAAATAGCATAGGTCTGACATGAGTGCCTTTACTTTTGCTTCATGTATCTATTTAGCAAAGGTGTCACCTTGATACAATAATAATCATGGCACCAAGTGGAGGACTGTTATGCTACACACACACACACATTAATAGGTGTTATGCACATGGTATTAATATTGTATATATTAAATAGAAACATTGGGTAGTTTTGCTAACTGAATCTTATTCTGTCTGCTTATAAGAACATAAGAGCTGTCACATTGGGTCAGACCAATCGTCCATCTTGCCTAGTATCCTATCTCTGACAGTGGCCTCTGCTAATGCTATAGAGAAATAAATAGAACAGGGCAATCATGGGGTGATCCACACTTGTCTTCCACTCCCAACCTCTGGTAGTCAGAGGTTTAGCATGGGGTTACATCTCTGACCATCTTGACTAATAGCCATTGATGGACGTAATCTCCATGAATTTATCCAGTTATATTTTGAACCCAGTTATACTTTGGCCATCACAACATCCCACTGCAATGATTTCCATAGGTTAGCTGTGCATTGTGTGAAAAAGTACTTTTTTTATTATTAAACCTGTGGTCTATCCATTTCATTGGGTGATGCCTGGTTTTTGTATTGTGTGAAAAGTTAAACAACACTTCTTTATTCCACTCCATTCATGATTTTATAGACCTCTATCATATCCCCTCTTAGTTGTCTTGTTTCTAAAATGTACAGCACTAATCTTTTTAGTCTGTCCTTGTATGGAAGCCATTTCATACCCTTGATCATCTTCGTTGCCCTTCTCTAAAGCATATCCAGTCCCACTATATCCTTTTAGAGGTGGGGCAACTAGAATGAGACACAGTGGTCAAGGTGTGGGAACACCATGGATTCATATAGTAGCATTATAATAATATACTGTTAGCCTTTTTGACCACTGCTGTGCATTGAGCAGAAGTTTTCAGAAGACTATCCATGATGACTGCAAGATCTCAGTCTTGGGTGGTAATAGCTATTTAGAACCTATCATTGTACATGTATAGTTGGGATTATTTTTCCCCAGCATTGATTACTTTTCACTTATGAACATTGAATTTCATCCGCCATTCTGTTGCCCAATCTCACCCAGTTTTGTGAGATCCCTCTGTAACTCCTGCAGTCTACTTTTGACTTAACTATCTTAAATAATTTTGTATCATCTGCAAACTTTGCCATTTCACTATTCTCCCCCTTTTCCAGATCATTAATTAATATGCTGAACAGTACAGATACCAGTACAGATCCCTGGGGGACACTGCTGTTCACCTGTCTTCATTGTGAAAACTGACCATTTATTTCTACCCTTTGTTTCCTATCTTTCAACCAGATACTGATCCATGAGAGGACCTTCCCTCTCATCCCATGGCTACTTAGTTTTCTTAAGAGCCTTTGGTGAGCAACCTTGTCAAAGGCTTTCTGAAAATCCAGGTAAGATATATAGACTAGATAGCCCTTAGTCACATGCTTCTTTAATCTCTCAATGAATTCTAATAGATGGGTGAGGCACAACTTCCCTTACAAAAGCTGTGTTGACTTTTCCCCAACATATCATGTTCATCTATATGTCTGATGATTCTGTTCTTTACTATAGTTTCTAACAATTTCCTGGTACTGAAGTTAGGCTTAATGTCCCATAATTGCTGGTACCTCCTCTGGAACCCATTCAATGTTATCATATATATTTACACACACACACACACACACACACACACACACACACACACACAGTGTTCTGGTACAGGTTAGGTTATCCCTTCATGGTCCCTAGCAGTTGTAATGTAGTATCCAAAACAAAGAAAGAAGGAAGAGATTGATACAGGAAAACAAGATAAAAATGGATTGGTGGATTTTAGTGTTGGGTGATGTATGAAGTGTTTTTAGCTTGTAAACAGCCATACTATAACATACCTAGTTGAAATGCATACTTCTGGGCATACCTTCTGTATAAGCTAAACTGCTTGCTGCGAGAATTGCTTCCTGGAAGGAGTGGTATGCATGCCTCCTTTCTGTATTGGCTATACTTAAAAGTGCTTATATCAACAATTGGCTATATTTCAGACAATAGTGTCCCCATTGTCCTCCATGGGCTGGGCTTCCTACATGTCTCATTATGCACCACAATCTCCTGTCTATTTGAGCTGCTGGGGTGCATCATGGGAGTCCTTTCACCTTGGTGAAACACAGGAGATGTGCAAGAAAGAAACAATCCTTGTCCTGAAGAGCTTACAGTCTAAATAGACAAGACAGACAAAAGGTGGGAGAGGAAACAGGCACAGAGAGGTGAGGGAAAAGTGACTTACTGAAGATCATGAGCAAATCTGGGAATAGAAACCAGTATCCAAAGTGTCCTACCCACTAGATCAGAGTGCCTCTACTTCATTATTTCTGTTCAGTCCCCTTATCTCCATTGGGGTTGCACATGTGTAGCAAGTCACAAGGGTAATTCCCATTAGCATTATAGAATCAATACAGCTATAGTAAAGAGAGAGCGATTATTTTCTGTCTTGCATATCCCCACCTATACTGTCAATTAAATTGAAAATGCAGTGTCACATTCTACTCTCTTTTTACCTTTGTGCAACCTCAATTGAGAAAATATGATTGAAGAGACGTAATTGTCCTGCCGAATCTGTATTACTTCCAGAAATAGTATACAATCCAGAAAGAACCAAGTTTAGCTCTCAGTATCCTGTCTGATTTTGTGGGAATGGCTTATAGAAAAATCATCATTTAACTTGGACGTTGAGCAAATTTGTTCCGAAAGCAATTGAAGTACAGTAAACATAAAACCCCATGCCTCCATTGTATATGTTTGCTTGTCTGAATGGAAATACAAATTAATGTTCCAGGAAGTCTCAGATACTGCATAAATAACCAATTTTGCAGTTTTTAAAGGATAATAGGGGCATGTTTTGTTTTCCAGAGCAATAAATTGGCTCTCTAATGGTAATTCCCTCGTATTCCAAAAGAAGAACTAGATTATTGCCAAGAAAAATCAAGCACACCTGTGCAGTCTTTCCCTCACTAGAACAGCCTTTTTTACAGGCTAATATCCTCCATTTATAGCATAATTAAAATTAAACATCTCACTTTTTAGTGTTACTTGGACTTGTTAATGCATACAGCTAGAAGTCTGTATTTAACAGCAATTTATAATAATGACAAATTAATTGATGCGTAATTTACTCTAATTCCAATGAAATCATGACTTCACCCAATATTTATTATTGTTGTTGTTTTTTTCAGTTAAGAACACTTGCTGCATATTCCTAATTACTTTTAACTGGTATTCCTTACTGTAGTTTTTGGGTCATATTTCAGAAGGAAAACTAATCAATTTATACAGAAGACATGGTACAATTACAGTGAAGTCTAATGTATCTTCACTAATTTGTCTGAACTTGCAATATATAATGTATATATTTATTTTACAAAATTACATATTGCTACAAATGTTTAGTTAAATAATACCTGCAACATTATGGCTTCTGTTTCTTCCTAGTGATATACTGATGGTAAACTGTAAGAACAGAATGTAACTGATATCCAGAAATATATGGATTTATTATAGAAACATTGTTGTAGGTATGTATTTTAATTATTCTATCTCAAACACACAAACCTCAGTATGTTTTCAACAAAAGTTGTGGAGATAAGAGACCCTCAACTAACTTGACCCTTAGACAGATGATAATTTATTATTGCTATTTGTATTATAGTTGCCGCTAGATGCCCTAATTAAGAACAGAATTCCATTATGCTAGACACTAGCCAAACATGTAGTGAGTAACACTCTCTGAGGAATTGACAATCTTATTAGGCAAGACAGACAAAAGGCAGAAGGAGAAACAGACACACAAATGGTCTGGATATAGAATTCACGTCTCTAGAATTGCAGTTCAGTGCCCTACCCACTGGACCAAACTACTTGAAACTCTAATCTTTGTGACTACTTTCCTGAGCGGGTTCACCCTCTTATAGGAACCTTTTCCAACATGATTTTTTAGTAGCTTGTCCTTTAATTTTGGGACAGATGTAGCTATAAGGTTTGCATTTTATATCTGACTGTACCATCGTCTCTTATTATTTATATCATAGCATCTAGATATGGACCAGAACCTCATTGTGCAAGGCCCTATACAAACACAGATCAAAAAAGACAATCCCTGACCAAAGAGTTTACTGTCTAAGCACAAATCAAGAGTCAACATACGGATACGGACAGACAGGGAAGTGTAAGGTAACAGTGAGACAATACTATTCAGTGATAGGCAGAGCTCTCACCACACCAATGGCCTAACTGTTGCCTTCTAAGTGATGATACTTTTAGGTCTTACAGTAGTTTCCTCCTTTATTATTCCCACAGAGAATTTTTGGATTATTTTGTAATTGTAAAACTGGAGTGAGAGGAAATTATCTGAGGCTCCTGAACAGAGCTCAGAGCTGACAAAGTTCACCAAGTGGCTGCTGGATGTTACTACAGAAGGCTTTCATAGCCGGAGATATGCATCCGAAGAAGTGGGCTGTAGCCCACGAAAGCTTATGCTCTAATAAATTTGTTAGTCTCTAAGGTGCCACAATACTCCTGTTCTTTTTATAGCCGGAGAGTTTTCTTAGAGCTATATTCTACTAGAGCTACATCTGCTTTGTCTATTTTTGATTTGAGGATATTGCCATCAATGCTATAGCCACAGTCTCCAGGATTATTTCCTTTTATATCTTTGTTTTTTAATTTGATTTGATGGGGGAAAGACAGTGTATTTAAATGAGGGTCTTTGTGCTCCATCTGACTTGTTCTTTTTCCTCCTCTCTCCATATTTATGTTATTATGATTATCTTTCTTATTCTGGCATCCTGACATCTCTCTTCCCCCCACACAATTGTTGAAAACATGTAGAAAAAACCCATTAAAATGTAGCAACCACCTCCATAAACCCCTAGATCCTCAACACAAACAATACAGCTGCTTTTCCCAAGGTTTTTATTGCTAAGTTTTATAAATTAAAACCTTGTTTTGCCAGAATAGATCACATTGAAAATATTAATGATGTACATGATGACAACACAATGCAAGGACACAATATTCCTTCCAAATAGTCTGCTCAGTGATTAAAAAATATAGTCATTAGAATTTTATTTCCAACATTCATCTAACAGGTAACCAATCAAAAAAAAAAAAAAAGAACTTACCATTTTAGGATGTTTATATATTTTGTTAAGGCAGAACAAAAGAAAGAAGCTTTGTGATTTATAGCTTCTTAATAACTTAAATAGATGGTAGGTCCTAACCAGGCCTATGTGCAAAATTACATAATATGTCAAAATTATCTCCCTAGTTTTATTTCACCATTTTTATCCACAAAATGACACAAAATTCCAATTTTCTGTCTATCTTCAAAGTGAAAACAATTTTGCTAGACATTCAGAAATTTTCACGTTAAAACAATTATGGCAAAACAAGAAAATCTTCACATTTTAAGTACATTGAAAATATTTTGCACACCTCTAATCCTAATAATTTATTTTCAAAGCAAGATCAGTTGCCAGCGTGACTAAGCCTTACATAGCACTATTAATTCCCATGGCTCCTGCCAGTTGTATTGTAAAATGTGTAGTATTAAACTCTAATTGCTCAGTTTCTCTCCATGAAAAAAGGGATAGTGTTCAACAGATTGATCAGATATTTTGCAAGAGGCCAATGTCAACTTCAGGACATAGATAATATGGAACTATTTTTTACAGAAGATAACATTTGTAGAATAGCAGCAGGTTAAATGTGAATATTTTACCAAGCTACAGTATGAAATAGGGGGAAAGACAAATGACTCAAAGTTGTACTGCATATACGGTGAGCCAGATTTTCAGAGATACAAAGCTCCTTCTGCTCCCATTGCCTTCAGCATCCTGCTGTCACTTGCACAACCTCCTTGACATGCAGAGATGTAACTGTGGGATGAATTTGTTCCCACATGTGTACCCAGTAAGATTTTTCCTAATGGATCCAATAATGAAAGCTAAATATATGGGAAAACACACATCACAACCCACAGGTAATATATGATACACAATTGTCCCATTACAGGTTATGATATAACATGTATGGGACATACTATGGTTGGATGCTGCCATTTAAAAAGTGAAGTGAATTTTTGGGCCTCAAAATTTCTGCCATTGTAAAATAATAATAGGAACATAGAAATTTCCAGATTTGATTGTGCTAGTGGTTCATGTAGTTCAATATCCTGTCTCTCACAGTAGCCAGTAGCAGATACTTCAGAGAAAAATGCAAGAAACACTGTAGTGGCTGATTCAGAGATAGCTTCTCCTATGGGGCAGGCTATCTCCTAATACCTGTCAGTTAGTAGTTGGCTCACAAACTGCAGCATGAGTGTTTATATCCCTTTAAAACATATCTAATATAATATGCAGATCGGGATAAGTAAAGAGAACATCAAAGATCTCATCAATTTGAATGAATTCAAATCAGTGGGACCAGATGCTATTCACTCGAGGGTACTGAAGGAATTAGCTGAAGAAATCTTGGAGCCACCGGAAATAATATTTGCAAACTCATGGATGACAGGAAAAGTCTCAGAAGACTGGAGAAGAGCTAACATAGTGTCTATCTCTGAAAAAGGGAAAAAGAAGGAGCTGGAGAACTATAGACCAGTCAAGCTGACTTTGATACCTGGTCTGTAGTTCTCCAGCTCCTCCTTTTTCCCCTTTTCAGAGACTGATAGTCCTAGAGCAATGTATAAAACATGTAATTTGTGAATACCTGGAGGATGAATGAGTAATTACTAGCTGCCAGAATGGATTTACCAAGAACAAATCATGCTAAACCAGCTTGAAAACGATCTTTAACAGAATAATTGATTTGGTGGATAGGGGGAATGAAGTGGACATAATATACCTGGATTTCAGCAAGGCTTTGACATTCTGATAAGCAAGCTGGAGAAATGCAGGCTCAAGAGAACTACCATTAGGTTGATACATAATTGGTTAAACAAACACAAACAAATAGTAACTATTAATGGAATGATGTCAGTTTGGAGGAAGGTCTCAAGTTGCGCTCCACAGGGATCTGTTCTGGATCCAGTATTGTTTAACATATTTATTAATTACCTGAATGTATATATAGAAAGCATACTGATCAAGTCTGCAGATGACACAAACTAGGTGGGATTGCCAATGCTTTGGAGGATATAGCTAAAATTCACAGGGATCTTGATAAATTGGAGAACTGCGCTATAGACAACAAAATGAAATTCAATGAAGACAAATGTAAGGTACTACACTTAGGGAAGAAAAAACAAATGCACAAATAGAGAATGGGGGAAAACTGGCTTAGCTACTGAGAAGGATCTGGGAGTTGTGATGGACAACAACCTCAACATGAGTCAGCAATGTGATGCTGTTGCAAAGAAAGCAAATGCTATTTTAAATTGGACTAACAGAGGCATAGTCACAGGAGGTGATAGTACCACTCTACTTGGCGCTGGTTAGGCCTCAGCTGGAGTACTGTATCCAATTCTGGTCACTGATATATAGAAAGGATGTAGCGAAACTGGAAAGGATCCAGAGGGGAGCGACAAAGATGAATAATGGGATGGAATTCAAGCCATGTGAGCAAAGGCTTAAGGAACTGGGTATGTTTAGTTTGGAAAAGAGAAGATTGCGGGGGGTATATGATAGAGGTTTTAAGATACTTGAAAGACTGTCAGAAGAAAGATGGAGAAAAGTTGTTCTCTTTTGCCACAGAAGGCAGGACAAGAGGTTCAAACTACATTATAGCAGATTTAGATTAAACCTCAGGAAAAACATCCTAACTGTGAGAACAGTAGGACAAGGGAAGAGACTGGCTCAAGAGGTTGTGGAAGCATTTTTTTGGATGGCTTAGACACAGCAAATCCTACATCATGTCAGAGGGTAGACTGGATGACCCCTGTGATCCATTCTAACCCTATAATTTTATGATTCTAACTGGATGTCCTCATTATCAATATAACTATCTAAACCTTTTTTTGAATCTTACTAAAAACCTGGTCTTGCAGCAGTTAGTTCCACAGGTTTATTATGCACCGTGTAAAAAAGTCAGTGTCTTTTTCTGTTTTAAATGTATTGACATTCAATTTCACTGACTGTCCAATAGTTCTTTTACTGTGAAAAGGGGTTAATAGGAGCACCTGATTTATCTTCTTTAGGTACAATATATCAGTGTGTGTACCTGTATCAGGTTCCATTTAAGTTGTCTCCTTCATGAGAAACTGCACTCCCCTTTTAATCTCTTCCCCATTGGAAACTTTATTCCATGTTTGTAAACATTTTTGTAAACTTTATTCCATGTTTGTAAACATTTTTGTTTACAAACATCAATTTATATAATGCTATTATATTTTTGCAGGCTTATTTATGCATACTAACCATCTTTTTGGTTTATTGAACACCACACCACTTTGAGAAAATGTTTTCATTGAGTTGCCCACAGTGGGGCCATAGGACTGGCCTACATTCAGATTTCATAGTGGAATAACTATTTCAGTTAGGTGTTGTTGTTTTCTTTTGTTTGTTTGTTGTTTAACCAAAATAGTTATACTGTTAAAATCCCAAGTATGGACACAGTTATACTAGTATACAAGTGCCTTATACTGGCACAGTTTATTCCCCTTTTCAAATGGGAATAGCCATATCAGTAAAAGCAAATTTATATTGAGGTAAGCAGTTTTGGAATTAGATTTTATCAAAAAAATATAGGTAAACATTGATTTTCCAGCACACACGCAAACCTACAAAAATATTTCCATTTATGATAACTCAAATTGACCGATAGGCAAAGTATGAAAAATGCTGCTTGACTTAAGAATATTTACTCTCTCTAACTTGACATCTGATGTTGGCAATTTGTATTTTAACATTTATAAAGCTTGAACTTTTTGAGTCTCAACATCTACTGTCATTCAATATTTATTGTTGGGAGGGTCTCAGAGCTCGGGCTGCAGCCCAAGCTGAGAAATCTACAAAGCAATGAAACAGCCCCACAGCCTGAGTCAAGTAAGCCCAAGTCAGTAGACACGGGCCAGCCATGGGTTTTTATTTGCTGTGTAGACATACCCTGAGAATCCAAAAAAAGTTTCTGACTTATTCTGATATAGTTCTATACTATTCTTCCAGCATTATCACTGCACAGTTCATTACTGCTTGTTGCATCTGGCTGTATTTTTAGGAGTATGAAACTACTTGCAAATTTAGAATTTCATGTCTCATCTTTATATAGGGCCAAATGCCACCATCACTTACTTCTGTAGACTTAACTGAACATGTAATGGTGATATTCAATGTTCAGTACCTAATCCTTATTACTAAATAACATCATGGTGACCTTACACAAGTAATCAATAACCTTGTATTGAACAACAAAAGTAATCTGCATTGTTTCTATATTTTATCAAATCATACGGGGGGCCCGCTGCTACTCCCATTGAAGTCAATGGCAAAATTATCATTGAAAATTCAGGGGAAGCAGAACCATTACCCTATATGAAGATGCATATTCTACTTGTGAGGGAATTCTGTGCAACTGCACATGCACAGAATTCATATCCTGCACAGATTTTTTTTTCTGCAGAAAATACATTCTGCTGGAGAGATGCTGCAGTTATGCATTTTGCCCACCAGGGGCTATTGTGGCACCAGAACAGACAGCAGCTGCACCTGGGTGCAAGCAGCTCCAGCTGTGGAAAGGGAAGGGAAGAGACTGCTTTCATCACAGCACCCCGTTGGGTCAGGTCAGGTGGCACAGGATATGGTGGGACAGACAGCATGAGGCACATCGGGCTAATGTGGGAACAGACTGGGGTGGGTGCTGAATGGGAGTGGGGATGCAGGGACATATGGGGACAGGGGTGAGGGGGTGGCTGAGTGGGGGTTCAGGGACACATGGGGGGTGGCTGAGTGGGGGTGCAGGGATACATGGTGGGAGGGGATGGTGAGTGGGGGTGCAGGGACATAAGTGGACGGGGAGGGGGTGGCTGAGTGGGGGGTGCAAGAACACATGAGGAGAGGAGGGTGCAGGGACATAAGGGGACAGAGCAGATGTGGCTGACTGAATGAGAAAGGCAGGGGTAGGCAGGGTCTGCATGGGGGAGGCTCCCTAACAATCCACCCCAATAAAACTGATCCGTACTTCTCCCACCCACACACAACAACCCTCCAAGTTAACACCCAAGCTCCTTCCCAGCAATTACTGCTCTCTCCCTCAGCTCCTTCATAACCCTGACGCAGCCAGGCTTTTGCACTGCTTCTGAGGATGTGGGAAATATGTTTATGTATTTTAGTTTAAATGAATTATTACTCAGAGTTCTGTATTAATATGCCTACTAAGGAATCTATCTGTCAAAAAAACATAACCTGAATCTTTTTTGTTGTGTGTATGTGACATTCCCCTGGTGTTATCTGGACCGGTGATCTGCTAGGGTACTCCAATCCTCGACTCTGGGAGCCAGCCTTACCCTGCTCTGCTGTGAGAACTGCCACTCCCAGGCTGTTTACGCACAGCCTTTAGCATGTAAGCTGCTCCCAGCTACGTGAGTGAGCACTTTTGGCCAGCTGCTGCTTGGATTGTGCAACCAAATGACATTAGCCAATATCTCCGGTCCCAGACACAACCCTAGGAACCTCCGTCTTGCAGTGTCCAGTTATGTCCAAGTTTATATGAGTTCACCAATTTAACAAAGAAATTGATATGTACCAGGCTTCTTATTCCAAGGGGAGTCTCTGACATGCTTCAATCCAAACACACTGTTTCAGGTAGAATAAACAAACACATTTATTAACTACAAAAGATAGATTTTAAGTGATTATAAGTCAAAGCACAACAAGTCAGATTTGGTCAAATGAAATAAAAGCAAAAGGCATTCTAAGCTGATCTTAACACTTTCAGTGCCCTTACAAACTTGGATGCTTCTCACCATAGTCTGGCTGGTTGCCTTTCATCCAGGCTCTGCCCTTTGATCAGCACTTCAGTTGCTTGGTGGTGGTGTCTGTAGATGGAAGTGGAAGAAAGAGAGCATGGCAAATGTCTCTCCCTTTTATCATGTTCTTTCTTCCCTCTTGGCTGTGCCCCCCTTCAGAGTCAGGTGAGTATTACCTCATCGTAGTCCCAAACTGACCAAGGGAAGGGGGGTGACTCACATGACAGTCCAACAGACCCTTTGTTGCTGCCTAGGCCAGTGCCCTTTCCTGTGAGGCTGCGCTGGGTTTGTCCCTGATGAGGTATGAACTGCCCCTCTGCTCCTGGAGAGTTTTTCCTGGGCTTGTTTTAAGCCATGAGGACACATTTTCAGCCTCATAACTATATACATGAAATTACAACGTATAGCATTACTATAACAACAATGCTTAGTGCATCATGAGCCTTCCAAAGACATCCAACATGACAAACTTTGCATTGGATACCACACAATCATATTATAAGGATGAACATGGGGGTGCAGGGTGTTCCCCCGAGGTACAGAGTGTCACAATGTATCATTAGAATCATTACAGACATACTTTCTGACAGGTATTTTGAAAAAAATTACCAAAATAATTGAAACTGGTGTGATTATATTGTGTTATTTTGACAAATAAAATATGCAGAATTTTGCACAGAATTTTTAATTTTGGGGGGCAGAATTCCCCCAGTGATAATATGCTTTAAAAGCCAGAAAAGACACAGTTTAGGCCAGATTCTCCACATCTCCATTGGCAAGTGGAAATTTTCAGCAATGGTTAGGGAATAATATATAATGAATGCCTGTAGCAAGGGGGCATGGCCTACCTCCCAGATGGACAGAGGGACAGCTGTGACCACCCCCTGGTGGGCAGAACCAAGACACGCATGCCTGCCCCACCAGAAGCAGAGGGGCAGGACAGGAACCAGAAGTGTAAAAGGCAGGCCCTCCACCTCAGTTGGAGAGGAATCGCTGGAGGAGAAGGATGTCTCCCACCCTCTGCTGGAGATCAGACCCAACAGTGACCGCTACAGTGCCCGAGACCGGCAGGGACTGCCAGAGCTGCCAGGCTCTGGAGACACCAAGGAGTTACTGGGACTGCCATTAGTTGTTTATCCCAGTGAGAGGAACAACAACCCTCCCACCTCAAATGTAGCCCAGGGGAGCCCAGGGGAGCCAAATATAGTTCAGCTGTGTTGCTACCCTACCTCCCTGCCCCTCTACCTCCTGCCACCCGAACCAGGAATTGCAGGCTCCTCACTCTAGGCCAAGAGGCCTGGATTTGTCGGCAGTCCACCAGAGCCAGGACCCCTGACTGTTTGGTGCCCCGCCCTGCCTGATGACCTGGGCTTATAGACTCATTGCCACTCTGTCCTGACTGCAGGCCAGAGCCCTGTAACCGTTTGGTGCCCCACCCTGGATGAGGGCCCTGGGTGCCTAGACTCATTACTGCTCTGTCCTGAATACAGGCCAGAGACTCCTAACTGCTTGCAGCCCTGCCCTGGGTGACGGCCTGAGTTTATAGACGTTGCTGCTCTACCCTGGTTTTAGGCCAGAGCCCTCTAACGGTTTGGTGACCTACCCAGTCAGAGGGCCTGGGCCCCTAGACTCATTATTGCTCTACCCTGCTGAGTGGCGGAGACCCCGGTGCTAATTCCCCCTCAATTGTTCCCTTCCATAGGCCTTGTAGCAAGGGGCATGGCCTCCCTCCCAGACGGACAGAGGGACAGTCGTGACTGCCTTACAATGCCACTATTCCTATTTACATTCTAATAAATATGCTTTTGTAGGTTCTTCCTCAAGTACAATGAAATTGTAACAGAAATGTAGTAACTACCCTTATTGTCATATAATTTATATGCAAATAGCAATAATCATAGGTTAAAATTTTTTTATTTGTAAGACAATTAAATCTGATGCATGTTATAAGGTAAACAAACCTCTGAAGCATGAATAAAACGTAAATGTGGAAGAGATGTGTTATGCTCTCAGTACTTTTATTGGCATGAAGACATTTTAATGAACCTGGGCTCTGCAGCTTGTAAACTCAGCTACTCTAAAATCACTCTCAAGGGCAACATTGGTGTACTGGAAAATGTCACTCCAGAATGTGCAATGAACATGTAGTTTATGTATATTGTAGTTTATGAAGAACTACATACTGTGTTCTAATTTTAAAAACTGCACAAAAGCATATTAACTACATTATTACAAATATATTTTAATGTAAACTATCTACTTTTTAATTGTTTCGTTAAGAGAAGAGATGATGCTTGATTAGGAATTCTGTTCAGCTTTAGTGAATTGTATTACACAAAAGCAAAGGTGTTTAACAAAGTTAAGGGAAAAAAAGCATATCTAAACCAAACCCTCAGGTTGTGTTTTCGGTAACAGCACAGAGAGTGGAGAGCCAATCTTTTTATTTTATTTATTTATTTTATTTTTTGTAGACATTTCCATTTTTAAGAATGGTTAAAAGGAATGTAATATAATAAATTAAGGTTTTAGCCATGTTAAGTAGAATCTTAAAGAATGACATCATGGCTTTTGCAAGGAAACAGACGTATATGTTTCAAATATATCTATGTATCTAGATCAACTAATCTTGATGAAACTGACCTTGAAATAAATAAGTGTATCTACTAACTTTGGAGTCAGATATACTGTAATTCACTGAGGTTTTGATTTTATTGTGTGAAAATAATTAAGATCATCTGCCATGTATTGTAAAAAGGAAGTTGGAGTTTAATATTTACAGAATCTTTGCCTGATATACTAGAGAAAACAAGAATAGTCACTAGAGGTATTCCAAATCACTCAGCTAAACAACTGGGGTGAAATCAGTAAGACTTTTGCCATTGATTTCAGTGGGGCCAGGATTGAACCCTGGTGGATATCACTTGGGTGGTGAGAGAGGGATGTTATGAGAATTATTTTGGAAAGCGTTTTTAGTCCCTGTTCACCATGAGTAGGGATTGTAGGATCAGACTATAGATGGGGCCACTTTGGAGACCATCCAGAAGCTGGAGCTTGTGCAGAATAGAGCTGTCTTAGTATTACTTAGCACTGTCATTCACAAAAAAGCACATTGCGCCACCTGTCCTAAGAGTCCTCTGTCTCCTCTTTGATTTTGCCCGCAGTTCAAGGTGTTAACACTAATCAATAAAGTCCAATACATAGCTTGTACCTGGCTGGCTAAGATATTGCTTCTCTCCTTATACACATACAGGTTATATCATGTGGTTAAACTAATATTGCAGTAGAAACCTTTAAATTTGCCTATCAAACTAGGTTTTTAAGCCTTAATGTTGCTATTAGGACATCACAGTTGCATGAATGCTTTTTTACATTTTACAGTTATGTCGTGAACAGAGGGCTGATTGCACCTCTGTCATTTTCTGGTCTCTCTGAGTGCACCCTTTTATGTGTTATGGATCATGCCATTACAGATTAGGCACCTAAATTCTTTTGTTAATCTAATTGTCGCTTCAGGTGCCTAAATCCAAGAATCAATCCTACTGGGATTCTCAAGACCTCTGATCAGTTGCCTTGAGTCCTGTTGGCACTTAAAATTGCTGAGTGTCTAAATTATATCTGTAAAGATTCTCTGAGTGCCTACGTTTATGTGTCTGGGAATGTGCACTGCAGCCCCACACCAAGCATCCAGATGCCTAAGCCCCAGAGCGATTCATGAACCAGGGGAAGATAGGCATTCCTCTGTCTAACTCACTTGCAGGGCTTGATCCAGTAAGTGTGCTCAGAGATTGCCGACAAGATCAGGGCCATACAGGCATGCTTATACAGAATGACAATGGGAGGAGGAACTCCCTCCCTCATAAATTTGGCTCAGTGATTAGGGTACTCATCTGGGATGTGGGAGATCCCCAGCTCAAGTCCCCTCCCCCGATCCACATGGAATGGAGAAGAGATTTGAATTGGCATCTGCCATCTCTCAGGTGAGTTCCCTTATTGCTGGGCTATGGGGTATTGTGATGTAGGGCTCCTTCATTCTCTCCTGGTAAAGCTATTCCAATTTGGGTATGAACTGGGTCTTCCACTTCCCAGGTGAGTGCTCGAAGTACCATGCTACAGAATCATTCTCATGCTTTTTCTCTTTTTGGCCCAATGGTTCTTCTATTATTTATCCAGACTGGAGCAGCTTCAACAGGAGAGACTGAAGGAGTCCCACCTCAGAATATTCCATAGCCCAGTGGTTAGGATATTTGCTGAGGGTGTTCAAATCCCTTCTCCCCCTCAGCAGGAAGGAGAACTCTAGGTGAGTACTCTAACCACCTCACTAAAAATATGAGGGAGGTCTTCCTTCTGCCCTGCCCCCAGCTTCTTGCTAAAATGGAGGAGGTGCCTAATGGACAGAGGGCGTTTGCAGCTGAGAGTCCAAAGCACAGGGAAGTGGCTCCCTGCAGCTTGTATTTAGGCACCTATGTCCAAGAAACGGGTGAGGCTTATCAGCATACCCCTCAGCTTGGCATATCCTATTGTACAGGGAGTCAATGCACCAAAGCTCAGGCTTTTTGAATTGCAAGTAATTTTCTAGATGCCCAATTGTTATTTGCAGCAACGCTGAACAGAGCCGTAACTAGCTATTTTTGCGCCTGAGGCAAGAATATAAAATTGCGCCCCCCTCCCCCCGCTCCTCTGGCAGCGCCGCTCCCCCTTGGCTCCTCCGGCCGCGCCCCCCCCCCCCATTGGCTCCTCCGGGCACGCCATGGCCATGCTGCACCCCCCCATGCTCCTCCAGCCGTGCCCCCCCTTGGCACCTCCAGCCGCACCGTGCCGTGCCCTCCCTTGGCTCCTCTGGCCGCATCCCCTCCTTGGCTCCTCTGGGCACGCCACCCCCCCGGCTCCTCCGGCCATGTTGCGACCATGCTGCGCCCTCCCCCCATGGCTCCTCCGGTCGCTCTGCCCCCCCTTGGCTCCTCTGGCCTTGCAGTGCTCCCTCCCACTTCTCCAGCCACACCGCGGCAGCGTCTCCCCCCCTCGCTTTATTTTTTTTTTTTTTTGTTGGGGTGGCGGCAAAAAAGTTAGACCCTGCCCTGCACTCCCCGCCCCAGCTCACCTCTGCTCCGCCTCCGCCTCCCTGGGCCTGAGCGCGCCGCCGGTTGTTTCTCCATGCTGCCAGGCTTCCCGCGCGAACAGAAGCAGAGCGGGGTAGAGCGTTCAAGGGAGGAGGCGGAGGCGGAGGCGGAGAGGAGGTGATTGTGCCCCTCCCCTTTGTGCGCCTGAGGCAAGTGCCTCACTCGCCTCGCCCTTGTTATGGCACTGATGCTGAACAACACCATGCTCCCCTAACTCGTAGACTGCTTGGGTTTGGGATTGATCCTTTCTTCATGAGTTTCTGAGTCTATTAGCAAAGAGAACAAAGCATTGGAAAAGCTAAGTTAGATAAGTTTCATTCTTGAGTTAAAGGAAAAGAACCAAACCAATTTACCTTCTGTTACAAAAACAACAACATGGAAAGCTTGGGACACAGCCTAGTCCCAGTTTGTGTCTTTCAGTGTCTCTCCCAGACTGCTTTTCCCTTTCAGGGAAGTCAGGTTTTCACCAAAGAAAACAAAAACACACACCTCATAGTCTGAGCCTGAGCCCAATTACTATATTGCTCAATTATCTTTGTTACAGTGCCCAGGAATGATGTCTTCCTTTTGCCTCAGACTTTCCCTCCCCCTGTTCCCACTCAGCCAAGGAGGACATCTTAGGGTACGTTTACAGAAAAGCTAGACACGCATGACTGGCCCATGCTAGCCGATTCAGGCTCATGAGGCTCGGGCTGCAGGGCTGTGTAGACTGCTGTGTAGACTTCTGGGCTCAGGCTGGAGCCCAGACTCCAGGACCCTGCAAGGTGGAAAGGTCCCAGAATTTGGGCTCCAGCCTGAGCCAGAAGTCTACACAGCAGTGAAACAGCCCTGCAGCCTGAGCACCATGAGCCTGAGTCAGATGGCACAGGTCATCCACGGGTTTTTCTTTGCTGTGTAGACATACCCTAACAGAATGCCCCTGAGATGGTTGCTCTCTTATCCATTCAGCTTTAATAGCCTAGAGTCACGTATTTTGCGACTCTAGGGGAGTGTGCTGCCTCCCTTGATGGTCCAACACCCCATTTCAGAAATCTTATATTTAAACTACATTTTGGGTTATAATTCAGCATATCCCACTGAGCCCCGTCTACATTTATCAGAGTGTATAATTTCCATAAACATGAACTTCATGTAAAACCAGTTAATTTCGGTTAAATATGACATCTACGCAGTGCAACCCTGTAAAAGGAAGAAAATACGAGGTTACAGAGAGCATTTTAAATGTATCCTAAAGCCCACACTGCCTGATTCCACCAGAAGTGACGGGTTCTGAACCTCCACAAGACCTTTTCTTCTGCCTCCAACAGCTAAGGAAACACACTGTGCATAATACATTAATCACCTTCACAGTATAAATGCAAGATCTTAACTACAACCTTAGCAACACTAGCAAATATTCAGTGTTGACATACGTGCACTGATTAAGTGTGTGGTGTGTTTTGCATTTGAGGAAGAATGATTTTGTTAAGGTTCTGTGTAATGTGTTGTGTGCAGTGTGTTCTCAAGTATGAGCTAACAATGTTTACACCGGAGAACAAGTTGCTATAGGAGATATCCAGGGGTCCCTTACCTACCTTATAAAGCTCTGTTTACAGAACTTCCTGTGAAGACTGAAACTAAGGGTATGTCTACACTATGAAATTAGGTCGAATGTATAGAAGCCGGTTTTATAGAAATCATTTCTATACAGTCGATTGTTTGTGTCCACACATAAAATGCTCTAAATGCATTAAGTCGGAGGACCGCGTCCACAGTACCGAGGCTAGCATCGACTTCCGGAGCGTTGCACTGTGGGTAGCTATCCCACAGTTCCCGCAGTCTCCGCCGCCCATTGGAATTCTGGGTTGCAAAAACAGTGTCACGGGGGGTTCTGGGTACATGTCGTCAGGCCCCTCCCCCTCTGTCAGAGCAACGGCAGACAATCAATTTGCACCTTTTTACCTGGGTTACCTGTGCAGACGACGTACCATGGCAAGCATGGAGCCCGCTCAGCTCAGCTCACCGTCACCATATGTCATCTGGGTGCCGGCAGACGTGGCACTGCATTGCTATACAGCAGCAGCTAATTGCCTTTTGGCAGTAGACGGTGCAGTATGACTGGTAGCCGTCATCGGCTATCTGGGTGCTGGCAGACGTGGGGCTGCATTGCTATACAGCAGAAGCTTCTTGCCTTTTGGCAGTAGATGGTGTATTACAATTGGTATCCATCATCGTCATACTCCTCAGTGAGTTCAGTCAGAGGCACCTGGGCAGACATGTTTTGTCTCCTGGAGACTCGGTCCTGCCGGCAGTCCTATTGTACTGTCTTGACGATGATGGCTAGCAGTTGTAATGCAGCACTTGCTGCCAAGCACCCAGAAGATGCCGATGGCTATCAGTCATGCTGCACCGTCTGCTGCCAGCCTAAGATGTAAAAGATAGATGGACCAGATTTGTTCTGTATTCATTTGCTTCCCCCTCCCTCCGTGAAATCAACAGCCTGCTAAACCCAGGGTTTGAGTTTAATCTTGGTGGGGGCGGCATTCTGTGTGACAGTTGTTTGTGTTTCTCCCTGATGCACAGCCACCTTTGTTGATTTTAATTCCCTGTAAGCCATGTTGTCACTCGCCCCTCCCTCCCTCCCTCCGTCAGACAATAGTTTCGTGCCTTTTTTCAGCCCAGACGCCATAGCACTGGGATTATGGAGCCCGCTCAGATCACCGCGGCAATTATGAGCACTATGAACACCACACGCATTGTCCTGGAGTATATGCAGAGCCAGAACATGCCAAAGCAAAACCAGGAGTGGAGGCGACTGAAGCGCGGTGACGAGAGTGATGAAGAAATTGACGTGGACATAGACCTCTCACTAAGTACGGGCCCCAGCAATGTGCAAATCATGGTGTTACTGGGGCAGGTTCATGCTGTGGAATGCCGATTCTGGGCCCGGGAAACAAGCACAGACTGGTGGGACCGCATCGTGTTGCAGGTGTGGGACGATTCCCAGTGGCTGTGAAACTTTCGCATGCATTAGGGCACTTTCATGGAACTTTGTGACTTGCTTTCCCCTGCTCTGAAGCGCCAGAATACCAGGATGAGAGCAGCCCTCACAGTTGAGAAGCAAGTGGCGATAGCCCTGTGGAAGCTTGCAATGCCAGACAGCTACCGGTCAGTCAGGAATCAATCTGGAGTGGGCAAATCTACTGTGGGGGCTGCTGTGATCCAAGTAGCCATGCAATCAAAGACCTGCTGATATCAAGGGTAGTGACTCTGGGAAACATGCAGGTCATAGTGGATGGCTTTGCTGCAATGGGATTCCCAAACTGTGGTGGGCTGATAGACGGAACCCATATCCCTATCTTGTCACTGGAGCACCAAGCCACTGAGTACATAAACCGCAAGGGGTATTTTTTCAATGTTGCTGCAAGCCCTGGTGGATCACAAGGGACGTTTCACTAACATCAACGTGGGATGGCCGGGAAAGGTACATGATGCTCGCGTCTTCAGGAACTCTGGTCTGTTTCAAAAGCTGGAGGAAGGGACTTTCTTCCCAGACCAGAAAATAACCGTTGGGTATGTTGAAATGCCTATAGTTATCCTTGGGGACCCAGCCTACCCCTTAATGCCATGGCTCATAAAGCCGTACACAGGCAGCCTGGACAGTAGTCAGGACCTGTTCAACTATAGGCAAGTGCAGAATGGTGGTAGAATGTGCATTTGGATGTTTAAAAGCGCACTGGCGCAGTTTACTGACTCGGATAGACCTCAGCGAAACCAATATTCCAATTGTTATTGCTGCTTGCTGTGCGCGCCACAATATCTGTGAGAGTAAGGGGGAGACATTTATGGCGGGGTAGGAGGTTGAGGCAAATCGCCTGGCCGCTGATTACGCGCAGCCAGACACCAGGGCGGTTAGAAGAGTACAGCAGGACATGGTGCGCATCAGAGAAGCTTTGAAAACCAGTTTTGTGACTGGCCAGGCTACGGTGTGAAACTTCTGTTTGTTTCTCCTTGATGAACCCTCCCCACCACCCGGTTCACTCTACTTCCCTGTAACCTAACCACCATCCCCTCCTCCCTTCGAGCACCGCTTGCAGGGGCAATAAAGTCATTGTTACTTCACATTCCTGCATTCTTTATTAATTCATCACACAACTAGGGGGATAACTGCCAAGGTAGCCAAGGAGGGGTGGGGAAGGAGGGAAGCGCCGGGTGGGGTGGGGGAGGAGGGAAGGACAAGGACACACTGCAGTTTAAAACTTTAAAACTTTAACTCTTATTGAAGGCCAGCCTTCTGATGCTTGGGCAATCATCTGGGGTGGAGTGGCTGGGTGGCCGGAGGCCCCCTGACCGCGTTCTTGGGCATCTGGGTGAGGAGGCTATGGAACTTGGGGAGGAGGGCTGTTGGTTACACAGGGGCTGTAGCGATGGTCTCTGCTCCTGCTGCCTTTCCTGCAGCTCAACCATACGCTGGAGCATATCAGTTTGATGCTCCAGCAGCCGGAGCATCGACTCTTGCCTTCTGTCAGCAAGCTGACACCACCTATCTTCTTCAGCCCACCACTTGCTCTCTTCAGCCCGCCATTCAGCCCACCACCTCTCCTCTCATTCATATTGTGCTTTTCTGCACTCTGACATTGACTGCCTCCACGCATTCTGCTGTGCTCTGTCAGCCTGGGAGGACATCTGGAGCTCCGAGAATATATCATCCCGAGTCCGCCGTTTTCTCCTTCTAATCTACACTAGCCTCTGTGAAGGAGAAACATTTGCAGCTGGTGGAGGAGAAGGGAGAAGTGGTTAAAAAAGACACATTTTAGAGAACAATGGGTACACTCTTTCACGTTAAATTTTGCTGTTCACATTACACAGCACATGTGCTTTCGTTACAAGGTCGCATTTTTCCTCTTATATTGAGGGCCTGCCGGTTTGGTGTGAGAGATCACTCACGCAGTGCCAGGCAACAGTATTCGGCTTGCAGGCAGCCATGGTAAGCCATAGTCTTTTGGCTTTTTTAACCTTCATAACATGTGGGAATGGTTTCAAACAGCAGCGCCCTCATTTCCCATCCCAAGCACCCGTTGGGTTGGCCATTTAAAATGGGTTTGCAATGTAAAAGGAGGGGCTGCAGTTTCCAGGTTAACATGCAGCACAAACCCAACTAATCCCCCTCCCCCACACACACCCAATTCTCTGGGATGATCACTTCAACCCCCCCCACCACCACGTGGCTAACAGCGGGGAATATTTCTGTTCAGCCGAGCAGGAACGGGCACCTCTGAATGTCCCCTTAATAAAATCACCCCATTTCAACCAGGTGACCGTGAATGATATCACTCTCCTGAGGATAACAAAGAGAGATAAGGAATGGATGTAGTCTGCATGCCAGCAAACACCGGGACCATACGCTGCCATGCTTTGTTATGCAATGATTCCAGACTACGTACTACTGGCCTGGTGTGGTAAAGTGTCCTATCATGGCAGACAGAATAAGGCAGCCCTCCCCAGAAACCTTTTGCAAAGGCTTTGGGAGTACCTCAAGGAGAGCTTTCTGGAGATGTCCCTGGAGGATTTCCGCTCCATCCCCATACACATTAACAGACTTTTCCAGTAGCTGTACTGGCCACGATTGCCAGGGCAAATTAATCATTAAACACGCTTGCTTTTAAAATCACGTGTAATATTTACAAAGATACACTCACCAGAGGTCCCTTGTGCACCCTCAGGGTCTGGGAGCACGCCTTGAGTGAGTTCGGGGGTTACTGGTTCCAGGTCCTGGGTGATAAACATATCCTGGCTGTTGAGGAAACTGGTTTCTCCACTTCCTTGCTGTGAGTTATCTTCATTGTCTTCATCATCATCTTCCTCGTGCCCCGAACCCGCTTCCCTGTTGCGTGATTCTCCATTGATGGAGTCAAAGCACATGGTTGGGGTAGTGGTGGCTGCACTCCCTAGCATGGCATGCAGCTCTGCGTAGAAGTGGCATGTCTGCGGCTCTGCCCCAGACCTTCCGTTTGCCTCTCTGGCTTTGTGGTAGGCTTGCCTTAGCTCCTTAATTTTCACGCAGCACTACTGTGCGTCCCTGTTATGGCCTCTGTCCTTCATGGCCTTTGAGACTTTTTCTAATATTTTGCCATTTCATTTCCTGCTACGGAGTTCAGCTAGCACTGATTCGTCTCCCCACATGATGAGCAGATCCCATACCTCCCGTTCAGACCATGCTGGAGCTCTTTTGCGATCCTGGGACTCCATCATGGTTACCTGTGCTGATGAGCTCTGCGTGGTCACCTGTGCTCTCCACGCTGGGCAAACAGGAAATGAAATTCAAATGTTCGTGGGGCTTTTCCTGTCTACCTGGTCAGTGCATCTGAGTTGAGAGTGCTGTCCAGAGCAGTCACAATGAAGCACTCTGGGATAGCTCCCGGAGGCCAATACCGTCGAATTCCGTCCACACTACCCCAAATCCGACCCGGAAAGGCCAATTTCAGCGCTAATCCCCTCGTCAGAGGTGGAGTAAAGAAACTGGTTTAAAGGTCCCTTTAAGTCGAAAAAAAAAACCATTATAAATTCTCCAGCAACTTAGGAATTATGTATTACAAAAGCAAACATCAACATCCTAAATGCCAATCAAAAGAAGTACACTGAGGGAAATCTTCTGGTTCTGTAGAAGTAAGGAGGACTTTTATGCTGTTCTGGCCTCTAATATAGGACTTAGTTCTTTGAGGTCAAACTCTTCCCACAAGTATTTTGAGATGAAGGAGATTGAGTTGGCCCTCCAAATAGCTAGCATGGTGGGCCAACTTGCCATCCTGAATATGAGGGAGTTGGGAAGCAGAAATTACTATGAAAACGTTTCATAAAAAAAGATAGAAAGAGTTGAAATTTGTTAGGCCCCATTTCCATTTTTGAAAATCTTGACCTAGAATATTTTGAAAAAGTGTTATTACAGAGGCTGCCAGGGGGAATGAACTGAATCAGAACACATACAACCTGGGAAAAGTTTGTCTTGGGTTGCACTGGAGGACACTGGTAATAATGAAGGCCTGAAACCAGCCCTTACATTTTTTGTTTTTTTAAGTATGTCTGCCCAGTTATACCAATTTAAACCTACAATAATTCCATTAATTTAATCAGAAATACAGTAGTCTGTACTAGGTCAAGTGTAACACCGACAGACCCTGGTTGTCGCTGGGCAGGATTGAATCTGAGACCTCTGGAGTTTAGAGCATGAGCATCTACTGCATGAGCTAAAAGCCATATGGCCCTTAGCTAAGGCTGTAGAGCAGACTTATTAATCTCTCTCTAAGTGGTCTCGTTGCCACTAGATGGAACAGAACACCACACCCAGGAGGTGTGGGGGTTACACAAGGGTATTGGAATTTGGCCCATTGTCCCTGATCATAAACTGCTCTGTCAATGAAGTTGGGTCTTATTTTTCTAAATTCAATCATCTAGAAAGCTGAACTCTATTCAGTATCTAATAGCTGTAGACAGATCCATTAAATTTGCAAGAGAATAATGCTATCATGGATTTCTCTTTCTTTGTCATATCTAGAAGGCAAAAGTTAGCAAGCTTGCAAGAACCAATGAAAGCATCTAAGGTTTCACACTTGCATTTTTGTTCAGAGCAATTTGCAACTATGTTCAGATTCATTGTAGATGCCACCACTAGGAAGTGATAAACAGGAGTTTTGCCCAGCTGTATCCCTATGCTTAATTATACTTTGAATAGTATTTTCCTTTAATTAACTTTTATTCAGTAAATTAGGTACACTTTGAGAGCAAGATCAAATATGAATCTTTTTAAGAAACTATGTGAGGGCTGGGTTCCATGGCTATCTATATTTCGTTCATATAAAACCACATCTGTCAAGCGAATAGCATCCTTGTTATTCTTTATGGATAAGAATAAAGTCTACAGCACTTCTACTGGGAAAATTCTACTTTTCATTGTATCTCTGTGTAGGGATATTTTTGAGAATAAAGGAAAATAAATAGGCTAACTCTGCAGTATTGGAAGAAAACAACAAGAAATTATAGGTTTCTGTTCTACAAAATGGTTCTTTTAGTCGTATTGATCCATTAGGGTATAAATGGAAAATCTACCCCCTCTCCCCCGGTCTTTACACAAAAAGTGCTGATTTATTTATTCCAGTATCCTGAAGGTAAAAGCAAAAGATATTTAAAGGGACCTTGGGTTAGTCTTTATAACCTCTTTACCAACATAAAATACACCAACATTTTATATACATATAAAAACCCAGTGCAATTCCTATAGGAATGTACGGGCTAGGTCTATATCCATATTCAGTGGGGGTCCTCTTGTGGCGAAAGGTACCACTCAGTGTCAGAATGGGTGACACAATCTGCCCCTAAGCTAATAACCAGTAGCTTCTAATAGATGTGGGAAGATTCTGATTCATTTATTCATATTGAAACAGTACCTTACACCAAGAATAGTCCAACTGAAATCAATGAGGCAACTTGTGAATAGGGTAATAAATACTTAGCTTGAGTAAGAGATCAGAAAGTTGCTCTCTGAAAGCAACCATCCATATGTAATATATAGGTATTTTCTGGGCTGATTTTCAAAGATTATTAGTACCCACAGTTTCCATTCTCTTCACTGAAGGATGCAGGTGCTCAGTACACAATTTCAGGGAGTCAGGCTTTTCTTCTCTACAGTGAAAAACAGTCTCTACAGTTGAAGTGTTGTATGCAGAATGGCACTAATGCACGTCATAACAATGGCCCAGATTGTGAACCCCCTGGTCACAGTTGTGAGCAGTTCCTCATACAGGTAATTCTATTGATTTCAATAGGATTATTCATTAATGAGAGTAAAGGATTCAGTTTCTCTTAATGTTTCTTATATCCAGATCTGTTCTACGTCTGTTTTACTGCCTAAAATAGATGCAGAGGAAACATTAACATACTGGTGAGAGGGCACTTTTTATAGTTGCCACAAGAGTTAACAAAATATTTACTTCAAAATCTAACTTAGTAAATTAACAAAATTGTTACCATGTGTTCTTGTGGGCTCCTGAAAGTAACGTCACATCAGTGAAAACTGAACTGACAAAATATGTAATCATCTTCAAATGTAAAGTCTTAATATTAGAGAATCTTAAATGAGTCTATGAGTTACAGAAAAATCTTTGACATAATGCTATTTCTGCGTAAAGTAATAAAATCCACGAACTAGAGAGGAAGGCAAATTCTGATCTTGGGTATGAGAAACAAGAACTCCAGGGCTCTAATCCCACTTCTGAAAATACCTCCCTCAGTGGCTTTTGACAAACCACCCAAGACTCTATCCTGCACACACATACATATTTGGCCAAGATTAATTGACCAGCTACAATTCTTAAATAGAATTTATATTAGCTATTATAGTGTATAATTTGTGTTGTATTTATGATTACTAGCAATATGCTAAGATGTGTGGTAACTGATGCTCATACAGCAGAATTTTTCTTTATTATAGCTCTGAATGTGCCCATTAAACTTAAGGGGAAACTGAAAGGAAGAGAAGTAGGATATTACAAAGCTCTTTAATGTTTTTTTCTGTTTATAAAATGGGATCATAATAATCTCTATGTGCCTATAAATAACCCCATACAAATCACAAATACAATTGCAACTAAAAACAATTGCAACCAAACCCCTAGAAGAAGTATGTGTGCCATGAAAGTTAACAATTTTGGTATCTGTTGAATCAAGTAGGAAAACCAAAGTATGAGAGCCACTCCGCACAGAAAACACCTTGCCATCAGATTTTGACCATGCATCTCTAGGATTTGTAATAAAGAACTTCCTAGCTAATCAGACTGTTAGGATTGAATACAGAAAAATAAGTGGCCTGTCTTAAAAAAGCCAGAACCAGAATCACGCTTTATACTTCAGGCTTTATAAATCAAAAATCTGTACCCAGAAACAATTTGGAAGCCAGTGTAGTCTTTGAAGCATTGGTCTGTGGAGCATTCTTTCTATGGAAAGACTTTTATTGACTTCAGTAGAAGTGGATCAGGCCCCAGGAGCAAAACACTGTTTATTTGGCGCCTGTACTGTAGGCTCTCAGAAGTTCCTGTACAGTCTTCAGCTAGAGCACATGGAAATAATCCAGGCTGGAAGTGCCAGTTGTCTGGAGACAGGTTTACACCAAAGGACCATAAATTGAGTTCATGTACATGGGTGAAAACTAGAAATAATTCCACTGAAATGAATGAAGTTACTCCACATTACAGAGACAAGATCAGAATCTTATATGATAAAGTAGGCAGTATGGTGTTGTAACTGAAGTATAAACCCCTGTAAATTTTTTTGTTTTGTTTTTTGTTTTCTCTCTTGGATGTGTAGCTCACTGAACCCTGCCTCGGCCTCCACTGTCCCACTCCTCCTCCCCCCCCAAAATAAGCAAGTTTAGAATGAATAAATCCGAGACATTGATCACTGTCTACGCATTTTGTAATGTTAGTTGCTCAATTTACTCCTGTTTAAGGCAGCTGAATTCTCTTCAAGGCATGGTGAGTACAATTAATCAGGTTTTTTTAATGCTCTCTCTTTTCATTCCAAGCCTACCCAATGTTTCCCATGATGCAGCACAAGCCTTAAAGGAAATGGCACTTATAGTAGATAGCAAGATTGGAGGGATTTGTTCAGCACAGTTTGCATCATTTTTAAACATCTCCTTGCAGCTTTAATTTTTAAGAACTGTATGCTTATCTCTGAGAGTGTACAGAAGATTTGTGTAAACTGTATGATTCACAAAAGATTGCAATAACAGATACCCAGTCCTGGAGGAGCTGAAATTTAAAATGGGGACTTTTACTGGAAAAAGGTTTGTGGCAGTTCATATCAAAGTGAAGTTGACATTTTATTTCTCCTCCTTTCACCACTTTCTAAGACAGTTTCACAGCATACCACCAGAAAATAATATCTTAAAGGTCAGCTCAATGTGCATTATTATCAATAGGTCACATAACTAGAATGTTTACAAACTGTCCTTAAAAAATCCATTTCCAGCTAGTAACAATTGGTCATTTAAGTGGGTATAAAAACCAACATCAAAAACAAATTTGCACACTGTTTACAGAAATCATTAGGTGGTGCCCGTTCCTATTTAATCAAAAGATCTGTTAGCTAGATCTGGAATCTGTACCTTCTGCAGACCACGTGTTGAGTACCTGAAGACTCTTTTTGGAAGTAGCCTGCTATAGACTGACCTATTCAGAAATAATGTGAGGCTATTTCAGCACCATGTGCCATGATAAACATGCAGGGCCAAATGCTCATTTCTAAGCCACTAGCAATGTTGGACTGACCATGCTGCAATGACAGTCTCGGCAGGGATTTTGTGATTCTTGGCTAAAAATCCTCAAGAGATAGGGAAAGCTCATGTTGTGATTCCCAGCTCATATAGACATATTCTCACTGGTTGTCATTGAGCAAGTGCACTAAAATAATAGTGTAGACATGGTAGCATGGGCAGTGGCAAGCAGCATTGGCTAGCCTCCCAAAGGATGTATCCCCAGGTTCCAGGCAGGCAACTAGATCCTGTTTCTGCTCGCCACTGCCCATACCACCATGGGTAGATTACTATTTTTAGCATGCTAGCATGAGTATGTCTGCTTGAGCTAGGACTCATACCCATAGCTCCAAGTGTAGATGTAGCCCAACAGAACTAAGCAGTAAATGTGCCTCTATACCTCTATTGGTGTATGGCTGTCTCCTGTGCATAAGAAAGGCAGCAGGGCTTCTTACACCCTTTCCACACCCACCTCTGACCCACTTTGTTCAGCCACTACCTATCCCATAACACATCTATCCAGGGCTGGCTTGTGAATGAAAGAGAACAAATGACTGACTGGATTAGTGAAGAAATGAATGGCTCTTAATTAAAAATAAGCATGTGCACTATGACGTTATCTGTTGCAGTAGCCAGAGAATTTAAAATATAGGTTTTATTATGGTATTCATCTTGATCACCTTGATCGATCGGTACTTCAGCCCTCATATAGATTGCACTGATCACAACACGTCTTCCATTCTTCTCGTATCCTGGCCTTTCTTCTCCATGTGCAGCCAGCTGAGTGGTCATTTCAGTTCCCGTGGGTACCACTCAGTGACAGCTGCAGTCCATCGATTGTCAGTGAGCCTCACTATATGCCCGGCCCATCACATTTTACTGTACCTGCTCTCAATGATGACGTCCTGCACTCTACTCTGCTGTCTGATCACTTCATTGGGGACTCGGTAGCAGATTGAAATTCTCAGAATTCTTCTTTCCAACGCCCTCTCTGTGTCAGACAGTTGCTGCTTCTCTGTCTTTGTAAGAGCTTTGTCAGTATGGTATTACCCTCCTTAATGCTTCAGTTAAGGTTAATGTGAGTGCTTCTATTAAATACTTTATTTCCAATGGTTTATTTACTATCTTAAAATCTGCCTTAAGCTAAAATCAGACTTAGGAACTCCTGAGAAACCTTTCTCCCCACCAATTTTATTACTGTTTAAGAATTGTATGACAGCTTCACACAGGAAATGTTTTAAAGAAAATTAATAAATTTGTTTTTGGATTTCATGGCTGTATGCCAAACTTCCTTCTGTGGAAGCTGAGCTGATCATATATTTTTACTGAAATAGGTCATCATATTCTGATTGAAACATTTCTATCTTATTTTACTTTATTTTTACACTTGCAGAAACACGAAAGGAAGTTTTACATGACCTAGAGAAGACTCATTCAGTTAAATTTGCAACCACTAACAGAAGAAAACTGCATCCAAGAAGCCTGAACCCAACTAATTTGTATGAAAATTATGTCAAGATCAGTGATGGGTAAAATTATTGCAAATTCACATAATGAACATTAGCATGATCTTTGTCTTTAACCTCTAAATGGGTCATTACATCAAGGTTAATGCTTTAAAGACTTCTAACAATGTCACTGAAATTGATTTTTCTACAGCACTCTTTAAGGACAATAATTTATATATTTGGTCATGCCAAATCCAAATTCACTGTAAAAAGTTTAGATTGCTCACAATATTTAATATTATTGTTAAATACCAGTTATTAAATAAAAAAGGTTAAACTATATTTTTGTTATTGTTCACATGCAGCTCTCTCCTTGGGAATAAAACAAAATAAACAAACCTACAAAACAAAACAAAAAAATCCTTATTTGAATGATAAACTTGTTCCGATATAGGTTAATGGCAAAAGTCCCATTAACATAATGGGAGCAGAATAAACCCTTTAATCCAACAATGTAGTCAAAGCATATATGGTATATCATCTCAAGCATACCCATTAGTGGAATTTTTCTTTTGTTTTTCTAGTATTAATTTTGGCAATCTCATTATTAAAATAAAAATATAAAATTAGTTTTAATCTAATAGGAAAGCAAGGGAAACATTATCTGGAAATAAATTATATTCAAATATAATCATAATTGTCTGTATAGTAGCTATTTCTGCATTTGGGGATGCACCTGAACAGCAGGTGAAGTCCACACAATATAAATGAGATTGCAATATAATCTCAATTCTTTTTTCTTCAGGGTCCCATTATACACACAAAGAGTACTCAGTCTTTTAGGGCATAGCATTCCACTTATTGTCTATGACAATGCCATCAGGACCAACCCGTTGTAAACCTACCTAAAATATGGATTACAGTCACTATTTTTAATTTTCCACCCTGTTTGCTTATTTTCCTCTGTTGCATCATTGGTCTTGATCCTGTGAGAGACATGTTTCTTTCTGGTTGTAATACTTTGCCCACTGTAATATATTGCAATTTCTATGTACCCCAGGTATGCTTATGCTGGAGTTGCAAGACAGTATACTGTTTTACCTTTGAGTATGATACAAGTGTCTTGTTTCTTTATCATGTTAGTGCTCTTTGAACTCTTAGGCTCATGTCAGGAAAAGTGGTACTTCTCATGTGTATCATAAATCTTTTAAAAAAATTGTTGTAGCAGTGTCAGTCCCAGGTATTAGAGAGACAAGGTGGGTGAGGTAATATATTTTACTTGACAAATGTATTGGCAAGAGAGACAAGCTTTCATGCTGCACAGAGCTCTTCCTCAGGTCTGGGAAAGGTACTTAGAGTGTCACAGCTAATTACAAGGTTGAACAGATATCTTAGCACAAGTAATTAGCATATATTCCAAGGGCCACTTCACCTTGAATGCTCCCTTAGTTTAGCATAAGTAGTTAGCAGATATTCTACCTGTTTGACCCTGTATTTAGCTGTGACACTGTGAGTACCTTTCCGAGACCTGAAGAAGAGCTCTGTGTTGCTCAGAATCTTGTCTCTCTCACCATCAGAAGTTGGTCCAAAAAAATATATTAACTCACCCACCTTGTCTCTCTAATCAATCTTTTTATTCTATTAAATTTTTGTGCAGTGTGAAATCTCATGGTCCCAAAGTGCACCACCACAATGGAGATAGGGTTAGTATTGGTACTAAAGTGTACCACTGGTTATTGGAAAAACTCCTGAAAAATTGAAGATAGATGTTTGCACTGACATTTTTCTTGGAACAAAGGCATAGCCTACTGCCATCTAAAAAGAAACTGAAAGAGTCTGGTGTTTGCTTATATCATTGTGTGAAAATAAATCAATAGAATATCAGTGTACATATAACATTATTGAACAGTATATTAATGATCATTTAAATGCTTCCTTGTTCATTACTCTTAATACAGGAATGTGAAATGAAATATTTGCAATTTTGCCAAATTATTGGCTGAGTGGCAAATAAGCCCTTGAATATATTTAACTAAAGTGTGCAAAGATATTTTGGATCCTGATTCAGGAATACACTTAAACACATTTTTTTAACTTTAAGCATGTGTTTAAATATCTTTCTGAATAGGGATATTTCATTGAATCAGGGCCTTGATAAGTAGTGCCTGTACTTTTTTTGGAAGGAAAAAAAAAGAATATTAGTAAGTTTCCTTAGAAAAGAAGCCATTAACGTCTTCACTGAGTAAAGATAAGTAGAAAGGAAGAGCTGAAAAATATGAAAAATGAAAATCTGCTTAACAATAGTCTGTATCCATGCCTTTTAGACAAGCACTACTGCTTAATTCACCTCCTAAATTTAAAAAAAAAAAGTAAAGATTTGTTGAAAAGTTGAGTAAGCAGGTATAATGCCACTTGGAGATGCAGCATATAAAAACATATTCTAAAAGTGCCTAGTAGATGCCTGATGTATAGTCAACATTTACAAGACACTACTGGGGAAATGAAGAAGTTGCGGAGTGAGAGTAAGGTGCTCTCATGGATTAGAAATTTCCTCCGAGATAGAGTGACCATATTTCCCTATGCTAAATATGAGACACCTGGTAAAATTACTCATATTCAAGTGAGTTCAATGGCAATTAATCGGAACTATGCAGTACGAACGTTCAAATTAACATCAAGTTGACTGAGCCCCTGTTAAAAAAGAAATACTGTATCATTGGATTCTTTTTGTATACCTTCTTATCTGTAAAAAGAACAGGAGTACTTGTGGCACCTTAGAGACTAACAAATTTGTTAGTCTCTAAGGTGCCACAAGTACTCCTGTTCTTTTTGCGGATACAGACTAACACGGCTTCTACTCTGAAACCCTTCTTATCTGTAAGGTTTCACATGGGGAGGGGTGACACACACACTCCTACCGCCCCCCCCCCCACACACACACAGGAAGAGGTGACACACACACTGTACCATTCCCTCCCTGCCCTGCACTCTCCACCCTCCATGCCTCGCTGGGCCCCCAGGACAGACCTGCCTCTTGGTATCTGGTGCTACGTCTTCCCAAGACAACATGTGGGGGGGCACGCAGGGTCACATGCCAGGGTTTCTGCCAGCGTTCACAGCAGAATGTGACCAGCAGTAGCCTTTCAGCATTGTGTAGGAGGGAAGGGACGGTAGCTGCTTCCGGACACAGGAGAGGGGAGGGACAGGGATGATCTGTAGCATATCATTTTACCAAAATTACATTCATAAAAAAGATTGCTTAAATGGGCCCAAATGAAAACTAACACATTTTCATTACAACACTGATTGTTACATTTCAGAAACATGTAAATATGGTTTGAATTTTGTCAAAACTTATTAAAAATACAGTTTCATTATTTGTGACTGGGTCCTTCTTGAAATACAAGTTGGCTTTATTATATAGATAAAAAAAATTAAAATATTCCAGACCTCATCACCTCTATTATTTATCTACATTCTACCAACACAGCATATTACTGATGTTCTGGAGAAGTGAAATTTACTTCCAGTAACATCTTCTCCTGATTTTAAGATTGTTTGTTTTTAAAATCCTTGTGAGCCAGGACGTTCATTATATAGTATTGACATATTTTCCAGTAATCTCCCTACAATCCTCAGAGCAAGGGTAGTCTTTAATTTTACTACGTATGACCAAATATTCCCCACTTATATCCTCATGCACCACTACGATTAAACAGCACTTCACCAGGAATCTAAGGTCTGGGGAAAAGCAATACTTCTCAGTATGGTGGCTTGATGCAGAGAAGATATGCAGATACTCCCCTGCGACTACTACAGCCTATTGGGACCGTATGGGAAATACACAGTCTAAATTGAAGTGTTTAAGCTTACTGAGCTATAGAGTGTATAGAGAGTATATAGCTACTCTCATGGCCCAAACTTGACAGACACATTTAGCCGTTAACCAGAACGCAAGGCTAGGGAATATATCCTTAGCTTGTATAAATTTCTACCAGATGAGAATCTCCCCCTGGGAATTTTTCAGAGATGCTTGTCTTTCATGGAATTTGTTTCTGTTTGAAATTAGGCATTCAACTTTTCTCACTACTTTTGAGTCTAGATTGAAGACTTATCTGTAACCTGATTTAGTATTGGATTCTCTATTTTGTGTGATTCATCTTTGCATAGCAGGTATTGAGGCACTGCATCCGAATAACATTGTTATATTTCTCCTTTTCAAATTTTCACAGGGATGGCTATTGTATTCTTCATAGATATTGATCACTCTCTTCTTCTCTTTTATGTAAATAATAAAATTTTACACAGAAATAAACACTGTATTGGATTGTACTGTATCTTTTTCTCTTGTAAACAATATCAACATGGTAAGAAGGAAAGATGTCCTTTGGAAGCTTCCTATTGATGTGTCTTCTCTGGATATTATAATACACATTTGCAGCCTTAATTTCCTCCACTTCTAATGCTATGGCTGTTCATCCTGCTGTAATGGGGTTAATAACAGCAAAATCCAAGGCTTCTTAAGTTAATATGCAAAACAATAGATAGAAGTTGGCCGCTAAATAAAAGCACAGTTGAAAAATCTCAGGATAGAAAGAATAATCAATAAAATGATGGAACTATGATGTAAAGAAGTATTTTCTGTCTCTGTGTCATATATAGGGCATCAAGGTATAAAATAAGGCCAATTGTGTAAGTGTCAGGGAAAAGACTGAACCTTTTAGGAATGTTTCACCAAGACTAAAATTCATGAATAGTTTTGGAAATGTGTCTTTATTTGGAAAATATTGTCATGGTTTCCTTTGAGTGTGTCTGATGGGGAGGTGCTTTTTTACTACTCTACCTCTGTGGAAGAACTAAGACTGTTATTACCTGCTGAGTAGATTACTCAGGGTTTGTGGGGGGACAGAGAATATGTGTTTGCTAGTTTGTTCCATTCCTGCCCTATCCACATGTGTGTCAGGAGCCTTCTAAAATGCCCTATGTGGTATCCATGGAATTGGGGACAATGCTACAGGGCAACTGATACCATCCTTCGATACAGGCATGGACAGATCCATGCGAAGATGATCCCTTCTGAATGCAGATAAAGAAGGAAACAGCCTGGCCCAAAGAAACATCATAATTGTTTTGAAACATCAGATCCTCATTAGATGAGCTTTAGTCTACCCCATTTTGTTTATGCCTTAAAATATGTATAGTTTTCAATATTTTATGCCTCTTTATATTATTAAATCTTATTTTTTATGTGTCAGAATTATTTTGGGTAAATTCTATGGCCAGTTTTATTCATGAAGTCAGACCAGATTATCACAATTGCCCCTTCTGGCCTTGGAATATATAAATCTATTAATTTTTCAATTAATAAAATATATAATATAATACAAGCTTGCTTTTTTTTAATTCAGTCTTGCAAACAGTAAGTTATAACACAACACAAAAGAGGACTGATTTTTTTTATCTCTGTTACAGCTGGTTACCATAAATCCATTGAGATAGGTGGAGCTATTCTAAATTTACCTTGGTATAACTAGATCAGAATGGATCTGTCTCACACTCTTCAGACTTAGTTTGATTTTTAAGTCTCAGTGAAATCTAAAAAAAAATCCAAATTTGAAGAAAGTAGGGGTGTGACACAAATATTACCAATACTTAAACTTGCCAAGTTGACACTTTTCTAAATAGTTTTCTAGAGTGGTTTGGTACATTGGAGGACTGTGAATCAGTCTCAATGTCAGATCATGAGACTGAGGATTTAGAATGCTTTGGAGAGCAAAGTTAAAGATGAAGAAAAGTGATCCTGTGTTAAGGAGTGAGGCTGAGAGTGGAGAATCTGGGTTGTGCCACAGATACCCTGTCTGGCTTTGAATAATCCACTTAGCTTCTGTTTACCCATCTATAAAATGGGGATAATTATATTTATTTACTGTATTCATTAATATTTTGAAAGTGCTTTGAGATGCTCTGATACCACATAAATCTCAAGTATTTTTTTTATTATAAAGATATCTCAGAATGATGGGCACCGCAGAGTTAGGCACACTCTATTTAAGAACAGGCCAAGGCTAAAAAATGCAGGTTGTTGTTTTAGATATAAATAGAGGAGGGTAATTTTTGTTTTTTCTTGGATAGTAAATTGCTGGAAAATTCAATTACATTGTGAGAAAAACTATTTATGAATTTGGGTAACATTCGGCAAATAGTTTCAGCAGAATAAAAAATGAGAAAAAACATTTTGAAAAAGTCAAAACAGTTCATTTTGTAATTTTCAAAATTAAAATTTTGTTTTGAAACTGTTTCATTTTGAAATGTTGAGTCAAAATTGATGTCTTGCTTTGAGATATCAATTCAAATCAAACCAAACCAAATTTGCAGAAATTCAGGGTCGCTTTGATACAACCTAGTTTATTTTTATTTTTATTTTTTGGTTCAGCTACCAAACTGAAAAATTAATTGGCTGAGCTCTTAATTTACCTTTACTGAGGCAGAGGGTGGGAAGCTGGGACAGCTGCACCTGATGGGAAAGGGCAAGCCAAGTTTATATAACCATCCTTCCTTAGGATATGGCCACAGAAGAACAGCTTAAAATGTGTCCAGGTTTCTCTACCCTATTTAATTTCTTATGCTACCTGTAACACTGCCAGACAAGGCACCAGCTCGTGCCAATGCCCCTAGGTCTCAACTGAACACTGACAAATTCATAGCTGGAACCAGTCTGGCTCACCTGCAGGAGTGTGCACAAGACAGGCGAGCAGGGACACTACCACGCCCAATAACCGTCGGGGCACAGAACTCCTCTGGACCCGAGCCCGCGGGAGGAGAGCAACATCCTCTGGTCCTGGGGCTGCAGCTGGAGCCATGGCGGAAGCACAGAATGTGCCCCTCCAAAAGTGGCCAAATTTTTATTCCTCTGCATGTCCCTGCTCACCTGTTTGTTAGTGTTGTTAAAATAGGTATTAGAGTTACAAAAATGTATTTAGTATTTGGACTTTATGTTGTAAATTGCTGCATGCATTAATCTCACTTATAATATCTGTATCCCATGTTATAAGGTATTTTTTGGTGTTTGCTCTGTTACTGTGAATCACTGGACAGGAGAGAAGCATAAACAAGTGTGAAATGCTTGTTTACAACAGGAGGTGTTAGCTCTTGCCCAACAAAGGGAAGTCCATCAACACCAGATGAATCATTGTGGAACATCAGAGGACAAAAAGTTTTCTTGATTGCTTATGAAGAGACGTACAACAGAATTTCCTCCAGCAGCTGAAATGGCAGCTAGAACCAGAAGGGGGGAAAGAATAAAAAGCCCTAACAAGGAGGAACTGTATTTTTATGCTGCTTGGACTCTGAGGAGTAAGGCTAACTAAACATAAGCAAAAGATCCCCAGTGCTTGTCCTGGGTTAGCCCTAAAGCATCTATTACTTCTTGAAACATTGGGACAAATTTCTATGTCTATGTTTACCTGCTTTCACCTTGTAAATAACTCCTTTATTTCCTTTTTCTAGTTATAAATCTTTGGGCTGTTTATTATAGGATTGGTTACAAGCATTGTCTTTGGTGTGAGATCTAAGATGCAATTGACCTGGGGTAAATGGCTGGTCCTTTGGGACTGGTAGTAACCTGAATATTGCTGTGATTTGTGTTATAAGGCACTATCTATCATAAAAGTATGTTCACATGGATGGTGAGATAGATTGGAGTACCCAAGGGGACTGTTTGTGACTCAGTGTTAAGGCTGTTATACTGTTTTTGGAGTTTACACTTGATAATTGGTTGGTGACATGTAAATATAGAACCCAGGGGTTTGTCCTCTGCTTCTTAACAGTCTGCTCTGAGGTTGGTATTCATGCTTTGAGCCACTGCAGTACAGCTTGACACTACACTTATCATCATAGTCTCTGAGTGCCTTCTAGCAGTACATTAAGCAATGTGAATAACATCTGTCAGTGTGGTTTGTTCTTTCTCTCGTCCTCTCCCGAGGGGGGAAACTGTATGTAGCATAGTGTTTTGATTTTTTGTTTGTTTCTTTTCAATATGTGCATGTTGCTCTGTGTTTATGTTAGAGAAAACAAGGCCAAAGAACTCACCTTTCACTTGGAGTGGAAGGTGATGAGGTTTGTGATGGTCTTTAAGTCTAGTTGGAGTTTGTTTCACAGTCTCAGACCATCCCCCAGTAAAGCTCTGTCTCCTGTGCAACTGAGCTTCATCCTTATGGTGGAAAGTTCCCTTGTGTCTGAGAGGGAGCACTGTTGACCCAGTCCTTATCCCAGAGCTTTGGGGCAATCCTTTAGATGTTCTGTGCTCAGGCTATTGAGTACTTTGACGATAAGGACCAAGACCTTAAACTCAATTTGATGTTCTATGGGGAGTGAATATAAAGAGCAGAAGTCTCACTGGTGGTGTCTGGTCTTTGTGGCATTGTAGCAGGCTTCACTCTGGGGCCTGCATGTCTAGTGGTCAGACCACAGCCAAACAGTTTTTCCAAGCTCTTCCAGGCCATCTGAGGTGGACTCAGCAGCCAAGGCACAGTTTGTCACTCCCACCGGAGTCCTCTGGGATCTCTCAGGTGGCAAGAGGAAGGAGGGAAAGGCTGAGGGACCCAGGAACATCTCTCACTATTGGATCCCATTCCAAGACACCAGGGGAGAGAGGCAAGGGGTGGCTCAGTCCCTACTGGCTACTTCTCTAGATCAGCCTCCCTTGGGCCACTTCTTTCATTCCCTATTTTCTCTTCAGTTTGGGCCATGGCCCCATCCTTCTCCTTGTACAGACTCAGTGATTCAGAGCTCCAGCAGGCAGAGGTGGGAAGGAAGCTTCCCAGCTCACTCCCAGAATCCAGTTGTTCCTCCTGATCAGGAAGAAGGGGAAAATGGGGCACGATTAGGCCTCCAGTCTCCTGGCTGAAACTTACTCTCATCCCTAATCTTCCCCCTGTAGATTGCTCTATTTCAGCAGCTACCACTTCTCTGCCTTCTTACAGACACTTTCTTTTTTCCTGCCTAAATGACAGAGCTCCCTTTTAAGCTAGTCCTCCATAGAGAGCATGCCCAGCAGCTGCGGAGGTGTGGAGACTTCTTCCTCCTATACTGTTCATTTAACCTTAGTATGGGCACTATAAACCCCATCACAGACACCTTTACCATCCCCATTTCTGACTAGTGTTGTTCACTTTTTAATCTCTACTGGTTGGCAGAGGTACTTCTGGTGTGGAATGGATTCTAGGTTCTTTGCAACTTAATTAATCTTCTTAATACTTGTAACTCTCATTGAGACAGGAAAAGGAAGTAAAGTTTGAAAACTGTATTTCTTATATTCTGAGGTTGTACTCTATATACAGTAATGTTATATAAGACATTTCAATGTGAATTACAAGAACTAGTCAGAAAAAAAGGAGAATACATACCTTTTATTTGTCAGAAAATAAAAATCCCAACAAAATTTGAGAAAAAATGTCTTTTTTCAGTGAAGAATTTTGAAATGTGATTTTTTTGACCAGCTCTATTTATAACCTTATAAAGAGAGATCATAGTGTAAGTGCAGAGTCAAGGTTGGAATCACCTTCCAGCGGGATTTGGTTTTGAATTTTCAAGCCGGCTGAATTTATTTTTTTGAAACATTTTTCAAGCACTGGCAAAAGCATATAGCATTAAAATTTCCTGACTTTTAAATCTTTTAAACCTTTAAAAATCTTTCTAGAAAGGAAGCTTGTGCCGTTTTTACTGGAACAGTTTATTCAATGGAATTGACTCTAAAGGATGCAAAATCCCTTGCAGTATGAGAGGGAATTTGAATGAGTCAGTATTGTGTGCTATTTGCATTTGAAATCACTGTACAAAGATTATTCTTAAGGAATTCTATTAATATATCATTAATTTCATTATTTATTTATATAATTAAAGTACACTACAGTATAATTTAAAGGAATTATTCTGGATGTAATCTACATAGGGGCTAATTAGAGCTGCACAAAACCTTGAGGGTTTCATTTGAATGGGGTATATGAACCTAACCTGCAGAATCCACTTGAAGATTAGTTGCATGCTAAGCACTGTAGGTTGGCTTGGAGTTTCATGTTCTACAAAGAGTGCCTTAGTTATCATTCAAAGCCATATGGTAAATTAATTTTTATATGGCTGGTTCAGCAGCTGTAGCAGAAGCTGGAATGTTTCTCCTTTCCTACTGGGGAGTTAGGCACTTCCTACTCCACTTTAACATTTGCATGATTGGGAGAACTGTAACACTGATTGGCATTACCCTCAAAATAGAAGATGGGAATACCATTAAAGGCCTCATTACAAAAATGTGGTAAGGCCACCATCCCCTTGAAAATAATAAAGGCAAGGTTGGGGAGTATTTTTACAGTGGATTGTATGAAATATATCAGTCCATATCCATGAATATCCATTAACTAGAACTAATAGTTTCTGAACTGGGCTAGAATCAGAACCCAACCTAATTGCAGCTGGGTTCTGGTCATATCATTCACATTGGTATCTTCTGTTATCCAATATTAGTGTAATTGTGAAGGAGTACAATGTACACTTCTACCTCGATATAACGCTGTCCTCGGGAGCCAAAAAATCTTACCGCGTTATAGGTGAAACTGTGTGATATCAAACTTGCTTTGATCCACCGGAGTGCGCAGCCCTGCTCCCCCGGACCACTGCTTTATCCGAATTTGTGTTATATTGGGTCGCATTATATCGGGGTAGAGGTGTATCCTGGAAAATTTCTCAGAAAAGTAATTATCTTCCAACTCCAATAATATAAACATAAAGTGGTATTACTATACAGTGCTCATGGATTAAAGGGAATAAAAGTATTTGGGGACTTTCTCCTCTTAAAAAAAGTGGGAAAGGGTTTTAATGTTTTTGCTTTTATTCAGATCTATATTTTGTTGCTCACAATAATTTTAATTCAGTATTAGCTGAAAGGCACATTATATCAGATCGAAGTCAAATAAAAATAACAAAAATTAATAACAGTTTAATTATCATTAGCTATGTGATATATAACATCCTAATCACCTTCAGCATAGGGTTTTGTCATTTTCATTTTCAATGTTAGATTTTACTTTGACTGCAATACTACAAAATACAAAAATAGATTAAAAATGTAGGGTGAAATTCTGCTCTTGGTTCCCCCTAGCATAAACCCAAATTTACTCATTTGATGTCAGTTGAGTTATCCTAGTTTTATTCCAGTTTAACTGAGATCAGAATTTGACCTCCATGAATATTAATATGGTGTAGTTCTTAGAGATTGTTTTGCAGACTGATCCAAAGAAACTGAACTAATTTGCTAGCAAAGCCAACTAGTATAAAGTTATAAGTAATAGTATGTTTTCTGAAAAAGCTGTAGGAAAAAATAGTGGTCACCAAATGGCAAAAATAGTTTGAAATATTAGTAAATGCAGATGGACTCTGAAAATATCTGAATGTCATTTTGGATAGCTCAGTGAAAATGTGTGACCATTATGCAGTGGCAGTTAAAAAGAAATAGGATGGCTAAGTGGTTTTCAACCTGTGGTAGGAGTCTTCAGACTATGTCTAAGGGGTCCAAAAAAGGTTTTTGTTACCAGAGAATAGTGGTTTTCAACCTGTGGTCTATGGACCCCTGGGGATCTGCAGACTATGTCTAAGATTTCCAGTGGGGTTCACACCTCCTTTTGAATTTTTTTTAATGAAAAACGGTTGAAAACCACTGATATAGCATATGTTATAAAGACATTAAACCAAAGTCTTAGCTACTGCAAATTGACTCCATTCTCTTAAACAAAATACTTCAACCATTTTGAGAGAGTACTGTGTTCAGTTCCCCCTCCCCCCCACCTTAAACATATACATATACATATACAGTTCCCCCCCCCCACCTTAAACATATACATAAACATATACAGTAGCTCAGATTGAAAAGAACACAACAAGGACAACGAAGATGGGTAGAAATCTGAGGAAAGATTGCAAAAACTAGCTCTTTAGCCTTGAAACCTGGTCAATTAGAGACTTAATTGAGGTGTTTAGGTTATTAAGGATTTTACATCTATTAATTCAATCTCTTAACATTATCTCATAATTGAAGAACCAGAGGTCACTTATTTTCTTAGAACAAACCAAAAGAAACACTTCTTCACACAGCATGAAGTCAGTTTGTGGAAATCACTGCTCAAGGACATCATAGATTAAAATATTGTACTCTAACTTGAATAATTTTATAACCACTGATAAATTAAATGGTGAACAAACTTCATGATTAAAGGCTTTATTCAGTTGGTAAACTCACAAGTTCGGGATGGATTTCCCCAACTCCACCTCTCATGTATAACACTGGCTTAATGCATTGTGAATTAGTTTTCATCTTCTTCTGAAGCTTTGGGTACTGTAGTAGCCATTCCTTTGCAAAGACATTTGAACAAACAGTGATCTGATCCAGGATGGCAAATCCTATGTCCCTCTTCATTTTAAGTTATACCGACTATTGAAAATATGCATATATAATGCAGTAATTTTATTTTTCAAAAAAATCTTTGTAAGCCACCTTTAAAGAGCTGTTTTCGTGCTGAGCACCTGCTCCCTTTGAAGTCCAATGGCACAACTCCCATTAACTTCAGTGAGAGCAGGGACAGCTGCATATTTTATTTTGCTCATTATTCTCTTTATTCCTCATTAAATTGTTGAAGATATTTAGGCCTATATGTGATTGTAAATCAAGAATGATCTCTCACAGCCCTGCTTCTCCTTCTGCTTATTTATGCAGCAAAGTCATCATAGCAACATACTGTAAATACCATATTTATGAGAGTCTGTTACCATGGGAATGCCGGTGATGTCAGAAATGCAATATTAGTATGACTTCATTCTAGAATCAAGCTGGAGGGGAAAACATTGGCTGTGATGAAGGTAAGGGAAATCTTTACTTGACTACACGCTTACTTGACAGCATAATAAAAAAGCTAGAGAAAACTCTGATAATCATGTGAAAGGAGAATGGATTTAAGTAAGATATACTGTATCAGAACATCTTCTCCAATATGATAGTTCTGTATGCTAATTTCTGTTCTGGCTGGATTACCTGATATTGTGACAGTAGGAAGTTGAAGTGTATAGCTACTAAGCACCCATCCTATCCCCTGGATGTGGCTACCTAAATGTCTGGAGATAACCAAACCTTTTAGAGCTGGTTCACCTCACCTCTAAATTCTCTGACAAAAATAGCCAGCTTTCTAAATCATTTTCATGCATCAGTAAGGATTCTTTCAGCATAACTGGCAAACAATACAGAAACATATAATTAAAATATGGAAGTCAATGGCTCTTGGAAGAGTTTCTGTTTATCAGTATTAAATGCTGCTAATCCAAAAGACAAATATTGTAAGTGTGTGTGTTTGTCAGATAAGAATTTTGTATAATTAGTACTCATAGGATTAACACGAAGGGGCCTAGTGGTATACCGCCTTCCCTCCCACAAATTCCAAGTCAAGAGAATGAAATAAAGAACAACATAAATCCCAAACAAAATAAACCCTAGTAAAATAAAATAAGACAAATAAATGAAATGGACTTTGATTTCAGTGAAGGTAATTTTTAAAAAAGAATTTCTGGGGTTTCATTTTAATATATCAAAACCACATTACATTTCTGAAAGTAAAAACAAATCCACAAAAAACCCGCTACTAATGCACATCTTCATTTGTTTTTGTCATTGTGCAGTGCTGTTGCTTCTGTCATGTTGTAAGATTCTTTATACAACTAATGTGTTTTTTAATAGATAAGGCTCACATCTTTTTTACATATGTATTCCTCATTTTACACTTATTTCTTCTTCTTAAAAAAGGGAGTTTGGGATGAGTAGCAGTTAATTAGGTGTAAATACATTAATAACATTCTGTAAAATTGCTACACTTGTTTTTTTCCTACATTAAGTACAAGAATATATTTGCTTTAAAAAAAAGAAGAAGATGTGAGCTATTCAAGTGATCTATCATATGAGAAAGTCACTTCAAAAATCAATTCAACCCCAAGCATTAAAAGATCATGAGACTAGTTTTAAAATTATGAATTAAAAATAATACATGGGGTTCTTATTTTTTTTCCCTTTAGTTTGCACATGGTTCATATTTTCAGGGCTTCTCTGAAAACATAAGGTCTAGACCAGGGATTGGCAGCTTGCCAAGGTAAGCCCCCTGGCGGGCTGGGCCAGTTTGTTTACCTGCAGCATCAGCAGGTTTGGTCGATCGTGGCTCCCACTGGCCGTGGTTCGCCGGTCCAGGCCAATGGGGCTGTGGGAAGCGGCACGGGCTGAGGGATGTGCTGGCCGCCGCTTCCCGCAGCCCCCTTTGGCCTGGAGCAGCGAACCGCGACCAGTGGGAGCCGTGATCAGCTGAACCTGCAGAAGTGGCAGGTAAACAAACCAGCCCGACCCACCAGGGTGCTTATCCTAGCGGGCTGCGTGCCAAATGTTGCTGATACCTGGTTTTTATTTTTAATGAAAGCTGAGATAAGCACTTGCATGAGTATGTCAAGGAGCTGGGGCATTAAGAAAAAATAGCAAATACAATAAAAATCCCTCCCCCCCAATTCTCTGTCTCTTCCCCATCACAAAAACACATAGAGTCCAAATTATCTTCCCCCTTTCCTTTGTTTACGTAATTGCTTTCCTTTTGATCAATTTTTAAAAAATAATTATGATTATTCATACAGTGAAAATATTACATAGATAGATATAGATTAGTTAAGATACAGGTCTTGTGTGTGCGTGTCTATTTGTTGAGGTGTAAATTACTGTTCTACACATTATTTTTAAATGATTTATGTTACTGTTTAAGGGAAATAGCTATAAAAGTGAGGATGCCATACCCAGAGCGTTCCCAGTAGCTATGATTAGGAGAGTTAAAATGTGAGGCTTTATAATGGGAAAGATTGTAGCCATACTTTATTGTGTATACACAATATAATATAATAAGCAAGTATACACTCATAAATTTGTAACTAATCATTTTATATAATCATGTCATTGTGTTATATATGGTTGTGGTCAATTCATATGTAAAAACAGTGAGTGATGAATAGATTTAAGTTGTAGGTATACGTGTAGGAATAAGTAGGATAGCATTATGGGGTACAGGATTGATAACATATTGAATCATAGAATATCAGGGTTGGAAGGGACCTCAGGAGGTCATCTAGTCGAACCCCCTGCTCAAAGCAGGACCAATTCCCAACTAAATCATCCCAGCCAGGGCTTTGTCAAGCCGGGCCTTAAAAACCTCCAAGGAAGGAGATTCCACCACCTCCCTAGGTAACACATTCCAGTGCTTCACCATCCTTCTAGTGAAATATCCTAATATCCAACCTAGACCTCCCCCTCTGCAACTTGAGACCATTGCTCCTTGTTCTGTCATCTGCCACCACTGAGAACAGCCGAGCTCCATCCTCTTTGGAATCCCCCTTCAGGTAGTTGAAAACAGCTATCAAATCCCCCCTCATTCTTCTCTTTTGGAAACTAAACAATCCCAGTTCCCTCAGCCTCTCCTCATAAGTCATGTGCTCCAGACCCCTAATCATTTTTGTTGCCCTCCGCTGGACTCTTTCCAATTTTTCCACATCCTTCTTGTAGTGTGGGGCCCAAAACTGGACACAGTACTCCAGATAAGGCCTCACCAATGTCGAATAAAGGGGAATGATCACGTTCCTCGATCTGCTGGCAATGCCCCTACTTATACAACCCAAAATGCCGTTAGCCTTCTTGGCAACAAGAGCACACTGTTGACTCATATCCAGCTTCTCGTCCACTGTGACCCCTAGGTCCTTTTCTGCAGAACTGCTACCTAGCCATTCGGTCCCTAGTCTGTAGCAGTGCATAGGATTCTTCCGTCCTAAGTGCAGGACTCTGCACTTGTCCTTGTTGAAACTCATCAGGTTTTTTTTAGCCCAATCTTCTAATTTGTCTAGGACCCTCTGTATCCGATCCCTACCCTCCAGTGTATCTACCACGCCTCCCAGTTTAGTGTCATCTGCAAACTTGCTGAGAGTGCAGTCCACACCATCCTCCAGATCATTAATAAAGATATTAAACAAAACCGGCCCCAGGACCGACCCTTGGGGCACTCCGCTTGAAACCGGCTGCCAACTAGACATGGAGCCATTGATCACTACCCATTGAGCCCGATGATCTAGCCAGCTTTCTATCCACCTTACAGTCCATTCATCCAGCCCATACTTCTTTAACTTGGCGGCAAGAATACTGTGGGAGACCGTATCAAAAGCTTTGCTAAAGTCAAGGAATAACACATCCACTGCTTTCCCCTCATCCACAGAGCCAGTTATCTCATCATAGAAGGCAATTAGGTTAGTCAGGAACGACTTCCTCTTGGTGAATCCATGCTGACTGTTCCTGATCACTTTCCTCTCCTCTAAGTGTTTCATAATTGATTCCTTGAGGACCTGCTCCATGATTTTTCCAGGGATTGAGGTGAGGCTGACTGGCCTGTAGTTCCCCGGATCCTCCTTCTTCCTTTTTTTAAAGATGGGTAGAGTAGTAAGAGTGAGTAAGGTACATAAGTAAGGTAAGGCTCTAAAGAAAGGTCTACATGCCCCAGGCCTGTAAAATTTCAGCTTCAACCATATCAAGCCTGAGACCTGAAAGTCTACTTAATCCAGGGGTAATCCAGTACCAGTAAAGCTTCATGACTATTGTAAAAGATGTCTTAATGGGTGATGCTTGCAGAAATATACCACAATGATGCCCAATTTTAACATCATGGGAAATTCTGCAATGACTGCAAGTTACCGTAGAGACTTGTTGACATAAATCTCAATGAAGATAAGGGGAAAAAAAGAATAGCCTCTGAAAAACAAGGCAACCCAACACTTATGGAGTATGGATGTGCAGATAAGGAAAAAAGGGTTGGAATCCTCCTGCATATGCATAAGTGTTATGGGTGTATGTATAACATAGTATAAAAGGGATTCCCCAGCATGAATAAGGAAAAATCCATGATGAGACAATCCACAAATAAAATCATAAGAATGGCCATACTGGATCAGACCAAAGGTCCATCTAGCCCAGTATCCTGTCTTCCAACAGTGGCCAATACCAGGTGCTCCACAGGGAATGAACAGAACAGGTAATCATCAAGTGATCCATCCCATGTTGCCCATCCCAGCTCCTGGCAAACAGAGGCTTGAGGCACCATTCCTGCCCATCCTGGCTAATAGCCATAGATGGATCTAACCTCCAAGAATTTATCTAGTTCTTTTTTGAACCCTGTTATGGTCTTGGCCTTCACAACATCCCCTGGAAATGATTTCCACTGGTTGACTGTGCATTCTATGAAGAAATACTTTGTTTTAAACTTCCTGCCTATTCATTTCATTTGGTGACCCCAGTACTTCTGTTATGAGAAGCAGTAAATAACACTTCCTTATTTACCTTCTCCACACCAGTCATGATTTTCTACACCTCTATGATATCTCCTTTAGTTGTCTCTTTTCCAAGCTAAAAAGTCCAAATCTTATTAATCTCTCTTCCTATAGAAGCTGTTCCATACCCCTAATCATTTTTCTTCCCTTTTCTGTATCTTTTCCAGTTCTAATACGTCTTCTTTGAGACGGGATGACCACATCTGAACACAGTAATCTAGATGTGGGCATACCGTGGATTTATTTATAAGCAATATGATATTTTCTGTGTTATTATCTATCCCTTTCCAAATGATTCCCAACATTCTGTTCGGTTTTCTAACTGCCACTGCACCTTGAGTGGATGTTTTCAGAAAACTATCCACAATGACTCCAAGATCTCTTTTATGAGTGTTAACCACTAATTTAGACCCCATCATTTTATATGTATAGTTGGGATTATGTTTTCCAATGTGCATTACTTTGCATTTATCAACATTGAATTTCATCTGCCATTTTGTTGTCCAGTCACTTAGTTTTGTGAGATCCCTTAGTAATTCTTCGGAGACTCCTTTGGACTTAACTATCTTCAGTAGTTTTGTATCATCTGCAAATTTTGCCAGCTCACTGTTTACCCCTTTTTCCATATCTTTTATGAATATGTTGAAAAGCACTGGTCCCAGTAAAGACCCCTGTGGAACAGCATTATTTACCTCTCTCCATTTTGAAAACTAACCATTTATTTCTACCCTTTGTTTCCAATCTTTTAACCAGTTACCGATCCACAAGGGTACCTTCCCTCTTATCCCATGACAGCTTACTTTGCTTAATAGCCTTTGATGAGGGACCTTGTGAAAGGCTTTCTGAAAATCTAAGTACACTATATTCACTGGATCACCATTGTCCACATGCTTGTTGACCCCTTCAAAATATTTCTAGTAGATTGGTGAGGCATGATTTCCCTTTACAAAAACCATGTTGACTCTTCCCCAACAAATCATGTTCATATATGTGTCTGATAATTCTGTTCTTTACTATAGTTTCAACCATATTTCCTAGTACTGATGTTAGGCTTACTGGCCTATAATTGCTGGGATCACCTCTGGAGCCTTTTATAAAAAATTGTGTCACATTAACTATTTTCCAGTCATCTGGTACAGAAACTGATTTAAATGATAGGTTACATACCACAGTTAGTAGTTCTGCAATTTCACATTTCAGTCCCTTCAGAAAGCTTGGGTGAATACCATTTGGTCCTGGTGACTTATTACTGTTTATCAATTTGTTCCAAAAACCTCCTCTAATGACACCTCAGTCTGGGGCAGTTCCTCAGATTTGACAGTTCCTCAGAATGAATGGCTCAGGTTTGGTAATCTCCCTCACATCCTCAGCCGTGAAGATCGATGCAAAGAATTCATTTAGTTTCTCAACAATGACCTCATTGTTAAGGCTATGATTTAGTCAATGGTATTTTTAGTAAAAGTCATGGACAGTTCACAGGCAATAAACAAAGAGTCACAGCAGTGACCTGTTCGCGATTTTTACTAAAAATATCCCAAACTAAATCTTAGCTGCTGGGGGAGATGGGGCACTCCAGCAGACGCTGTTGCTGGGGGGGTGTGCTTTGGCAGTCACTGATGCTTCTGGGGGGGTGGCCCGGGGCCCTGCCACCACTGCTCCTGTGCGGGGCAGCCCGTGGCCCCACTGCTGCTCCCAGACTGCTGCTCTGGGGCAGTGCCCGGAACCAGTTGCCTGGGGCCACTGGAGCAGCAGTCGGTGCGGCTGGACTTGGGGCCACCCCAGCTGTTCGGGTTTCTCTGGGGTTAGCCATAAGAGCCACTGCAATTGCGGAAGTCAAGGAGGTCCCAAAAAGTCAAGGATTCCGTGACTTATGTGACCTCCGTGAAAGACTTGCAGCCTTACTTATCATACTTGAGTGCTCCTTTAGCATTTCAATTGTTCAGTGGTCCCACTGGTTGTTTAGCAGGGTGTGATGGGATCCCTGGGGTCCCCACTGTGCCCCCTTAACTTTCCAGCCTGGGCTGTCTCTCACAGTGCTTTGCTAGTGACAATCAGCAAGCCCCTCCAGGCACTGTTATCACTCAGCACAACCGCATGTGGAGCCCCACACCCAGCTAGATTGCATGAATGCTCCCAGAGCCATTAATGAATCACACAGAGAAAGGCACCAGCCAAATCCCCCCAGCCTTATACCTCAGGAATATATCATCTTGCACTGCTCAATATGCTCAGTCCAAAGCCCCCTCCCACACCCTGAACTCCTCATTTCTGGCCCCACTCCAGAGCTCTCACCCCCTCCCGCACACCAACCCCCAATTTTGTGAGCATTCATGGCCCTCCATACAATTTCCATACCCAAAAAGTTTGCCCACCCCTGATATACACCAACCTTTGTAAACCTTATCAGATTTACCAAATACTTCCAGAAAACTCACTGGTAAAGATAAAAGGTAAAACAAGTTTATTGACTATAAAAGATAGATTTTAGGTGATTATAAGTGATAGACAAAAAGTCAGAATTAGTTACCAAAATAAAATAAAATATAAGCACACACTCTAAACTCTCAACCCTATTAGACTGGGCAACATCTAGATTAAGCAGTTTTTCTCTCCCCACTGGATATTGTAGTTCATAATACACAGGATTCACCCTTGAAGCCTGGGCCAGTCCCCTTTGTTGGAGTCTTCAGACTCCTGGGTGTCCTTGTTGCTTGCAGTGTAGGTGTGGGAAGGAGAAAGGCCAAACATGGGACCATTGTGTTCTGTTTTATACCCTTAGTCCATGTGCTTGGAGAACACAAGTCCAGGCTTATCTGGTGGGTATTGCTGAGTTCCAAGGCAAGGTTGAGCAATTCCCTTGGTGTGGCCTTATGCAGGTGGTTACTATTCTTGTTGTTGTCTCTGGGGAGCTAATATCTGGACGATTCCCTAACTTACAGCATGTTTTAGTGACAACCATATAACACAATCTCATAACTTCATATGCACTAATGATATACATATTTAGATAGAACAGTGACTTTCAGCAGATCATAATCTTCCCCTGATACATTACATGGCATGATTTATATGCAAGATCACAATTATATATAAATGAGGAATATGGGAGTTACAGGGTATAGAATGTCACACAGGCTTCCTGCTTCTGATGTACTTAATTTTTTTTTTGCTATTACTTTTTGAGTCTTTGGTTAGCTGTTCTTCAAATTCTTTTTTGGCCTTCCTAATTATATTTTTACACTTCACTTGCCAGAGATTATTCTCCTTTCCATTTTCCTCAATAGGATTTAACTTCCATTTTTTAAAGGATGATCATCGTTTTCAGTGAAACACCCACCTCCGCTGTACCCTGGGGGATGTGAGTATGAAATTTTTGATGTTAAATGTTTTATGGTTTATTTCTATCTCTGTGTATGTCTCAGTAGTTGCAGCTCTGTTTATCTGCTTAATGAAATTGTTAATAAAAGGACAATTGATAACTTGTGAATGTTGTTGTGGTCATTGCTATTATTCCTCATCTGCTCCAAGAGTCACTAAGCCTAATGATATTTTTAATAGTGTGTCTCAACGGGCTAATTCTGATACCATAGCCCTTAGGAAGCACACAATTTTGGCACAGGTTTAAGACACAATTGGCAATACTAGCCCATTAGTATTTTAACATTAGTTTAAAGTGAGGTTTTACACCAAGAAGTGACTGTGGAAATGGCACTTTCTTACTAAAGAAATCTGTTTCCTGTATGTATTCAGAGTAAATGTTTGCTTAAAGACTGAAATATACGTTTATCTTTCTTCTCCTGTTACCTCTGCAGCATAAACACAGTAGAGGAAAGTTGGATTCTATTCTTCCTTGTGCACCATCAGCATTCTTACAAGTCAGTTTTATTCATGTAATTCTTCAGACTACTTTGAGCTCTTTCCATATTGCCAAAGTAAATTGGTCCATACTTGTACTTGCCTATATTCAAGTGTATTTTGACTTCCATGTCCATATTATTTCTTCCTCTCTCATTCTCTGAGTTTATTCAGCCTCATACATATTCTGATAACCACAGGCTCATTTGATTCTTTGTGAGCCAAGGAGCTTCACATTTGTTGTTGGCTTGCTGCCTTTTTCCCAGACTAATACCATATGAGAGACATAGAGGAAAGATTAAAAAAAAACAGAATACTTCAGCAAAAAATGTCTTATCAGTTCTTAATTGAATTAAAAGAATATTCAGAGATGCTTGATTTGTAAAATAAAACTACAGCTTATCCAGTCTCCTAAAATTTAATGTCTTACATACTCCAAAAAGACAGAAACTACAGAACTATGCTCAAAAGTAACTTCATAAGATATCATGATTACCATTTTTTTTATTTGAATCACATTCTTGGGTCGATATGCTTTCATGCAATCCTGGTAAGAATTACCATAACTCAGAAGTTCCAAGCTGTTGTTTCCAAGTCTTGCACCATCTTTGCTGAGGTGCCTAAACTGCTCCTTGTACACCAGTCAGTATTGGCCTGATCACAAAGTAGCTCCCAAGGAACTTCAGTCTGCTGTTTGTCATTGTTCAGTTCAGCTCATTTAGTCCTAAGGCACCAGCTCCCTGCTATTAGATCCCACTGTTGTTAAAATCTGTTTTAAATTTGCTTCTTTCAGATATGCTGTAAATTAGGCAATAAAGAGCAGCCACCATGAAATATCCTGTAGGTGTTGTCTTTGAAGATGAGACTTTTTTTCATCCAGTTAGTGGAAGTTTTGTAGATATGTCAAACTAGAAGAGCCAGAGAAACACAGACAAACATTTTCCTCTTTTATACAGTCCTATCTGGATGCTTGTGCATACACTCCCACACTAAACACAGGCCTGCTGCAGACCACCATTTGTCTGAAAAAGGATCCAATAATTGGTTTCTCAGTCAAGACTAATTAGATCTCCTCCCCATGAACCTCAGCTTTAGGACCAAAACACCGCTACTGATTTAAATTTGGCTTCCTAATAGAATCCAAGCTGTTTTTCCAAAGAAACAAATACAGTCCTGGATGAACTGAAGAAGCCTACAATGGGCAATAATAGCTTCTAAAAATGGATACTGTGGTAAAGGCAACTGGTGAAAAAACAGAATCTGTCCTTGACCACTTGGTCGAGGCAAGAGTATAAGAAGTGCTCCCCAGATACTGTCAGCTGTCAGTATAAGAATGAGGAAAGTTAGTTGCCCATGAGGAATGGCAGAAGAAGGGAGAATGGGAGCGACAAGATCTATATTTATAAAGATTTGCTCTGAACGCGACAAGGTTAGACAATGCAAATGTATACAAAATAGAGACCAGGGAGAAATTAAGATTTATATCTTGAAGATTGAATTTTATCTGAGCGTCTTTCCTTGATCACTATCTGAACATCTGGTTATATGCTGTTTTGTCTATTGTAAAAAAATTAGCAGGAGCCCTGACCCAGATTTTTAAAGGTACGAATATTTAAATGCCTAGGCCCATTTGAAAATGCCACTAGGAGACTATCTTCAACTTTAGGCACCTAAATACCTTTAAAAACCTAGCACTTAGACATTTTTTCCGTGTAAGGTTGACCCAAAACCAGGAAAGGAGCCTATTTATGTTTTTATGAGATTTATGATATGGGAGTTAGGGAATTAAATCCTATTTCAAACAGCTTTCCAAGTGTATACAACAACAAAACTGATATTTTGAATTTACCATAGATTTTAAACTAATGATCCTCTCTAGCAAACTTCTTCAATCCTTTCTAAGAATCACAATATCTAGTTCTTTCTTCAGGGTTGCTTATTCACTTTAAATTCAGGGGGGGGGGAATCAAATTAAGGAATATATTTTAACAATGAATTTATGCCTGTTTGGCTCATCAAACAGAAAACTCTAGGGAAAGCTCAAGTATAGAAGGATTCTATGTGTTTTATCTAAATGAAATTTTTTGTCAATTTGATCTATGGAAATAGTTTCAGCATCAAATGCTGGAGCTACTACGAATTTCTACAAACTAACATTCACTTTAGAATTCTTATATCAAAGATCTTTGAACATGAAATGTCTGGAGGGCCTTGGAGTCTCTAGCACTTTTTTTCGGGGAACGGGTTAATTTTAAAACTTCTCTGGGAGGCTGGTCATTGGCTCTAGCTCTAATTGTGCATGCCTTTGGTTTGCCTTGAGAATATTTATTGAGTATGACCTTTTCAGGGGCAAATAGTGCTCTTTTTATGACTTTGTGGACTTTTAGATTTGTGCGTTCTTGGCTGTTAGTTTAAAAGGGAGTTCTCAAAGAAGAAACTATGTGAAAGTGAACAGAAGGCACCAGTCCATCTCATTTTATAGATCGGAGCAGAACAGAGAGGCTGGACCAGATCTTCCAATCCATGTAGCTCCATCCACATAAGTGGAGTTATGATGATTTACAGCAGCTGAGGATCTGACCAAATCTTTAGCTTATGGTTTATCTCTTGCACAGTAGAGAATGGGAAAAGTTCTATTGTTTGCTTGAGTGCTACTCTGGTGAATTTAAAAGCAAACAAGCATACTAGCTTGATATTTCTTGATATTTCTGCTAACGTTTTTCCAGTAACATACTCAATGTTGACATTTAAATATAACTAAATGTCAGTGTTCACACCTTCTTAAGGTATATTTATGTGGATTTGAAAAACACCAAGCATAGTGAGGTCCCAGTTGGGGCCTCTGTTGTTCCATTGTAATATAAATATTAATTAAGAATATTGGAGACTCAGACACATGTCACTGCATCTTTTTTTACCTTTGATTCATGTTTGAAAGATTTTCTTCAGAACCATCAGAGTGAGAGACTTAAAAGAAATGAAAGTTTAGATGCGGGAGCAGAAGTAAGTGGCAAACTATGAATAATCCACTGTTTTTTATGGGAAATTAGGTACCATTTAATCACACTATATCCAAGACCCTGACTATAGAACACAGAAACTAATATGACTGAGGATGGATTTTAGGTGAACCTGGGAAATAAAAATAATTATTGGTGAAAAGTTCTGAAATGTTTTGTATGAAAAAAATAAGTTGTACCACCTGTGATTCACTCCCTGACCTGAAAGGAACTGGGAATGATATAGAAGCCATTGGGGCTGCAGGAAGAGATTATAGGAATGTTTTGTTCCACTCAATAGCAATTCCAAAGACTGATCAGGGAATTATATTGATGCACTTCAGAAGAACGGTATCTATAACATGGGAGTGTTGAAGGCTAGCTGGGCTTTTGAGACAAGCTGGATTCTGCCACATCCATGATTTAGCAGCTATCCCTAAGTCTCACTGATGAGCTAGCACCATAGGATTAATTAGTGACCCCTGCTGGGGATGATGGAACTTAATTAGAAGACTGACCCAGGTTTGAGGGATCACAAAATGCAGTACCTAAACAGAGCTGGGAACTCAACTGGAGAGAGAGTGCAGAGGAAGCAGAGGAGGCTGGCCTGCTGAGCCACTGGAGTAGAGCTAACTTCTGTGGTGGGCCACAGTGTCCTGGGAGGCAGTTTTGGGGTTTGGTATCCTGGAAAGGGAACAGGAACAGAAGAAACCCAAAGAGGTATTGAAGGAGGCTGAACTTAAGAGGTGATGTGGCTAAAGGGCCAAGCCATTGAATACTCAGGGAGAGCCTGGGCCACTGTAGAGCTGAAGAAGTGGCCAACAGGGAGTGCCAGAGCTGAAGTCCCTTACATTGTTGCATCCACAGAGGAGGGGGTGCACTCTGACAGGGTGTCACAGGGTGCCTTCATTGCTACCTGGTAAACCTCACTGCCTGGCCTGTTTAGATGCTTTCACAATCACAAAAATCACACTAGGCTGTTTATCTTACACCAAGGGGTGTATTTATTTCCCTCATACATAGTAATACTGTGCAATACAGGCTTACAGCAAAGGTAAGCTTCCCTGTAGCTTTCACTCCCCAGCCTCGGCTCATTCTCTGAGCTACCTTCTGAGCTCATCCTCTTAGATTCTCCCCAGTTACCTTGTTAGCCAGTGATTGTCACCCAGGTGCTCACAATCCCTCACCAGAAAGTGTAAAATTGCTCTCAGCTGGGCCTGCAGCCTCCTCCAGTCTGCAACAATGCCAATGATCAGTGTGCTGCTGATAGCAACCTGTCACAGAAGGACTAACATGTTTTCAGAACTTGCACGTATACAAGGTATATGCACCTGCTGTTACAGCTATTCAGTGTGTTCAGCACACACTTCACTAATGACCAGACAGCTCTGGTATGGAGAAGTAAGGGTTCATACCGCCTGCCTCTCCCCATCCTTTGGTTTAACTAGTGCCTTAGGTGTTGCTAGAAGGAAAGTGCAGGCAATGCCATTTTAGCTAGGCCTTCCACAAGAAGAAGGGAAGCTCCTTTAACCCTATCTTAATTGTGCATCTTCTCAAAGGCCAGCCACAATCTGCCCCCTTGATTATATACTCCTAAGGAATAGGGACTGTGTTATTTTGTCTTGCATAGCAACAGCCACACACTTCATTAACACTTTAAAAATTGGCATATGTAAAATTAAAGGAAATAAATTAATACATTCAAACCTTCCAATCTTTAGATTAAAGATGTTGACCATGTTGAATGAGATGCACGTTCAGTATACTTTTGAATCCATTACTGTTTACCTTATTTATAAAGGCAAGTGATACATATATTTCCAGACAAGTGTAATCAGTATATTGATTAGTTTTCTCTCTCATGAAAAAAGTTAGAGCTTGTGGTAATCATGTTAATGAAGACTTTTCTCTCAGTCTGTGCTGGTAGAATCAATTAGATACAGGTATATTCCCTCTCCTTCCCCCACAACTCTGACTACCAGAAGCTGGGACTGGACAACAGGGGATAGATCACTTGATAATTGCACTTTTCTGTTCACTCCCTCTGAAGCATCCACCATCAGCCACTGTCAGAAGACAGGATAATGGGATAGGTGGACTGTTAGTCTGACCCAGAATGGCCATTCTTATGTTCTCATGGTCTTAACTTCAATGAACTACTAAAGAGAACTGAGGAGAATGTATTCTATATGGAGTCTAAATAATTTGTTTTGGTTTGTTTAGCAAAATTTGGATTAGAGATGTCTTGCTACCAAAATAGTTTCTCTGTTAAAAACAGCACTTCTGTAGTTGCAGCATGATGTCTTACATTACATGAAGAAATGTGATATAAGCGGGCAACAAAAGCAAAACAACCACAAGAACAAAAACAAGCCAAATGCAAGGTCAGGTACCCAGGAAGAAAGATTGTAGGCTTCATTTATAGCATGAGGGAATATATTTAGCAAAGCAATGACTCTGAAATAGACTTATAGATCATGGGGTCTTGGTTGATAATGAATTTGACATGAACTCCAAGTAAGGTGCAGTGACTCAAAGGCCTAATATAATCCTTAGCTATGTAAGCATGGGAGTATCAAGTAGAAGTAGGGAGATGGTTGTGACGGGTTGTCACCCCGGGGGTGCAGTCTGGGAGCTGTGGGAACTGCTGTGCCCCTCTAACCACCCAGCTGGGCTGGCCCTTCTCACACTGCTTTGCTGGTGATTCAGCCTCTCCAGGCCCTGTAATCACAACATAACAGCAGGTGGTCCCACACACCCAAACTGAGCTCTCTGAGTGCTGAACCTAAGCCTCTCAAAGCCAGACAGGAGATAACAGCCAATTTCCTGATTCCTCCACCTTGTCTCCTTGCTGGACTATACACCCAGAATTATACCATCTGGCACTGCACAGGGATCTGTACAATGTAAGTTCATTGATAAAATTTGCCTTTCCTTAATGTGGGAATGATATGCAACGGCCTTTGTTCGCAGAGCTGAGATTTTCCCCAGACACTTAACTTAAAGGCACACTGGTTTAGATAAAACATAAAACAAGTTTATTAACTATGAAGGATAGATTTTAAGTGACTATAAGTGATAGCAAAGAGATCACAGCAGATTACCTAGTAAATAAACAAAACACAAACTAAGCCTAACATACTAGATATATTGGTTATTAATTAGCAATTTCTCACCCTGGCTGATGATACAAGCAGTCCACCAGGTTTCCATGCAGAGGCTATAAATCTTTTTAGCCTGAGACCAGCACTTCCCCCAATTCAGTCTTTGTTCCTCACGTGTTTCCAGGAGTTCTCCTGTGTAGGGAATGAAGCCCCTATATGATGTCCACCCCCCATTTAGCTTTACCATATACAGAGAACCCTTTGTTCCAAACTCAGCTCCCAGCCCAGTTTGTGGAAAAATGCAGGTACCAAAATGGAGTTCAGTATCATGTGGTCTGGTCACATGCCCTTGCTGAGTCATAGCAGCCATTACTTACAGGCTGGTTGAAATGTTTACAGCAAGGCTAAGCTCTTCCATAGTCCATTGTCTTTGCTGATGGGCCATCAGCACCACCTAGCTTCTTCATTGTTGTACCTGGAAGGCTAGCTGGTATGTGTTTTCCAGAGTAAGCACATTTGAAATACAGATACATAGTCAATATGCATGACTTCAGATACAAAAATGATACATGCATACAAATAGGATAATCATATTCAGCAAATCTTATCTTTTCCAATGACACCTTATGTGACCCATCTTCTACAAAATTCATCATAATTATGTCATAATTATATCATAATCATACAACTATAAAGAATGTGGGATGCAGTTTCACAGAGGTCTTACCACTATATATAGCATTATAGAGGCCATTTCTGGAATGTGATGTCCAGATTTCAAAAAGATGTTGAAAAATTGGAAAGGATTCACAAAAGGACTAAAAGAATTATTGGACATCTGAAAATGCTGTCATGGAGCTCTGTGTGGCACGAAAGCTTGTCTCTCTCACTAACAGAAGTTGGTCCAATAAAAGATATTATCTCACCCACCTTATCTCTCTAATATCCTGGGACCAACATGACTACAACTACACTGCATAGACTCTTAGTGTGAGACTAAAGAAGTTCAATCTATGTAGAAAAGAGTAAGAGGTAATTTGATCGGTCTGTAAGTACCTACTTGGGCAACGATTTCTGATATTTGAGGACTATTTAATCTAGCAGACAGAGGCTTAACAAGATCTAAGGCCTAGAAGCAGAAGCTAGACAAATTTGTGCTAGAAATAAGGCATAAATTCTTAACAGTAGTGAGGGTAATGAACATTGGAACAATTTACCAAGGACTGTAGTGGATTTTCCATCACTTGAAGTCTTTAAATCCAGATTGGATTTTTTTCCCTGTAAGATGCTGTATCTCAGCTAGAAGTGATAGGCTTGATACAGGAAACACCTGGAGAAATTCTATGACTCATATTATTCAGATGTTCACATTAGATAATCATAATTATCACTCTGGCTCTAAAATCTATGCAAAGAAATGGTATATCAGCCATATCAAGCTGAGTGAGAGAAAACAAGTTACTAAGTAAGATGCACCATTAGAAACCATGTACCCTCCCACACTCCAATGCTACAATCCAAAATAAGAACTCCTGAAATCATTCAATTAGAACAAGAAACAGGAGAAACCAGAATATTGAATATGAATACTTTCCAGTTTTTAAGGGTCAGAAGATAGATTTGAATTACATGATCCAAATATCTCCCCATTGTTAAATCCAAGTTAAATCCAAACCAATAATAAACCTATTTTCTGACTTCTGTTTGAATGTGGCTAAAATCTCATTAAAATGTATGTTCACACATTTTGAGCAGAATGGTGGACGTTTCATGAGAAAACCTGAGCTCATGATACTTCTGATGATTGCGGCCAAAATTTCAAAAAGTGGCAAGGAAAACTACACACCTATGTGTATGCTAAAAACATGCAAGCCTGTAAGCCCAGACATTTGAAGTAATAAGACTGGTTGGAAAACACTTGTAAAAGGCATGGTGAGTCATGCTTGCTTTTCCAGTACTTAGAAAGTAATATCATGAATGTAGCTAGAACAGAAAAAAAAAAGTCATGTCACAATGTCCATCCCAGATTACAATTCACACCCAAGACAAGAAGAAATCACTGTTTGGATGAGACAAATATACACCCAAGGTATGAAGTCAGGCAATGGCTGCAGGAAATGACAATACCAAGGAAGAATCTGATAGAGGTTATACCTGGTTGAGAGCTCTTCCAGGAATATAAAATTCAGTGATGAAAATGAGGGGGAAAAGAGTCTTGGTTTGTTATTTGTCCTCACTACTACCACCAATGATCCAAAAGAAGTGAAGAGAGATGAGATACCCAGTTGGGTAAAATCCCATCCAATCATTAACAAAAAAACAAAATTGCAAACCTGGGAATTTTAAGTGTACACTATCTCATCTAGGAACCACATCCCTCCTTCCTCCTCTCCCTCTGTTTGCTTGTTACACCACATTGATTTCTTTGTAAGCTCTTGCGGTGAGGACTGTATCTTGTTCTTTATTTGCACTGGCTCAAGCTCAATGGACCCCTAATTTTGACTGGAATCTCTGGGGGCTTCTGTAATAAAAATAAATTGATTAATATTAAGAGTAGCAATAGAAGGCACCCCATGAGCAACTGGAGTGGAGTCTTCTATGTGGATACCCAGTTTCTACTCCAGTGATTGTGAAAATTAACAATCATTGTTTGATTTTTAGAATTTAAATGCTTAAGCTTCCTATGCCCCAAAGTAGTGTCACTTCAAGACCTTTATGATACATAATTGCTGTTGACTTACTGATCATAGAAATGGAGGCATCTTTACGACATGATTAAATTCAGCTGAAAATATAATAGAATTTTAGAAGTGTCCTAAAAATGTAATGAGTAAAAATTCATATCCTGTTGAAGAGGGGTTGTGCAAAATCATTTTTTTCCAGAAATTTTGAATTCACTAGGTTTGACATTTTCTGACATAACTGAACATTTTGAAGTTTGAGTCCCATTGAAGGTTGTGGTACCACGTCACCTTCTCATCACCTTTCCACACAAATACCCTTGAAAAAATGTCAGTCCATGAGGGAAGAAGAAGGATAACACACAAAAGGAAGGCAAGGAAATGAAATAGCAGCCATCTCTTTTTCTTCTAGTATTTCTGTTCCTAAAATAATTTTTATAGCAACCTTTTCTCCCCCACTTCTCGAACAGCCTTCCTCCCTCCATCCACTTCTTGACTTTAGTTCTCGTTTTCCCCATGTATTTTTTCATTACAGTTTTCATTCTTTCTTCCTATGTGCCATAATGAATTCATATTCACTAATCTCTGTTGAGTATGGGACTCAACCAGAATGCCAGATATGAACAATTTTGAACCTTGTGGTGTTCAGATCTGGATCAAATTCAGCTTTATGAATTTTGTAGTTAACTGAGTTAGAATTTTTAGTATTCTGGTTTACTGATTCCAGGGTTCAAAAGCAGAAATTGGATGCGCCCTCTCACTCCTCTGGATGCTTTGCCTCTATGAAGACACCGTTCCCCAATGCTGCCTCTTGGTGAGGCAAAACCACTTTAAATTACTTTTCAGTCTCCACTGAGTAAATATCAAAAAGGTCACAGTACTTATAAAACAGCTTCCTACAAGTTGATATCAGGGTCAGAGTACTTCCCTGAGAAAACATTTTTCACTTGCAAATGCAGCTTCACAGGAGTCAGTGCATGCCCTGGACAGCCTGAATATGCTTCTACCCTAATGAGCACTGCTCACTGTGTGAGTTGCAGGTGCTTCATCCTTTCATAGCCCCCTCTGAGTGTACCTTCTTTCTACTAGAGGTCTTTGTTATACATGTACTTCCTCTGTGAGGGCTTGAAACTTCTCTGTCTTCCTCAGAAGTAAGTGATATGACACCGAGAGCCTGGTTAAGATAAATAACTGTTGAAAGGCAGGTTTAAAAAATGAACAATTATTTGAGAGCTAACTTTTAAAGTGAATATTTCTAGCAAGTGGTCCATGTGGAAAAGAAGTGACATTACTGGGCATATGTTTTAAATACATAAATAAGTGTCACTTGTAAGGGGTCAATATTCAATATTAATGGGTTATGACTGAGTGAGGCTTCTATAGATGGTAAAGTAAGCAAATATTATTTGAAAGGAAAGAGGTAAAATATCCAAACAAATCCACATAGAACATACTTTAAGTGACTGAATACCTCTGAAGATAATGGATAATGATAGTTACAAAGAGGTTGGAGCAACATGGTCTGAGACTTATGGATGAGCTAAACTGTAATTGAACTGTAAGTAATATTATTATTATGACCAGTCTCCATTCCTGAACCGAAAATGCCCTACTGTGATAGGGTATGTATCCCACACAGAGTCCAAACGTGTTAATGTGTGCCTGAAAGGCCAATTAACATACAAAGCTGCATCTGGAGGGAGTGGAGGCTTAGTGGATGATGAAGCTCAGCTATGGATGGTCTAAATCAGAGGTTCTCACATTGGGGAGTTAATCCTCCTGTGGGGAACAGAATGTATTTTTGGGGAAGGGGGTGAGAAGCTTTAGGGGGGAAGAACTTACAGAGTATATTCAGAGCTGGACAGCCAGGGAGCAGCCACTGCTGGCTGAGCACCAAGCTCTGAAGGCAGAACTGCTTCCAGCAGCAGGGCAGAAGTACTACACCATGCCACTCTTATATCTGTGCTGCTTTTGGAGGAAGCTCTGGCTTCAGAGCTGGGCACCCGGCTAGCAGCCAATGCTTTCCACTCTGCCTTCAGAGCTGGGTGCCCAGAGAGCAGCAGCTGTTGGCTGGACACCCAGAGAGGGGGTCATAAACTACTAAAGACACAAAGAAGGGGGGCATGATCAAATAAGTTTGAGAACCGCTGGTCTAGATGGTTAATATAAAGAAAGAAAGTTGAAAGCAGAAGGGGGCTGTAATAGTTGAAAATGTTGATATAATCCAAGGCCCTGAGAGAAAAATTGAAGTGTCTCTATTTAGAATTCTAACAGGGTATGGCATAGTTTATTTCTAATTAATGAGCATAATGATGGATTATGTGTAACCTGTAAGGTCCAGGAACCGATTGTGATCATATCCTTTGGGATTATAAAGACTGTACCAATGCAAGGAGGTGTTTATATAGAAAATTCAGAGGTATTAAAATAATAAAATTTTCCTTCCAACATGTATCAAGAATACCAGGAAAATGGATCCCAATAATAAAACGCTTTTCTTCAATTCTTTAAGAATACTGGCAAAGGTGTGAGTCTCTAAGTCATGAACAAGATGCAAAGTATTGTGCATGATGGTCATAGACTCCAGAAGAGAATGTTCTTCACCACAAAAATCAAGAAGAAAAAGAAGGGGTCTGCAGGTAGAGAGGCTGTGATAAAGAAAGGAAAAAGCCCTGTGGGGATGGGAGAGAGTTAGCCCTGGGATCCTTCTTTGAGTAGAGAAGGCTAGCAAATGGCCAAAGGAGATGAAGTAGCCACTGAAAGTGGAGGAGGGTCCAGTGGAAAGTGCTGATGAAAGGGCAGGATTTGGACATGGGTTTGTTTATACTTTTAGCTTCGGGTTTTTGTTAGGAGATTCCAGGTGGGGCCCTGAAAGAAAGATGTGCCAGGAGAGGTTGTAGAGGAGAGGCCCCTATAGGAAGAAGACCAGAGAAGCAGCAGCAAGCCGTCTGAAGAAGCGGACCTTTACTGCTGGTTATAGGGTCCCTAGGCTGGAACTAGTGTAGAGGGAGGGCCAGGTTCCCCTACCAGTCACAGGTAAGGTAGCAATGAGTCCAGAGAAGGGGACAAGGACAACAGAGAGCCCTGAGAGAAGGGTATGAGGACAACAGCGCCCAGACATGGGTCTGAAGGCCTTGCTGTAAGAGCATTAGACTGATTATTTGTGGGACTTTGTTACCCTGGAAGGGGTAGGCTAAATTGTGACCTGGCTGGAGGGCCAAGTCACAGGAACAGGCAGACCACTGAAGGACCAGAGCAGCTGTTGGAAGGTGGTGCAGACTGAGAGAAAGTTGCTATGCCATGTCTGGCCATGAGGAGGCATTCCCGCAGTGAGCCCACCCAAGAACACTGCCTATGTGAGGATCTCAAGGCACTTTACAGGGCTGAGAGAATTCCATCCCCCTTCCTTGTGCATCCAACAGGAGACAAAGGAAATTAAGATTAATTACAGTCAGTTCCTGCTGCCTTGATTTGCTCCTGCTGCTCCCTTTGTACCAGACCTCCCCAACACCCAAGCTTGCAACCTCTATTATCCCTTTTATGTCCCTATGTTCCCCCAGACATAACCAGTCTGCCATTGAATTCTCTCTATTCTCCATCCCTGGCTTACCCCCCACCTCCTCCCACACTAAACCCTGCTCCCTTCCTTTGTCATATCTCTTGATGCTTGTAGCTGCCTCCTTTGACCTTGCTGCCTTTCAGCCCAGCCAAGGGGCTGCTGCTAAAATCACCTTCCTCCCCTGCCACCCTGTTCTAGTCACTCATTTCTTCAGATCTCTGCACTACCCTCAGCATGATTGCCACATCAAGATAAAATTTCTCCTCACCTGTGAGGTGCTAGCCAGTTCCATTCCCACCTGTATATCCTCCTCTTCCCCTTGCTCAGCCCAAGCCTCCCCTCTTACCACCTCTTTATATTCTTCTCCCTATTATCTTTACACTGCCTTCCATGCCCCACCCAATTCTGTGAGGAAAAGTCTCATGCTCTCCCAATGTGTAATGTGACTTCCTGCTCCTCCTCCTTCACATCCCCCTCCAGTGCTCACTGTTCCCAGCAGTGAGATCCCTGAACACAGCCCCTGTTGAGTTCTGTGCACCTGTAGAGTTGAGTGTAGGTCCTTGCTTCATTCAAACAATTATTTAACAGCATTTACTTTCATAGCTTGATCTTGTGGAGGTTTAACAAAAGAGCATCTTGGATCCAATAATCCCACCTGCATGATGCAGCAAGAGCCAGTGAGAGCTGAGTGTGTTCAGCGTTTAGCAACTGACAGGTTTGAGTGCCTTCCCAGTATAATATGTCATTATGTCTGGGAGAAGGGCGCAGTGATCTAAAATATTCACTGCACTGCTAAATCATATTTACAGCAAGAACAAGAGAGCTGGCTTTAATTCGTCAATGGTGGAATTAGAGACAGATCAGTCAAAGATATTAAGTATTATGTTTTTAAAAGAACAACTTAGTGCTTATTCAGGCTTTTTTAATGGTCTGGGTAAAGGAGTGGTTTGAGTGGGTTATAAATCACTATTAAAATGTTATTTTTAAATTCTAACAGCTGACGGAAATACTTCAGGTGCAATCCATCTGAAATCAAGCCTTGCAGCCTGATGCACTAAGTTTTTGATCTGAAAAGCTTTCTACTTAATGCATCACAATATATTTTTAAAACTTGATATACTGAGTATGGATACATTTAAAGTTTCTTTAAGAAAAGCATAATAGTTAACTTTCTGTCTTGGTAGATTGTAATTTTTTATCATTTTTTTATGTCCATTTCTCATTTAGGAACAGACACAGTTACAATACAATAGACTTGAAACTTGTAGCATTCGGTTGTTTTTCTAACAGAGGCTATAGAAATATTACATCAGCCACACTGCAGCTGCATGAGTACATTCTGCTAATACAAAGCAAGAGAGCCTCCTAATAAAATAAAATATGAATCTCTTATTTAGATTTCCCATGTACAAAAAGCGGCATTTGTCTTGCAATCTAGATGCTTTTGCCATGCATTAAAGGAACAATTAGTCAAATGACAAATCCAGTGGCTAATCTGCCAGCAGCGTCTAAGTCGAGAACCTCTGCCCCCCACACAAATCACCCACCTCCCTCACCAAAAGCCTGAGGAAATAGATAGCCTTTGCAGTGTTCCCTGAAGGTTAACAGATCTGAATTGTTTTTCGGAGGGGGAACGTTTCAAAAGCTTGCAGTCCACACAGAGAAGCTGGCAGTAGTAGAACATTAAGTAATGGTCTCAAGTTGCAGTGGGAGAGGTTTAGGTTGGATATTAGGAAAAACTTTTTCACTAGGAGGGTGGTGAAGCACTGGAATGAGTTACCTAGGGAGGTGGTGGAATCTCTTCCTTAGAGGTTTTTAAGGTCTGGCTCGAAAAAGCCCTGGCTGAGATGATTTAGTTGGGGATTAGTCCTGCTTTGAGCAGGGGGTTGGACTAGATGACCTCCTGAGGTCCCTTCCAACCCTGATATTCTATGATTCTATGATTCTGTTTTAATGCTAAGAGGTTCCAACTCAAGAACCTCTGCTGATGGTAGCAGGGAGAGAAATATGTCCCAAACCATTTAGGGCTCTATAGATGAAAACTAATATGTTAAATTCAACCTGGAAACCAATTGGCTGCCTGTACAGATCCATAGCACAGTATTCCTGTCAAGACATACTGATTAATAAATGGAATTTTGGGTTCTGTACCAGCTTAGGTTTCTGAATTGTCTCTGGGTGTCTTACTGTAAGAGTCTAATTTGAGGTGACAAAGGCATGAATCACAGGGACAAGGTCTGCATCTAGAAGAAATGGTCTCAGCCTTGTAACCAGACAGGTGGAAAAAGGCTATATGATCATCTAAAAGCAGCTGGGGCCCCAGCAATACCCTCAATAACAAATAACAGATACACACAAACCCTTGTTAAAAAGAGCAGAAATAGTCTTCCCTGTGTCTGCCAAATCATAGAATAGTAGGATTGGAAGAGACCTCGAGAGGTTTTCTAGTCCAGACCCCTGTACTTAAGGCAGGATTAAGTATTTCTAGACCATCCTTGACAGGTATTTGCCTAACCTGCTTTAAAAAATCTCCAATGATGGAGATTCAACAACCTCCATAGGCATTTTATTCCAGTGCATAACTATCCTGACAATTAGGATTGTTTTCCTAATGTCCAACCTAAACTGCCCTTGCTGCAATTTAAGCCCATTGCTTCTTGTTCTATTCTCAGAGGTTTACAAGAAGAATTTTTCTCCCTTCTTCTGTGGAAGATGACTTCCCATAAACTAACAATATCATCTTAGTTTTATCTGGATTTGCCTTCATAAAATTTACTCCTCCTCATGCCCCATTATCACCCAGACAGGATGAGGTAAGATGGACAGTACTTTTATCATGACTCTAGCAATTTTAGGGTATTTTTTATCTGTCTCATGAAAACATGATGCAAGGCTGCCAACTCATGATTTTTCCGTTATTCACAATGGCCACCATCTCCTATTACTGTCACTGGGGCTGACACCACCAAGATGTCTGCCATTTCCCTATAGTCTACCTATCTGTAGAAGTGAGGCTGCCCTCAATAAGGTTGGAAGCCATTGCCCTCTGTTTTCAATGAGATTCAAGTTATGTCCATAGTCAAAATGGCTGCCACTTGATAGTTCAGGGGACTGGGCAGGACATAGGGACTGTGAAGAGCAGCAGAGACACTGTGAAAGGTGGATGGGGAAAATGTAGGGGGCGATTAGGGGGAGTTAGGGAATGCTGGAGGATGTGAGGGCAACAAGAACAAATGGGGTCTCTGGAGCATGGGGAAACAGAGGAAGGGTGTGCAGGAGAGGGGTGTCCAGTCTCAGGCAGAGAAGGGAGTGGTGGAGAGTCAGGGAAGTGTTGCCTCTTGTAAAAGGCTAAACCAGGGATCGGCAACCTTTGGCACGCGGCTCACCAGGGTAAGCACCCTGGCGGGCCGGGCCAGTTTGTTTACCTGCTGTGTCTGCAGGTTCGGCCGATCGTGGCTCCCACTGGGCGCAGTTCGCCGCTCCAGGCCAATGGGGCCGGCGGTAAGCGGCAGCCAGCACATCCCTCGGCCCGCGCCGCTTCCCACCGCCCCCATTGGCCTGGAGCGGCGAACCGCGGTCAGTGGAAGCCGCGATCAGCCTAACCTGTGGATGCGGCATGTAAACAAACCGGCCCGACCCGCTAGGGTACTTACCCTGGCGGGCTGTGTGCCAAAGGTTGCTGATCCCTGGGCTAAACAAATCCCATATTGTTTTACTGCGACATTGTAAATACTATGTGGTAGTGTGAATCATGATGTATTAATGAGGTAAGTGGCTCTCAAACTCCCTTCTTTTATCAGAGGAAATACACTGGGAGTGGGGGACTTAAGACAATAATAGGAAATGGATGGTAGTTTCCCCATCTTAGGGGTGAGGAGATAGTAAGTGTCTTCATCTGAGCAGCCAGGGAGAGGCATGCATTTTTGTATGCACTAAAGGTTGGATTTTCACTCTTTAATCTCACACACACACATTAGTAGAGGAATAGAGGGGAGTTAAGCCAAAAGCCAGACTAAAAGAATGATTTGATCTTTAAATAGCCTGATTTTTGAGAATCCAAATCATGATTTTTGAGCTCTCGAGGTTGGCAACACTGGATGGAGAGACATTGTTTATTTATGTAGCACCTATAGACAGAATAAGGATCCCAATTGTGCTAGATACTGTGCATATACAGAGGAAGGTGTGGTTCTTCCCTGAAGAGATGGAAATATAATGAGAAAAAAAGATTCTGGGTAGGGTGAAGAGGTACAAGATATACAGAGTGGTCAGGGTGATGGCAAGCAATATTGTTTTAGTTTCATGTCTATAATTTATAAAAATGTGGTTTGGGGGATATGGGGAGTTGAGAGGAGAGGTGGTGACATTTGGAAATATAAGAGAGGAAGGAATTGTGGAAGTATGACAGAGGGATGGATAAGAAGAAAGAGAGCTTTTGGGGAGGGAGGTAGAGAGGGGTGACAAGTAGAATGGGTAGGAGGGTGAGGTTGGCCAGTGAAGGGTTGCAGTAGTAGGAGAGGGGTAGGATTAAGGGCGACCAGTAGTGATACAGAATGTGAGAGACAAATACCCAGGGTGAAATCCTGGCCCTTTTGAAGTTTGGATTGGGGCCAAGATTTCACCTCTAGGGTCCAAATTTCAGAGTTTTTGAGTGAAGTTATCAGGAAGCTGTGGGGACTCCTTCCATTTGCTACTGTTTCCAATGTACAAGGAGTGGAGAGGTTGCTGGACCTCATGTCCCAGGCAGGTCTGTCTAACCAGTTCAGGGAAAGGCAGAAGTTGAAAGACCTAGACTGGTGTGCACTGTTGTCTACATTAGCCTTTGTAGCTGCATTGCAAATGACTAGTCATTCATCTGAGATACTGTAATCTGTAGCATCATGAGACAAGCAAGACAAAATTATTGTGATAAGGCCATGCACATGGGGCCAGGACAAGGGATGAGTTACTAAAATTAGTGAAAAAGTTTGCAGTCTTCGCCGGAGTTCAAGCATGAATAACACCAATACATTTCAAATAATTGAGGATAACAGCATGAACTCTCACTGAGATCAGAATTCTGCCATCATGTTTGTACTGTTGGTGTAGACACCTGGAGCTTTTATAGTTTTTTTCACCCTATATGGTGTTGATTGTTGATCAGGGAAAGGTGATCCTCTTTTCCTCTCCCTCCTTCTCTTGTTTTGAACAGTGGCATTACAACTAATCATGGAGACTTCTCCTGATTTTGTGTGGGCTGGAGACTCCAAAATGGAGCTATTGTTCCCTGGTTAGTTTTGTATCAGAGACAAACATCTGAGTGAGATTTTGCTAGAGGAAAATCTTACAAAACATATGATGTTATATAAAATGTCAATGTCTATTCCTACTACTGCTATATATTTGTATTATAGTAGCACCTACAGACTCCAACAAAGAAATTTGTTCAACGTCACACAGAGTAAATGACAAAGTCAGGAAGCGAAAAGAGATATCCCAAATCCTATTCCAATGCTATCCTTACAGAACATTCTTCCTTTGCTTGAGCCATTATTACCAGATATAAACTCCCGATATGCCACCAAGTTATGAGCAAATTAAGACATGGTCTATTAGGAGGGATTTGTCAAACTTTCTGAGAAATGTTCCTGTAATCCTGATACACTAAGAAAATTCAGCTTTCAGTGACTTTCAAACAATATCCTACCTGTGTGTCATTCTTTTTTAACATATTTATTTGTTTTGATGTTTTCGTACAAACATTCCTGACTCTAGATGCTTTTGACAATTTTTTTTAAATATACAAATCACTGTAAAATTTCTAGCAATGTAAAATCTCTTTACCATCATAGACCAAATTAACTAACGAAGTAGATTAAAATGATACAGTCATGGAGTTTAGTTACCTTGTCATATTCTCAGCTTTAAGACAAATGGCTCGAGGTACTACACAACACAAACAAAAGTGGTGAGCATTCAAGGAGATACATAAATGCATTGGTGCAGTTACAGAAGGGCATGAAGGTTTTCCTTTCTCTCTCCCTCTGAAAACAGACTTTTTTTCATTCTGGTTTGTTGTAGTCTGAGTGATGAAATCTGTCAGTCAGTTTTGTGCCGAAGAAAAACTAATCAAGAGTGGATGGAAGAAAGTTTCACTTGGAAAAATGTTGATATCGGAGAGTAAATATTACAGTAGGTTACTTTGATAAAATCAAGCATTCATTGTGATCTGAGTAAATAAAATACAAGACAGATTATTTTTATGTATTTGCTGCAGAGAGGTTGTGAGGCTTGAGGGAGGAGATTATCATGTTCTTTTGTAATTGTACCAATCCATTCAGGTTTCTCCTTCAATGCTTACCACTTGTAGTGAGTATGTCTCATCACTTTTTCTGTGCTACCTTTCAGACATTTTTGGCATATGGTCCAATTCATTGCTGTTTTTATACAATAATCAGCAAGCAGCTAGCAAAGTAATTTCAGAAGGAAATGTACAATAATTAATGACAGTTTTATTTGGTTAGGCCTCTCACTACACAGTCAGTGGAAGTAATCCTTTCAGATTCTGCACGATTTATTAGAAAAGAGCAGGAGAAGAGTTTGACTCATTACAGAAAATTAATCAGTCCAATTAAAATGATTCCTCTGAGTTGCAAGTCACTGGCGGTCAGGCTTTTAATATCTCCCAAGAAGCAGATGTTCATGATATAAATAATTTAAATAAAACATTGCACATTTCCATATAGACAAAGGATTTTGAATATATTGTGTTTGCTGCAAGACATGTGCTGATAAAATATTCAATAAGATATCCAGTGATTCAATTAACTATATAGTTCCTCTTAAAGTTAATAGGAACTGCATGGTTAATGCCCTTGCAATTCTACTGGAAATTTACCATGTAGTGTTTAATTCGAAAAACACCAAGCACAGAATGAAATATGTGCTGTATGCTACAAAGACATCAGTTGAAAAATGCTTGTTTAGGATTGTGTAAGCAAATATTAGTAGCGTGACGGGATGACCATTTTTACAAAAGTTATATTTGAGCTGGCTATCATGAAAATAACACTGTTGATGGTGTGACGTATTAGATAGAGGGGTGGTATTGTAAATGAAACTAACAGAAGCCCTATCACTTGACAAACTTAAAACACGATAAAAGACTAGAAACAATATTGTAGAGAACAATCCCATATTAGATGAACAAATGAATGTGACATCAGCAAATACACTGCAATCAGCAGTTTGAAAGAACTGCTCTACTAGCTTTTCCTCCAGATGTTCCAAAAAAAGGGAATCAAGGCTAAGTGCAAAATGCTGGCCTGTATGAAATAAGCGCACTGCACCTCCCCCAACCGAATGCCCACTCAAGAATAAAGCAGGATACAAAGCCAGGGACTAATCTGTCAAGGTGCTGAGTGCTCTTGACTCCAATTAATTTCATTGATAAGCTCTCTGTGCCTTGCAGCCTCAGATGCCTACTGCTCTGCTGAGTGATGGTGGTGTGTGTATCTGCTGACATGGATATTGCTATTGACACCAGACAGTAAAGGGTGATCATGTTGTGTCTTTATACAGTAGTCATAATGCAGTGAACTGTGGAGAATGCCTCTTTGAGCCATTCTGCCCTGCTCAGAGACCCTCCACTTGGGCAGTAACAGCCCGTTCCTCATCTCAATGCACGATCCCAAAGGTTGGATTTTTCCTGAAATTATATTTTCCCTGTTCTTTCTTGCAAAGCATTGAGGAGAGGAGAAGAGAAGGAAAAGGTTGGGGGCGAGGGGCAAAGAGTACACCCACAACCATGCCTTCCAAGAATGGCACAAATTCTGATATGGCTCCCTGGGACCTGCAATGTTCAGAGCCCAACCCACAGCTCATGGAACAATGTGGAGAGAAGTCTTCGGTGTTTGCTTCTCTTTAGCCCCATCTGGTATGGATTACCATGGGAGGAAGTGAGCCATTCCAAATTCTGAGCATCCTGCTGCACAGCAAGTTATAAATGGTGTTGTACTCTAAAAAAATGCTGATAACTTTTAACTAGGACTGAAGCAACGCAATGTTAAAATTCTTGCTGAAGTTCACTGATTTCCCAGATGGGCTTTTTAAAAGCAATTCACAGTTTACTGGGAAGAAAACATTTATAGAAGAATAAAAAATGTTACAGCAGAAAGAAATTGAAATGGGTAGTTTTAGTTCACTAAATAGTAATGATACTAATCTGTCTAATGATCATATTTGTGTTCCCTTTTTGTTGTTGTTGCTTTTTACCATTTTAAAATGACTTTTGCATTCTCTTTAACTAATAGTAGAGCATGGGGTAGTTCAGTGCTGATTAAGATGTAGTTTAGGATAACTTAACTAACAATAAGAAATCATTATAAAATACACACAGTACTAATGCTGCTAGGTTGTAGAAGTTAGGTTCAGCAGCTAGGCAATGCAGATAACTGGTAAAGGAAGCTAAAGGTATCAATGGAAAATCTATGGCCAACAGCATTAAGGAGAATGAGAAGGAATTATTCAAATGAATCAGGAACAAAGAAAATCCTAATAACGCAATAGGTCAGTGGGTTTAAGCCTTTCCAGACAACTGTACCCCTTTCAGGTGTTTGATTGTCTTGCATACCTCCAAGTTTCACCTCACTTAAAGACTACTTGCTTACAAAAACAGGCATAAAATACAAAAGTGTCACAGCACACTATTACTGAAAAATTGCTTACTTTCACATCTTTACCATATAATTATAAAATACATCAATTGGAATCTAAATATTGTACTTACATTTCAGTATATAATATATGGAGCAGTATAAACAAGTAATTGTCTGTATTAAATTTTAGTTTGTACTGCCTTCTCTAGTGTTTTTATGTAGCCTGTTGTAAAACTAGGCAAATATTTAGATGAGCTGACATACCCCTGGAAGACGTCTGCATACCCCTAGGGGTACGTGTACCCCTGGTTGAGAACCACTGCTATAGGTCTCCGACTGGTTATGGATCACATTGGATATTCTGATATGGGTGTCTCATTCTCTCCTGTTGAAGCTATTCTACTTTGTATTAAATATTAATTGGGCAAGAGAGAGCAAAGGAAAGAATTACTCTATAGTCCAGGTTTCACTTGCCTGAGAGGTGAAAAACCATCATTCAAAACCCTTCTCACTAAGCAGAAGGGAGAATTTAACAGGGATATCACACAGCTGATGTAAATACCCTAATCGCTGGGCTCAAGGTTCTAAGGCAAGCTGCCACTTTGTCCTCTAACACCTCAGAGAGGGGTTCCTAGCTGTGGATCACAAGCAGAGATAGGTGCATCTTTGAAGCTCGAACTTAGGTACCTAACTCTGTGAGAGAGACAGGGACTAGGACACATACCTCTTGTCAGCATATCCCATTGGCTAACTTAAGCAAGGAACCGCTTCTCATGTTGGCTTTTGTGGATTCCCATTCTCTCTCCCGATTTACTGTATAGAGAGCCTAGGTGCCTAACTTGGGCTTTGTGGATTCCATGATTTTGTTAAGTGCCTAAAAATTTTCCTTTGTAGATGTGGATCTTAATGAAGTTACTGAGCTGCTAATGAAAATATACAATCTCTCATTGAAGTCATCTACCATATTGAAGCATTGGAAGTCAGCAAAGGTGTAACATCTTTTTAAAAGATAGGTACAATGTGATTCTGGGAATTACAAATCAAGTGAGCCTTATTCTAGTACAACACAAACTGGGTGAAAAGATCATTAAAACTGAATTATAGAAAACCTAAACTATGATGATGTGATAGGGATAAAATCAACACAGCCTCTGTACAGGAAAACATGCCTCTCCAACCTAAGCAGAACCTCTGCTGGTGTGAATCTCCATATACCACTGAAGACAAAAGCTAAAGATTTGTCCCTGCATTTTTAGCACTTTGCTCTTACAGGAGATCTATAGCAGCGTTTCTCAAACTGGGGTCGCCGCTTGTGTAGGGAAAGCCCCTGGTGGGCCGGGCCGGTTTGTTTACCTCTTCCGTCCGCAGGTCCGGCCGATCGCGGCTCCTACTGGCCACGGTTTGCCGCTGCAGGCCAAGGGGAGCTGCTGGAAGCGGCGGCCAGTATGTCCCTCAGCCCTCGCCGCTTCCAGCAGCTGCATTGGCCTGCAGCGGCGAACCGCGGCCAGAGGGAGCCAGCGATCGGCCGGACCTGCGGACGTGGCAGGTAAACAAACTGGCCCGGCCCGCCAGGGGTTTTCCCTACACAAGCGGCAACCCCAGTTTGAGAAACACTGATCTATAGTTTCCAAACATCTCTTCCTATTATAAAATATCCCTCTATGTTATATTACTTTACTCTTAAAATTGTTTCCAAAGTTTTGAAGCTTAGGGTTTTGTTTTAAGACCTGTTTCTGTTTTTTTTATCCTATTTGTATTATATTGATTATAATTTCTGGACAGTTGCAGCCATAGTAAACTAAAATATTTCTCTGCTTTTCCAACCTCCCTCCATTTCTAAATAGGACATTTTGAGCTAACTTAACTAAAACCATGAGAGTAACTATTTCTTATTGTGAAGTACAGAAAGGACAGGTGTCTACTTAGTGTTACCTATCAGTTTATATGACTTATAAAAGAGTTTGTGGCAATGATCACATGAATGACTTTTTGTTGTAGCTCACCCAGTTGTTTTAGGACAGAGGACAGTTAGAATCCTTGCAGTCTGGTTTTACAGAAACTTCTCCTAAAAGTTGTGTTCCTACCACTGGTTTCCTTAGAGTTTCTTCAGCTCTTGGAAGTGGAAGGAGGTGACACAATACAGATAATTGTTTCTTTATTCAATATTCTAAAATTATAATGCATCCACAAAGAGAACAGATTGTCAGTATATTTAATTAACAAGGGAGTATTTTTGAGGGCAGTGAGATCCAGAGGTCTGTGTTGGGAAGGCAGTGTTCAGAGAGATAATTCTTCAGCTACATAAGAACATAAGACTGGCCCTGCTGGGTCAGACCAAAGGTTCATCTAGCCCAGTATCCTGTCTTCCCTTACCCATCTCTAGCCAGAGCAACCTGGATATTTGCCAACCCATGGGACTTGCACCTCATCAGTTATATTTGAGCTTTAGAAGCTAAAGCATTACTGACTTGAAAGTGTAAGAATTAACACCTACTAAAAATTAAACTTCCCCTTAATCCTGGACTGATAAAAACAGAAGTTGGGCATCTACAATTAAAATATTCAGCACAATTGACTAGTTTATATGAAAGGGCTCTTTATGAACCAAGGTAAACTAAATGATGTGATTTATTCCCTGTCATGTGTTTTACAATCTACAAGGTATGTATAATGCTATGATAAAAGTGGTTGCATCGGTAATATCTATGGAGACACCACTGAATTACATTCCTGAAATGAGATGCCACAGTGGCTACATCATGCACTATCATGGTCTTGAGCCATTATTCTGCCAGAAAATAACCAAGTTTCATCATGATGCCTCATGACAGGTATCAAATCAACCTACCTTATCAATGTATTATGAATAGGTTCAATAAAAGGAAATGCTGTTTTTTGTTTTTGTTTTAATATCTCCCCTGCTCAGGACAATGGTGAAAGTGAGCAGTCTCCCAAGCAAGTTCTCATTTTGAATAATACTATCTGTAAAAGCCTTGCTGCTGAAAAGTAGCCATTATGATTACTATGATTGATTTATTGTTCCTCTTCTACTCTTCTTGTGTCAAATCATTAGACTGCTATAACATTGAATTTCAACTGCCATCGTGCTGCCCATTCACCTGTTAGGTTGATTCCTCTGAAGTTACTCATGTCTTGTGTAGCCTCAACTAACCTAAATAATACTTGTATAAGCTGTACATTTTTGCACTGGTAAGGAGGGCAGGTCCAGGCACTTATCCAACATCATTTTCTTCAAGATTTAGATAAGAAATTGAATATCCATATTATCTTAAGGCTTGACTAGACCAACATTTAGTTCACGGCAAGTTGGGGTGTAAATTTACAGCACACTAATCTGCTGTGCACTATCTGTATGGACTCTGCCACCATGTATTAAAAGTTCCCTTGTGCACACTGATCTATTCAACTTTGAAACAGATGCACTGAAGCAGAGTCCACATGGACACTTATGGTAAGTCTACACAGCAATGAAACACCTGTGCGTGGCCCAGGTCAGCTGACTTGGATTCATGGGTCTCCAGCTGCAGGGCTGTAAAATTGCTGTGTAAATGTTTAGGCTCAGGCTGGAACCCAAGCCCTAGGATCCTGCGAGTGGGGAGGGATCCAGAGCTCAGGCTCCAGCCCAAGCCCAGACATCTACACAGTAATTTTTAGCCTTACAGCCTGAGCCAAAGTCAGCTGACCTGGGCCAGTCATGGATATGCAGTGGGTCTTTTATTCCAGTGTAGATGTACCAATAGTGCATGGCAGGATGGTGCACTGTAGTTTTACACCCCAGCTTGCTGAACATTAACTGTCTACACAAGTGCTTAACTCGTCATTTTTTATTTTCATTTTAATTTAAACATCATCTATATGTTTCTGTTTTGGAAAAAATGGATTTCCTTGGCCTCATGTCTGAAATGACTCTCAATAGTGCTTCGTGCACTGATTGATATTTCAAGTCTTACTTCCAGATAAATGCTGTTCAAACTGTATTTGTATGAGACCAGGTGTGAAATCCAATGCCTAATTAGATTAAGTGCAGCCTCCCTGTCCCTAAGGATAAGCCATAGGATATATCACACTCTCTTTCCTATGTAAAGTGAGCAATGTGAAATTAAATTTCATCTACTCCCTGATATGCTTTGTCCATACTGGTCCAGATCTTCAAACTTGTGTAAATCTGCATAGTTCCATGGATTTCAATGCTGAGCATCTGACCCAATATCTCTAATTAAGGTTATTAATTAAAGTGGTGATACGTACCATATCTTTTTAGATGTTACATTCTGGGAGAAAAAATCTTTGCTTTGCAAATTATTTGCTCTGCAGTTTTTAGAAATGACTATCAAAAGCAGAGTAACCTAGTCAATAACTGAAGCTTTGGTCCTTTGCCTATTTCAACTCTTTATAGAGATAAGTGAAAGACTAATGAGCACACACTTGACGTTTTCTTTATCCATAGATACTAAATGTACATAAAATGTCAATGGCTAATTCACATGCCATGTATCCTGAGAGAGATATTCTGAAAAGTGTGTGTGAGAATATGGTATATGCTTTCTGAGAATATGGTATATGCTTTGGTTCTGTGTTTAATTTCTCATGGGCTTTGATTAAGAAATTATTAACATAGTCACTAATTTATTCTTTCTGCAAAGCACACAGAATGTCGACTGAATGATATAAATATTTCCCTGGTGCATTTTCTATATAATTGTAAAGTTCAGACTACAAGGAAAAAGTGAACACTTTTATGTTTATATAAATAATACAAAAATAACTGCAAGCCACAAATCTGGTTGCAGAACTATTGCTAGCTTGCAATACTTCAGACAGGCAGATGGATGAAAACATTGCTGAGGCCTGACATTGCTATAAACCTTGCACTCAAGTTGAAAATCATGAAGACCTTTTTATAATGTTTCTTTTTATGCTTACTACAGTTATGTTGTTTTCTGCCTTCACATTTTAGTTCTAGTTTCCAGTGCTTTATGACTTTGCAGTATCAACACAATTTGTGATGGAAGTCAACATATAAGTTCTTCAAATAATCAATTAAAAATGGCCACAATTATTGTTATTGGATGTGTATGGTTTACTTGAAAATGCAATATGGGGTCCCAATCCAGCAAATACATATTCACCTGCTTATCTTTAACACACTGGTAGTGGCCTTAATTTCCTCTTATACTCATCAATCTATCATGTCTACCCCAACCAGAGCTGAGTTGTCCATACTCTCAAAGGGACTGAACTTCTGCCCCACCACACAACTGGTACCATACTAATATGTAGAGAACTAGAAGAATTTCTCTGACTCCACCTCAAAGAATTATTTCACAACAAAGATGACATCACCCACAACTACCACATCCCCACCAACAGTCAGAAGAAAAAAGAATCATCTGACAGGCCGCCAACCAGTGGATGAAACCACAAACTTGATGGTTACATTGATTGCTTCAGGGGGAAAAATGATGGAAAAATGCACCACAAAATCAATAATATCCCAGAGATACATCAATTATATTTTCATCCTCGGGACAGACAACCAAAACTCCCTAACAGATTTCCACTACCACTTCGACAAACACCACCCATCCATCAAATTCTCTCTAGAACACTCCCACACCAGCATCATTTTCCTGGACATCATGATCAACTTCAACAATGAAACCGTATGGACAACTATATACATGAAACCCATGGATTACCACACATATCTCCACAGATCTAACAACAATGCCAGACACACCAAGAAATCTGTTATCTACAGCCAGGCACTAGGATAACACAGAATACAATGTGAGTATAAAATCTAGGATACACACTTTAACACCCTTAAACCTGCTGTCACCAAACAAGGGCACTGCACTGGTGAAATAAATATCATCATGGAACTGGCCACCTTAATACCTGAAGAGAACCTGCTTCAATACGTGTGTGTGTGGATGGGGTGGGGGACACTGACTGCACATCTCTAGTGATCACCTATCACAGCACATTGGAACCCATACAGGGTATCATTAAACAGCTACAATCCATACTTGATGTTGACCACATCCTGAAAGAAATCTTTCCTGAATCCCCTCTTCTGGCCTTAAAAACAACCTTGAACCTCTCCAAGATCATCATCAGAAGCTAGCTCCCCACAGACCAGGATACCAACTCAAAGTGGCACAGACCTTCCATAAGAACAGACACAAAACCTGCAGCCATATCTCCACTGCTACAATGAGCAACCCCACTACAGAACACCTTTCATGATCCTTCACAATGTGGTGTGCCTCATGCAGTGCATCAAATACCCCAACAACAATTATGTGGGTGAACCTAGACAATCATTATGTTCTCAAATGGACTCACACAGAAAAATGATAAAAGACAAAAACATCCTATCACCCATTTTCTCAAAATGATGACTCCAGATCTGACCCCTCAGTCCTTGTCCTCGAAAAAAAACCTGCACAACACCTTCAAAAGACAACCCAGGGAGTTTAAATTCATAACTCTGATAGTCACAGAAATCATGGTCTCAATAGAGATGCTGGTTTTATGTCTCATTACAACAATTTGTAACCCACTCACTTTCCTTTGTTCTATGACAGCATAGGTGTTAATTACTCACTTACTTTTGAATGGTTTCTTGCAACATGTGTTAACTCCTTATGCTTAGCAATCTGTTACACCATGTATTTAGCCGGGACACTCTGATTACCTTTCTCAGATCTGAAGGAGAGCATTGTGGAGCTTAAAAGCTTGTCTCTTTCACCAACAGAAGTTGGTCTAATAATAGATATTACTTCACTCAACTTGTCTCTTTCATACACACAGAATATGCAGGTTTGAAGAGTATATACTCCATCTGCCTCTTGATGGCTATAATTATTACAGTTGGTGAAATATTCATCACAGAAATATTTTTTTATAAAAATTGACCTGTTTTCAAGTTCACAGAATTGAACCAATTTTACCAACCCCCAAAGACATTCATTCAGAAAATATTTTTGCAAAAATGTTGTGATAAATGTTTTCAAATTTCAAATTGGGATGATTTGTTGTGATTAGTCATATAAATCACATTATATTAATTCTGGTCCTCGGATCTATTCATTGTTCTTAGAAGATTTAGTTGAAGCCTTTTTTACTCTTTAAACTCTGTTTTCAAGAGGGAAGATCTGTGTATCTGTTAGACAAATATCCAATGACTGGAAGCTGTAGTTAGACAAATTCAGGCTAGAATGAGGGTTATGAACATTGGAACAACTAGGAATATAGTGGATTCTCCATCACTTGAAGTCTTTAAATCCAAATTGGATGTCTTCCAAAAAGATATTCTTTAGCTCAACTTGAACTTATGGTCTTGATGCAGGAATCACTTGCTAAAATTCTATGGCCTGTATTACACAGAAGGTCAGATACATGATAATAATAGTCCTTTCTGGCCTTAAAATCTATTAATCTTTGATATCCTTTATAGAGTGCTCAGCTTTCTGAGGTCTTCCTGTTAGTAGATTTAAATGTAGATGGATAGACTGATAGATTCATGGACTTTAAGGCCAGAAGCGATCATCATGAACATCCAGATTGACCTCCTGTACATTGCAGGTCAAGGAACCTTATCCTCCCACTCTTGTAATAGACTCATAATTTCTTGTTGATGTACTGAAGTCCTCAAATCATGATTTAAAGACTCCAAGTTACATAGAGTCCACCATTTACACTAGTTTAAACCTGAAAATGACCCATGACCCATGCTGCGGAGGAAGGCAACCTCCCCCCCCCCAAATAAATACCCCATGGTCTCTGGTGAGAGAGAGGGCTCAGCTGTATTTCAATTCCACGTGGCACCCCAGGGGTGGGGGGGACACCCGTCACAGTATTTATTTAATTAAAACATTAAAGAGGTCTCTATCCATATCTAGATCAGATCCTGGGGGTATGTAACATACCCCAAGCACTATCTCAGGAGAACCTCTGGTAGCTTTCTCCCCCAAAGTGATTTTGACCCAAACAAACTGTTTTATTCATTCCATTACTTCCAATTTCTTTATCATTAATACACAATGCTGCTGCACCACTTTTACCTTTATTTCTGTCTTTCTTGAACAGCACATTCCTTTTAATACCTATACTCCAATCATGACTACTATTCCATCATCATGTTTCTGTTCTCCCTATAACAGCTGGTTTCACTTCTTGCACCAGTAGTTGTAGTTCCTCCATTTTGTTACCCAGGCTTCTTGAATTTGTGTACAAACATCTTTGCTTTTTATGATTGGCTTCACCCAGATTCCTCACCCAATTAGGTACAGTCATTCTACTTCCAGTACCACCTATCTTACTGTTAGTGTCATTGGTACTGGAAGTATCTTTCCTCTTAATGTCCATTCTCCTATCCATTGTTGTTCCTTTCTCCATTGCTGTATTCTCTTTTTCTTGATTTTCCTCCTGGTCAATATTAGAATCAGGCACGGAGAGTACATGAGCATCTCCCAAGTTCCTAGTTTAAACTCTTTTAATCAGTTATGCCAACCTCCATCTCAGAAGTCTATTTCCCTCCCTACTTAGGTGGAGTCCATCCCATGAGAACAGTCCTCTGTCTGCGAATACCTCCCAGTGGTTAAACATCCTAAAGCCTCCTTATAGCACCACTGACTGAGCCATCTGTTGGTCATCATCTTGTCTTGCCTTCGTTCTCCTCCTCTAGGGACCGGCAAAATCCTACTGAAGATCACCAGAACCTCCATCTCTTTAAACATCCTCCCCAGCCTGGCATAGTCTCCCTTGATGTGTTTCAGCGATAAGCTAGTAGTATCATTTGTTCCCACGTGAAGGACAATCAGTGGATTTTTTCCTGTTCCCATTAGGATTTTCTTCAATCTCAGGTCCACATCCCATATCTGAGCTCCCTGCAGACAGCACTCCTTTCTGTTCTCCAGATCAGCTCTGATGAAAGGCCTGTCTGTTCTTGTTGGTAGGGAGTCATCAATCACATAGACGTGCCTCTTCCTGGTGTTGGTGTAATTGTCTGGCCTTCCTCCCATTCTTTCTGGCTACAAGTCCTCTTGTCTTTTATTCTCTCTTGCAATATTCTGTGAGTCATCCTCTATCCTTTTGCGACTCTGAACTCTGGCTATCTCTCCTCTTCCCGTCACCTTGTAGGACTAGCTGCTCTTCTTTTCTACCTTGTCCTCCCACCTTCTCTTACTGCCCACTGTGCCACTTCTTCAATTTCCAACTCAGCAAACCAGTTCCTGAACTTTATTTCTCCTCCACTAGCCATTCTTTCCCCCCGCCTTGTTCTTGTAGTCACATACTTCCACTAGACACTTTCCACACCCAGCAATCTAGCCTCACAATTCTACAGTCCAGCTTATATCTATGACTCATGATTTTTCCCTTCAGCCTCCTTTCACCTTCTCTCCATCATCCGCTCAAATCGCCTTTGAAACGTAACCATAATTTCCACCTGCATCTCCAAACCTCGGATCTTCTTTTCCATCAGCTCTATCAGGTGGCACTTCATACAAAGGAAGCTCTTTTCAGGTACCTGATCCAAGGTAATCTACATCCTGCAGCTTCCACAGCTGGTCATCTTCATTGTTTCTTCCACTCTATGGGTCACTACCACTGCTGCCTCTGTATGTATCATAGCCTTTCCGCCTTTCCTGCTGTCAAGGAAAACAAAAAAAATAAAAAAACCAAACCAACAAGCACCACATATTCTCTCCCCCAAACTCTTCTTACAAACTCTCCCACTAACTGCTCTGTTTTCAACTCTGCTTTCTGGCCTCTGTGCTTCTGGCTGGCTGTTTCACTGCCTTTATAGGCTCCCTAATCAGGGAAGCCCCACCCCCTAATCGGGGCTCAGCTGTGATCAAAGACTCTACTTTTCTCATAGCACATTGCTTATAATATGTATTTCTAGATAGCTTGACAATATTAACGCTGGTGTTCGCATGTTTTTAGTTTATTCTCCTTGTAGTAATTGCATGTCAGTTTAATGGATAAACTCATACACAGTCTTCTTCAGCTGTTCTTTCTCTATTTTAAAAACAACACAGAAACATTTATCTTACCATATCTTTTTCAAATCCTTGTCACTTCCACAGAAGATGAATGTGATAAGTCTACTGTATGTATCTGAAATCTCTACTTTTATGCTGATTTCAGCTTGCCAGGTAAATACTTTGTGGCATATGCTTATCTTTCTTGGTAACTTTAACAGCATTGGTAATGCTGGAATTCAGATGATATTTCACTTGTCTCTGCATTATACTATTTCCATTCAGAGTATTTATGGGAAAGTCTGGGAGTATGTGTATGTTCAGGGGCTTTTCTTATCCCAGTTTGCTAGCATGTTAGTCACAAAACAAAGATGCTCACTTTGCTAACTGGGTTGCAGCTTTGATGGGGTTGGGAGCAGTGGATACATTCTCGAATGTGGAGTGAAGGGATAGGATCTCAACCAGGAGCAGCTAGGTTAGTGCTCTAGGTGCTCCCTCTGCTTCCCCATCCCCTTCCACTTGTCTTTGGAGAATGTGTGTGTATGGGAGGGGCAGGCTACTTTTTTCAATTTCAATTTCCCTTTCCCCTCCACCTTCTTTTTGCTGCAAGGGCTTGGGGAGCAGGGAACTCCCTGCATGCTGAGCCCAGGCACCAGAGGCTGTCCCACCAACCTTTGCCACCATCTTTTATGATAACTTTTGGAGGGTTGGTAACACTGGAATTCAGGTGTTTCACTTGCTGTACATTATACTATTTGCATTTAAAATGGTAACGTGTGAGTATATGTGTTTGTTAATAAATTTTACTTATCCCAGTTTGCTAGCTTGTCACTACAAAAACAAAGCAAGGATTTATCTTTAATGTTTCTGCTTTTCCTTGTGCTGGGTGATACATCTTTGTACCACCTAGAATCTTATGGAACATGAATGAGTCATTTACCTCACAGCACTGAACTATTGCTAGGCCAACACATCATAGCGCCGCCACAAGGCTGACACTCTTAATACATTGCTGATTGATGTGCATGGATATGATTTTCTTGAGCTGCTACAATCTATTAGTGCAGAACTGTTATTGCAACCTGATTTTTTTCTGATTGCTGATTTTGTATATAATTAAGCAATATTTATTTAAAAACCATATTTTCAGACAAAAATGCAAGCATACAGAATTATTTGAAGTATTCTTTCTGTAGTGTTACACATTTTTGATCAAATAACTAGGCTAACATTTCATTGGAAATGTTTCAGCTGTAATCATATGCTAATATGATCACGTGACAGTGCTTTTCCTTGTATTTCTCATAACAAATAACTGGGACACCCTCACTCACTGTAACATATTGTGTCTAGCTGTTGAATTATTCTTTGTGGCTCTTTTCTGTGCCCTTTTTAATTTTCCAGCATCCTTTTTTAAACATGGATGCCAGTGCTGTATACAGAGGAAAAATCTTCTCCCTACTCCTACTCATTACTTTTTATATATCCAAGGATCACATTTGCACTTTTTGCCACTGGGAGTTTTTGTTGAATTGCTTGTATGCTAAGGGTACGTCTACACTTACCGGAGGGTCCGGCGGCAGGCAATCAATGTTCTGGGATCGATCCCGGAAGTGCTCGCCGTCGACGCCGGTACTCCAGCTCGGCGAGAGGAGTACGCGGCATCGATGGGGGAGCCTTCCTGCAGCGTCTGGACCCGCGGTAAGTTCGGACTAAGGTACTTCGAATTCAGCTACGTTATTAACGTAGCTGAATTTGCGTACCTTAGTCCGAAGTGGGGGCTTAGTGGGGACCAGGCCTAAGACTTCTAAATCCTTTTCAGAGTCACCTCTTTCCAGGATACAATCCCCCTTTGTGTAGGTATGGCCTACATTTCTTATTTCTAGCTGTATATTATTGCATTTAGCTGTATTAAAATGCATTTTGTTTGAATGAACCCAGGTTACCACATGATCCAGATTACCCTGTATGACTGTGTCCTCATCCTTATTTACCACTCTGCTAATATTTGTCTGATTTGCAACCTATCAACAGTGATTTTTATATTTACTGCCAGATCATTGATGAAGATGATGAATAATATGAGGGCTAATGTCAATCCCTGTAGAATCCCAATCAAAACTCCCCCATTTAATGATGATTCCCCACTGATAACTATTTTTAGAGATCTTATATTCCTATGCTTGGTCGCTGAACTGCTGTATGACTTTGGGCAGGTTACTTCACCTCTCTGTGCCTCTGTTTCCCCTCCCACCCTTTGTTTGCCTTTCCTATTGAGATTATAAATTTACTGGGGGCAGGGATTGTTTCTTAGTAGTTGTTTGTACAGCAATTAATACAATTGAGCTGTGGCCTCAGTAGGGACCTCCAGCCACTACAATATTACAATAAAAATAATCAATTGATATTATAATCAAATAACATGAATAATTTTGAGCCTGATCCTGAAAGGTGTTAAGTGCTTTTAACTCATTCCATTCCATTATTGGCATTTGAGGATGCTCAGCATATCACAGGATCAAGCCATATAGACTTGTGTCTGCGCTAGCACTTTTCTTCATATTTCCCACCATTGCACAAGCACTATTTCAGCTCCAAAGGAGGTATCAATGGTATACATAATAGTGTAGACCCTCTTGGTTCATTTTAACTACTGTTGAGGTTGAGTAGACACAATGGTTAAAATGCTAACAGCTGCTGATGCTTCCTACAGTTGCTACGACAGGTGGAGTTGCACCAGTGATAGTGGAATGATGGTGCATTTAGAGAATCATGCTCAAGTCAAGGCCTATGAGATGAATAACTATACAAGTGAATTCTGAATTATCTTTTTTCAACTTTTGCAAGATAATGAGCTCAGGTTCGTTACTGTGGCCTCAGACTAGCACATGTAGTATCTTATAAAAATGAAAGTCGATGCTAATTTTCAAATGTAAATTATTCTTTTCTTATTTCTTCTGTGTATTTTACTTTTTCTAATCTTGCTTGCAGACCATTCCCTTTGCTCAAATGAACATTTTAAATATGTTTAATTATGAACACTCTGGACCAAATTCATTCTTAATGGAATTCCAGTGCAGGAATGAATTTGGCCCTACAGTTTATAATTAGAATATAATTTAAGGTTACACTAGGTTATTATAGCAAGGATAATTGCCATTGACAAACACACTGTGAGAATTATGTTAATTATAGTTAAATATTATGACATATAACTGTGATCCTGTTCTGATTGTCCAGAGAATTTTAGAAATCTAGGTTATTAAAATTAATGAAGAGTAATTTTTTTTGTAACCAAAATTGGTGTAAACCAAAATCTGTTTATTCTTTATGTCTCAACCAAAATATCCCAGAAACTGGGTCACAGAAAGAGAGAGAGCAGAGCCAGCAGAGAAAAAATTAAAAACTGACACATTAAAAATGAATGAATGAAAAAACATGTAGAGGTTATTCCCACTGCCATACTACTGACAAAGCTCAAAAGCTACTTTAGAATGACAAGACTCAGTTATACATAGCATTAAATGAAATCGCTGCTGTTAGCATCAACAATCCTTTTCTGTTTTCTCTTTCACACTCTTAAAACAAATTATTATTAGAGTGTGTGTTTGTTTTGCCTATGGAACCAGTGCCTATTTCTTTAGCAATATCAGCAGGCAAAAAATGTCTTGACAAACTGCAAAAGGCTAACATGGGTGAACTGTGGAGCAGTCTACATTTGACATGTTCATTACTTAAAGGTTCAGAAATTATTATGTCTTGTGATATTAACTTCCCTATATCACCACACTACCCAATCTTATTTATGCCTTTGAAATATAAAAATAGAACTGCTCAGAATTCTGAAAGAAACCACTGATTTGGTGGCATGACAGCCCCATATAATGTAGGAAATTTAATAATAAATACTTGGTAAGCCAGTGAGGGCTTCAAAAATGTTTTTCATTACAGCTGTTGGAATTACCACTTTTAATTTTTAAGTGCCTTTGTATGCAGAAATGCATAGTTTGGGGAAAAGACCTGACATTTTAAATCTGATCTTACCTATCGAGCAAACTCCCACTGATTTCAGTCATTTAAAACAACCATTTCTCAGTGCAAGGGATGGGACCATAAATTCAGCAGTGATGGATTCTTTAGGGGTGTTCCACACTGAAAATTTATATCAGCATAGCTATGTCTCTTCGGGGGGGTGAAAAATCCACACCCCTGAGAGACATAGCTATGCTGACCTAACCCCCTTGTGTAGACAGTAGGTTGATGGAAGAATTATTCTGTTAACCTAGATACTGTCTCTCAGGGAGCTGGATTACCTACAGTTCTGGGAGCACAGGTGCCAACTCCATGGATGCTCCAGCCCTGGAGCACTCATGGATAAAATAGTGGGTGCTCAGCACCCACCAGCAGCCGCCCCACAACTTCTCCCCCAGCTCCTCCTGCCCACTGACAGGCCCCGCTGATCAGCTACTACTCCTCCCCCCCATGCCTCCCTCCTCTGGGTGATCAGCTGTTCAGTGGTGTGCAGGAAGTGCTGGGGGGGGGGAGGGAGAGGAGCAGAGGTGGGTCGCACTTGGGGGAGGTGGTGGAAGCGGTGTGAAGAGGCGAGGTGGGGACTTGGGAGAAGGGATGGAGTGGGTGCAGGTCTTGGGGTGGAGCCGGGGGTGGAGCGTGGCTCGAGCACCCCCTGGCATCTCAGAAAGCCGGTACCTCTGGATGGGAGAACACCTCCAGCTGTGCTGTTGTAGTGTTTTAAAGTGTAGGCATACACTTAGTCTTCTACACTGTGAGACAGAGTCTGATGGTTTTGGCTGGCTGGGCTGACTCTTCAGCTAACTCCTTCTTCTGAAGAGCCCCTCCAGAATGTTCTATGCCTCCAAAGGTGCAGAGCCATGTCTTCTGTAGATTGTCCTGATTATTCTCTTATTTTTCCCAATTACTTTTTTCCTCAGCTCTCCAATTTTTAGTGTGACATTATAAGGGTCATTTAAATTTACTTCATGTACAACTGTGGGGACCCCCAATAATAGCTAATCCAGCCGAAATGAAGGAAAATATCAGGTTCTGTACCCTATGCTCAGCTCCCTTAGTTGAGTGTATTGAAAAGGAAGAGTGTTCATTGTGCTCTCCTGGCCTTGGTGGTATTGCATAAAATAATCAGGCTGTCAGCCTGCCCCAACAGGACAGTGTGACTGTAGACAAACAAGAGGCTCAGAAAGGCATTGAACAAAAGGGCCAGGATATTGGGGGCTAAATCCACAGCCACTGACGTGGCCTGCTACCTCCCCCCCACAGGTGTCTCACCCCAGAAGGGTGACCCACAGAGGAGTCAGCACAACTGGCACAGAGTAAAACCCTGGGTCCCTGGACCTTCCTTCCACCCCTCTACCAGCAAAAAGACCCACAAGGCAGGGGGCAGGGGCTACATGTGTTGCCAGGGACCCATGCCAGTGGGTGTTCTGTGATCAGGTCACCCACTCCATTCCTCAGGGATCTCAAGAACTGCCAGCAGCATAGATTTTTTTTTTTTTTGGCCATTGTGCCTCTTTCCTTCATAGTGGAGTCATAGGGGTTATTTTGGAGTCGGGAGTTCATGTTCCTCAGGTAGCCATTTTAGAACAGACTCCTGACACTGCTTCCTTGGTGGTCTTCTTAGAGTCCTCACAGCAATATCCAAGGGGAAAAAAAAACACAGGATCTCAGGAGAAAACAGACATAGAGGCTGTTCTTCATCCACTTCCCCCTCCTCATCCCTGGAGCCCACACAGAGTGAAAAAAAAAAGAAACCAAAAAGCATTGGGACAGATTCAAGGAGCTGTCCCCCACCTTCCTTCTTTTCCTCTCTCTATGGCATGTTCAGACACAGCATAAGGGTTATAAAGCACAAGCATTCCTCCATGGATTCTTATTACTCCCAATCCTCATCTCTCACTCCTGCTAGTCTTCCCTCTAAGTGAAGTAAGGGTGACTGGGGTCTGGGGTGGGCACACGGAGATTGCGCAATCGGGGCAAACTGTAAAGAATGGGGTAGATGTTCCCCAGAACTGGTGGTTATTCTAATAATTAGATTCACCAAGCCAGCAAAAAAACAGCTTCTACAATATCTTACTGGTTACGCAGAAGCCAAAAGACAGTTCACTTAAAGCAATCCAGCCTTGGGCTCCCACCCAAGACAGCCAAATCAAATATGATGAGGATTACTGGAAATCTTGTTCATCATATCTAAAGTTCTACTAATCCCAAAGGATAAATTAATGGAGATATCCTATCTCCTAGAACTGGAAGGGACCTTGAAAGGTCATTGAGTCCGGCCTCCTGCCTTCACTAGCAGGACCAAGTACTGATTTTGCCCCAGATCCCTAAGTGGCCCCCTCAAGGATTGAACTCACAACCCTGGGTTTAGCAGGCCAATGCTCAAATGCCCTAATGTCAATGGGCCTGAAGGAGGCATATCTCCAAGCCTTACGGCCATAGATGGTACTTGAGATTTGCATACAGCACTTGGCACATGCAGTACAAAACACTTCCTTTTGTCATTATCACTTCCCCCAACATATTCAAAAAAGGTCCTGGTGGTAATAATGGCATCCCTGCATCAGAAAGGCACAGTACAGGTGTGTGACTTTTCTCTCTGACAAGAACTACCTCCCTACATAAGTCAGTCTGGGACACACAGCTGACAATACAAATGCTTCAACAATGTTGATTTATAATCACTCTGAAGAAAAGCCATCTTGTCCCTACACAGACAGTACAACACGTGGGGACTTGGCTGAATACCACATTCCACGGGACCTTTCTCTCAAGAGACAGGCCATCATGGATTCTGGAGCAAACATACTAGATCCTTCACAGTTGGTACTCCCACTTTCTTCATCTACTAAGCATGTTCATTCATGTATATACCTACTTCCATAGGTAAAGTTTCATCTCAGGTTTCTGCAGTATTACCTGTTAAGTTTCCCTACTCAGATTGGCAATTCCAACTCTCACACTGTAAGACAAGTCTCCACAGTAATAAAGGATTCCTCAGATGGTGGCTACATCCAACAAGATTCATTGACCTTATCCAGTTGTAGAACCACAGAGAGCTACCATAATGACAGATGCCATCTTGAAGGGATGACACATCTTGACACATGGTACAAGGCCAATCATTGTAGATGGAATCTCACTGCACCATAAACTGTTTGGCACTGCAGGCAATTCATCTAGCTCTTCAGGCACTCCTCTCTGCCTTAAAGTCCTGACACATAATTGTATTCACAGATAACAGTACTGCCATGGCAAATATAAACAGACAAGGGGGCATCCCATGGATCTCATTACAAGTGGAAGCCATGGATGAAAGAAACATTCTGTCATCTGAGCTGTGCATGTCAAAGGAAAACTGAATGCCACAGCAGGTTGGCTCAGCTGCAACCTCACAGACTGCGGGGGAGGGAAGGAGAGAGGGAGTGTCTCCACCAGAGCGAGTTTGACTACATAGCTCATAGTTTTTAGAAACAAATTTGTATCCAGCTCCAATGCCCAAAAAAACAAGTTATATGCTAGAAGGAGAGATCACCCATACAGGGGAATTGATGTGTGCACCCAGGTCTGGCCAAGAGCTCTGCTACCTCCATTTCCTCCTTTTCCCATGATAACACATATCAACCAATATATATGGAGGCTGCAGTGATTCTCACTGTGCCGCCGTGGCCCAGATGTCTCTGGTTTTCAGACCTCATAGAGATGTCTGCACCCCCTTCACTACCACCACAATCCACTCCAGAGCTACTCTCTCAGGGCCTTCTGTTCCATCGCAACCTGACATTTCTGAACCTGACTGCCTGGTCATTGAAAGGTCACATTTAAATAAATTAGGACACTCCAGTGATATGAAATCTACCCTACTGAAATCCAGAAAGTTTTCCACCAATTCTCACTGTACAATAAAATGGAGATTTGATTTCTGGTGTAAGAGAATAAATGGCAGGATGGGCTTCAGTCAAATTGCTCCTAGAATTCTTACAGGCAGGTCTGTCAATGGGCGAACAGTACAACACACTTAGTTTGTTCTAGTACACCTCAGAGCTAGGTTAAACAAAGCTTCCAGGTCCTCCAGACTAAGCTATATTATATCACCCCCCCCCAAAAAAATATAGCATCTACCCTTCATAAGTTGTTCCTTATTTGCCCAGTTTCAAAGCTCACGTGACTTTGAGCTATCTATGTGGAGAAAAGGTAGCCTGAATGTTATTGAAGTTGGAAAAGTAGGTTGGGTTTTCTTAGGTACTCATGTAGAAAATGGCTGAAGGGATTTTTCTCCAAACTTTCATTTAGCTTTTGGAGAAACAAGAGCAAACAGGTCAATACCTCCGTTCTCTGGCTTTTGTCAAGTTGTTTGAGATAAAATCCTGAATCTTTCCACTCCCTCTTCACATTTCTAAAAAAATCTATATTGGTTTCATTTCTAATAATTGCAATAGGTTTTTCCATAAGGAAGGAAAACTTATGGGTCATGAGCTAATAATTCATTTCTACTTCTTGTTTTTTTTGGGGGGGGGCTTGACTGGGGGGTGTTACAAGTCTACATAATCTATGTTTTTCTTCTTTGGAGAGAACAATTTTCTTCTGCTATCCACATCACAATTATTTCCTAAGGAACCCATGTGGCGTTTGCATCTGTAAACTAATATCCAAGCTTTTCATTAGTGACATATTGTTTATGACTGTTTTCTTGCATGGTCCGTCTTCCATAAAAATTTCAAATAGTATTTTGCTTGGTATCCCCCTCCTCTTGTTCAATTGTACTCAATCCATTGAAATCAGTTCAGACTGGCTCAGCATGGCATCTCTGTCTCTTATCATCTGTATTAGTTCTACTACATTTAAAAAAAAAGTATAAGCTTCTTAGTTGAATTGTTTACAATAAAAATAATGTTTCAAATGTCACTTTTCACTAAAACCTAAATGTTTATTTTGCTGCCAGAAGCTTTTTAGTCTCCTCCTTCTGCCAAGTCTACTAAGGGCTGAAATTTACATCAAATATTCAGCAGGAAATTTTTATTGGCAGATAAAAATACCTCAGACAAAATATTTTAGTGAAAATTATTTATTTATGCAGGCACTTTGGGCATTGTCTGCAATGGATTTTCATTGCATGCTACTCATAGGATAATCATTTTGTAGTCACACAATTGAACACAAAGAAAAAGAAAACAGGACAATTATTTTATTTGAATATTGTAGGCTATACATTTCGGACATTAAATTCATTTTACCACAGTTCATTCCTGTATCTCAATATAACCCCTCTACAACAAGCTACTAACATAAACTTGTAATTTCATCTCTTTTTTTTTTATTCTCTATTCTTAAGTCTCATTTAACCTTCTCTGCACTGCTATAGGCTTAAGGTAGGGTGAACATATGTTCCATTTTGGCCAGGATAGTCCTTTTGTTAGCCCTGTCCCAGCCGTTCTGACTCTTTTTTTTTCAAAAGAGGGCATTTGTCCCATTTGCTCTTGCCAGCTGATCACATTGGCAAGAGCAAATGGGACAAATGGCTACTTCGTCAAAAAAGTGGAGTGCGGTGCGGAGAAGTGTGCAGGAGGGAGGGGGAGTGAAAATGCCAGCCGTGTGCAGGGGGAGGCTGGGCTGGACGGGGCGGAGGGGAGGAGAAGGGTTTCAGTGCTGGGGGGGCTCCAGTGAACAGTGACAGCCTCAAGCAGGGGGCTGGCAGGGTTTGAGCGTCTAGTGACAGCCTCATGTGAGGTGCCAGCAGGATTCAAGTGACCAGTGACATCCTCAAGCAGGTGGCCAGCAGGGTTTGAGTGACCAGTAACAGTCTGGGGGGGGCACCTTGGCCAAGCAGCTGGGGCCAGCCCCACAGGGGAAGAGTCTCAGGAGAGCAGCTGGGGCCAGCCCTGTGGGGTGGGGGCTTTGGGCCAGCCCCACGCAGTGTCCAATTTTCCCTTTGGGAAATATGGTCAAAAATAGGCTCTTTGTTATAGATAACGCTTAGACTGAAAAATGTTGAACATAATGGGGAAAAAAAAGAATAATAAAGTTGGCCACAACTTGGAGTTTCGGGCTTGATTTTCTGTTCTGGAGGAAAAGGTAGAGAGACTTGAATAGAAGATGAACTCCCTCAGAGAGATGGAAGAAGACAAATTGTATACAATCAACGGGAATATTGATCAATAGACAAGGCAAGTTAAGACCCCAGAATAGAAAGAGAGGGGGCCAGCCAAGTTTCTCCACCGGACATTGGAATAGGTTACCCATAGTTTTAGACCACCGGACTTCCCTTTCCTCTGGGTACAAATGGGGAAAAAACCCAGCATTAACTTCCAGCAAATAAGTCAGGCTTCCAAGAAACACTGACTCACTCCCAACTGGGAGCTGGCATACCAATGTGTTGAGACATGGGGCCAAAGAGGTCCCTCCTTTCCCTCCACCCACCTCAGACATTGTGGGTGCCACCCAAGACACTTGGCTATCAATGAACCCCACCACATGAAATTACATAGAGAATGAACCTCAACAGCTACCTCTGGGGAGCAACTTAATGCAAAGAGTTGTAAAATATATTCTTATCCTTGGAGCTAGATTTGAGTGTTAGTGCATAAGGCACTCATGATGTTCACAGGGCCAATGGTTATCTGAAGTTTAAGTGAGATGATATGTTCTGACTTCTCAATGGGTGTTTCTAGGAGCTTTACCCACTTGTTTCTCACAGTGAAACCTACACCATGCAGACCATTTTCTTCACTGCTTTTACCTTGCCAAAAGAAGGTGTAATTGGCCTCTTGGACAGAACAAGCATCTGCAAGTCTTGTTTCCTGGAATGCTGCAATGTCAACATTGAGTTTGTACAAGTCACGGTCTATCAAATCTGACTTCTGTATGCTGACATCCTGACAATCCAGCTTCCAAGCCAGAAAGTTTTTGCTTTCTTAGGTTTTCTTGGTTTTTCTCAGGTACAAGGTTTCCATCTGCCTTTCAACTTTTGGTCTAGCCCCACTCACCCCATGAGGCAGAGAGACTATGGCGGGTCAGCACCTACTGTCCAGTGGCTGTCTGGCTTTCTGGCGGGCGGTGGCTGACCAATGGAATGCAGTGATTCCTCCCACCATCAAAGGTGACCCATGGTGCCCTTTGGACAAGAGGAAGGACGGGAGTTGATACATTTGGAACCAGCTATGCTGCAAGAGTTGCCAGTGCACAGGAGATCTTCCATCTGCATGTCTTTGGGGCTCCACTCCTAGATTGGTTATCAGGCACAGCTGAAGGGCCCAATCTGTACTGTGTGGATGTCATTGGCAAAAATACTGAGTGAATTTGCTCATCCTAGTAGCCAGGGGTAAAATTATTCCTCTGCATGGCTTCTGATGAGGTTAGCAAATAGTGGTGGTGGGGGGGAACATGTTTCTCCTTTCTGATCTCTTCCAATAACACAAGAAAGTGTTGGGAAAGGAAGCCTGTTGATACTAGGACATGCTTTGGTTTGGACCATGGAAAGGTGATAAAAATTAATTAGGTGGGGTGGCAAGGGAAAATAAATAATGGGAAAGGCATTCAAGAGGCCCAGCCCATATTGAGTGGTTTGGGATTCTGAATTTTGGGTTGGTATATTCCAGAGATGGGGTCCAGTTGTGATATTCATATGAGGATTCAAACGTATCTGGAGTTCAAGCTGCTTTGATCTAGAGTTTTGATTTTAATATAAATATGAACAGAAATATGTGTATTTTTTTTGGTAAAAGCAATGTGTAGTGATCCCTCCTCACTGGAGAGCGAGGCCACTCTGCCTTATCATATTGGGCGGTAACCGTTGGGCTCGGGTCGCACCAGTGGGCCCGAGCCATAACTAGTCTCTAGTTCTGGGCACGCCTGACAGAGGCAAACAAGCAACAATAGTCTGGTGCTCTTGTCCCCACCCTTGGGTGGAGCAGAGCACTGGGTAGTCATTAGCTTGCAGGCCCTGAGCTGGGGCTGGTAGTACTTAACTATCTGGAGCTCTAGCCCTTTGGGCAGGGCTGAGCAGGGAGCAGGCTATAGCCTAAGCCTCCTGGCAAAGGCAGCCAGAAAACCCTCCGTTACGGATTCAGGTAGGAATGAACACCCACATCTAGGGTGGGTGTCTAGGGGCTCTGGAATAGGGTAGACCCCACCAAGGCTAACATCCTAGCTTGGCCGATGGTAGATTCACACAGGCCTCCTGACCTGTGGTGGTGAGTCGGCCACCCCAGGGGTGGGGTGGCAGAGGGTAGGGAGACATGGGCTAGCCCGACTCTACTGCATCCCAGCCCAGGGCCCTAACAGTGGCAGAATGGTCCACCAATGGGTCAGTGGGGACCCAGCCTCAACACGCTGACCTAGAAGCAGTCAGCCACGTATCTGGATAGTCATCGGCTGTCCTTGGGCTACTTCTTATGTCCCCGGGGTTTGGTACCTCTGGGATCCACAGGTCCTCTGGCTCCTCTGGATACACAACAGATGGTAGTCCCCACAACTCCCCTTCTGAGTCCATTTCCTCCAGGGGCAGGGTGCTGCAGAGTGCAGATTCAGCTCCTGGATGCCACATCAGCGTGGAGGCATCTGTCTCCTTCCCTGGCTCCTGCTCTACTGAGCTGCAGAGTCCTCCTTTTATATGTCCTCTCCTGCCCTGGTACTTCCAGCAAGGGGGTGGGGCAGGTTTGGCTCTGCCTACCAGGGGAAGTGTAGTGATCCCTTGCTCTGCAGTCTGCAGGGAGGCCACTTTACCCCGCTACTCAATGATTCACTACAAATGTTAGGTTACATTTTGGAATAAAAAACAAAGTCTAACATGCTGAGAACATCAAAACAAACAGATTCTTTACATAAAATATGCAATAGCCCAGTACACTAAAGATATCTTACCTTCATATTAGTGAGTCCTTTGATGTGATTCCCAAACACTCTATATGTCAATAACACTGGAAAGCATCTGACATTGCCTTTTCTCAAGGGCATGTGAAATAACTTATTTAGTGAATCCAGGAGAGTATAGATTTCCATCAGGGAGCAGCCTCTGAGGAAGCCAAAATATCCAGTGAATATTTTTGGACCAACAGCTGCCAAAGTGTATTTGGGCTGGATAAAACCCAAAATCTCATTAGCTATTATATTTGCTCCTGTTCTAGACAGGACAACCAATGCACATTATAGAATACTTTAATTGTTAAATGATTTGTATGAAACAGATAATTAAAAAGCTAATTAAATTAATAAGATTTGCATTGGTTCTTTCAAGGTTATTAATTTACGTGGGATTTTGTTGCAAGCTACAAATAAAAAGAAACATGTCTTTTTATGTTTTTTTTACTAAGAATAAAAAAATGTTTAAGGGATTTGATGTCACAAATGTCTGTAGAAGGTACCAAAAAGTAGCCTTTCAAACATCTTATGAGTTTGTTACATTATCTAAAACTTTAATTTTAAAAAGATCCAATGAAAACTAATCTTGCATGATAGTTCAATGTTAATTTGTTATACACTTTTTGCATTGAGTTGGGAACACAATCATTCCATAGCTTTTAACTAGAGTTAAAAGGGTCATTCCCTTTTTCTGAATGCCTTGTGTTAAAGGAGGCACACAGGAAGCCATTGAAGTGTATAATAATTACTGAACCTCCATATATAGAGAGAACAATAGATGCTATTTTATGTGTCATTATATGGCAATCTTTATACATAATAACTATATATTTCTAGTTTTATAGTTATACTCCACAGGTTGTGCGAAATTATTGTTTCACAGGAAATGCAGTTTCTGCTAGATCATTTTTTTCTGTGGGAAAATTTTGATGTTGACAATACATTTCAATGTTCCATCAAGAAAACCAGAATGAAATATTTTGTTTTTGGATTGGTTTGACCCAATTCAAAATATTCCACTTTGAGTCAATTCAGCCTTAATCTGCATCTGACTATGATTCCATGTTGCCTCCAGCTGCAGTACTCCAGGTGCCTCATGCTCCATTCTCCCATATGGGCTGGACAACTCGGACACACTATATCTCCCATGGTGCCCCACAGTTTCCCATCTCACTGAGCTGTGAAGTACATCATGGGAGTCACACAGTTGTGGGTGCGTTGTAGGAGATGTAGTCCAGTCATGGAGCCCTGCTCATGATATCAATAGAACTATGAACATGTATATCAGTTGAGGATCTGTTCAAAGCCTCCTGTAGGAGTCCCTCGGACACAGACTCGGAGGGAAGCCACTCTGCCACTGAGTCAGGTAACTAACAGTCAATTAGCGGCCTATCACTCTTGCCCTCTGGTGGGAAGAGCAGTAAGCAGGCTCTTGACTATGCTTCTTGGCGAAGGCAGCCAGCAAACACACTGTCTGGAACTCTGGCCCCCTGCATGGGGGAGAGTAGGGAGCAGGTTTTAGCCTTTTGGCCTCCTGGACAGCAAATACATAGTCTAGGCCCACAGTCTCCTGGCACAGGCCTTCTGGCCTGGAGTGAATAGGCCTCCACCCAAAGAGTGGGGTTGGCCGCAAGGGGTAGAGGGTCGTGGACCTTGAACCACTTCTTTCTCCACAGAGGGCTGGTCACCTCCTCCCCATATTGTGCTGCCCAGTGCAGTAGTCTGACCTTGTTTGTGAAGACAGAGGCAAAAAAAGCATTGAGTACATTTTTCCACATCCTCTGTCACTAGGTTGCCTCCCTCATTCAGTAAAGGGCCCACACTTTCCTTGGCCTTCTTCTTGTTGCTAACATACCTGAAGAAACCCTTCTTGTTATTCTTGACATCTCTTGCTAGCTGCAACTCCAAGTGTGATTTGGCCTTCCTGATTTCACTCCTGCATGCTTGAGCAATATTTTTATACTCCTCCTTGGTCATTTGTCCAATCTTCCACTTCTTGTAAGCTTCTTTTTTATGTTTAAGATCAGCAAGGATTTCACTATTAATCATGAGTCAACAGTGTGCCCTGGTTGCCTAGAAGGCTAACGGCATTTTGGACTGTATAAGTAGGGGCATAGCCAGCAGATCAAGGGATGTGATCATTCCCCTCTATTTGGCATCAGTGAGGCCTCATCTGGAGTTCTGTGTACAGTTTTGGGCCCCACATTACAAGAAAGATGTGGAAAAATTGGAAAGAGTCCAGCGGAGGGCAACAAAATTATTAGGGCGCTGGAGCACATGACTTACGAGGAGAAGCTAAGGGAACTGGGATTGTTTAGTCTACAGAAGAGAAGAATGAGGGGGGATTTGATAGCTGCTTTTAACTACCTGAAAGGGGGTTCCAAAGAGGATGGATCTAGACTGTTCTCAGTGGTAGCAGATGACAGAACAAGGAGTAATGGTCTCAAGTTGCAGTGGGGGAGGTTTAGGTTGGATACTAGGAAAAACTTTTTCACTAGGAGGGTGGTGAAGCACTGGAATGGGTTACCTAGGGAGGTGGTGGAATCTTCTTCCTTAGAGGTTTTTAAGGTCAGGCTTGACGAAGCCCTGGCTGGGATGATTTAGTTGGGGATTGGTCCTGCTTTGTGCAGGGGGTTGGACTAGATGACCTTCTGAGGTCCCTTCCAACCCTGATATTCTATGAGTCTATGACCCACCTTACTCCACCAGACAAGGGCCCTAACAGTGGTGAATGGTGCCATCATTGGGTCAATGGGAATCCCACTGAAACACACAGACTAGTGCTCCAGCAACAAATCTGAACTAAAGTGTGGTTTCCCTGGGCTACTTCCTACTACAGTCCAGGTGGAGAGGTCCATAATCCAAGGGTCATCTCTCTCTGCAGGGCAACTCCTCTCCAGAGTTGGTTTCCTCTGTGGGCAGGGTGCTGCACAGAAGAGGTTCAGCTCCAGAGTTCTTCATTGTGCTGAGACATCCTTCCCTGGCTCCAGCCCAACTGAGCTGCATGACCCACCACGTCCCTCTGCTTCTGGCATAGGGGGAAGCTCAGGGTTGGAGAGAAGCCACTCTACCTCACTACATCCCCCCCCCCACACACACACACCATGTCTATCTCCCAGGCTCCAGGGATGGCTATGTCCTTTTCTCCTAATTCTGAAAAAAAATCCATATTTTAATTATCCTTACCGGCTTTGTGGTGTACCGTTAATACTTATGGTTGGAGGGTGAGATACCCACTACATCAGCCGAGCATTCATTTCCTTCAGAGTATTTTGCCACTTAAGGGTGGCATGACCTCACACAAGCAGAAAGGGGACCCCCAGGAGGTAATAACATAGGACATCCACTGCCCACTTGACTGCAAGGTCCTTCTTCTCAATTACTGAGTAGTTCCATGCAAGTTAATAGCTGTCAGCTCAGTTTCAAGATGGAGTGTTCCTTCTGCTCTATCTCTTGGGAGAGGAAGGCTCCTAGTTCAACCTCCAAGGTATCAGTTTGTATGCTGAACTGCCTGGTGAATCAGGGCTAAATAGCACCAATTTTCAGGACAGGTGGTCCTTGAGATTCTGGAAGACTTCCCCTCATTCAGCTGTCCAGTGCACATGTCAAGGGCTGTCCTTTGTCAGGAGCTCTGTCCGGGGGCCACGATCATTGCAAAGTTGGGAATGACCACCAATAATAGCCAGCCAGTCCCAAGAATTGCCACACTTGTATTTTTCTGGTTGGTGGTGAGCAGGCCTGCAGTGCCTGGACCTACCCCACGGGGGCTGTACCTAACCTCATCCCAAGGTATAACCAAGAAAGGTGGCCTCCTGCCACCCGATCCATCACTTCTTTAGATTCACCTTCAATCCAGTGTTGCAATGAGCACTAAGGATGGCCACCACCTGATTAAGATGTTCCTCCCAATGGTTTCTGTATACCACCACATTGTCCAGTTACGCCATGTCATAGGCAATGTGGGGTTGTAGAATATGATCCATCAGTCTCTGGAATGTAGTGGGGGCTCCATGGAGACCGAAGGGCATCCGTTTGAATTGGTAGAACCTGGCCAAGGTGGCAAAAGTGGTTTTCTATATAGAGTCTGTGTGTGAAGGGATCTACCAATACCTGTTTGTGAGGTCCAAGGTGCTGATGAACTGGGAACCATTGAGTTGATTGAGGACCTCATTGATCTGGGGCATCGGATATGCATCAAACTTAGAGATGGCATTGACCCGCTGAAAATTGATGCAAAATATCAGGGCGTCATTGGGTTTTGGAATTAGCACAATGGAACTGGGCCATTCACTCTGCGACCTCTCGATGACTCCTAGCTCCACCATATCATTCCTCATTCCCAGCCACAGAAGGGGTTGGTAATCTCATGGATGACCTCTCCTGGGCTGATCAGGATGTTATGCTGGATGAGCACGGTTTGGCCCAGGAGGCTGGTGATGGGTTTGGGAAAAGCCTTCAAACATACTCCAGGCCTGTTTCTGTTGCTCTTCTGTGAAAGTGTCCCCCAATTGCTGCTTCCCCAAGTCTATCAACACAGGGATTCAGGGACCCAGGTCCAGCTTGGGGAGGATACAGGGTGATCAGCAAGCCCTCACATTCCCACCATAGCTTCAGGAAATTGATGTGATAGATCTGGTGTTTCTTCCAACAGTCAGGTTGCCATATTTCATAAGTAACTGGACCCACTTAGGTGAGGTTGCCAGCAGACCAGGAGATTCAACTCTCCCAAGGGAAGTAGAAGGAGGATCCTGTCACCAGGTTTAAAGGTCCGGCTCCGAGCTTGAGTCTTTTTATCGGTCCACTCCCTAACTCTAACCCTAACCCACTCCAATGCGTACAATAGCATTGAATTATTTCACATATGGATTCAAGGTTATTGGAAGGAAGATATCGACCTGGACACTGAGGAGTCCCAGGCTTCAGGGGATAAAGGTGGAACTAGAGCAACCGGTCTGATTCAACCATAGTCCTGAATTAGGAGGAAACTGGTGCCAATAGTGGAAAGAGTACTGCTGGCACTGAGTACACTTCCATCATTTCCAGTGCTGGAAGTGGTATCAACCTCAAAGTCTGCAGTGGTACCGATGTGACTGATGGTGCAGAAGGGAGGGTGGTGAGTGCTGCCATGGTAACATTGGCAGCACCGACAGCAGGGTGCCAAAGATGTTCCCGGTGCCGAGGAGGTCCCTTGTGCTGAGCCCAGCCCCTATCCCACTTCCACTGACTGTGAAAGGGAAAGATTCCACTGAATGAAAGAGAAGCATCGATGTGTGGTTCCGATACAGCCACAGGTTAAATAGCCTGTCTAGCCAACAGGGCTATAAACGACAGCCTTGGCAAAGTCCTGGACCAAGGGAGGGCTCAGAACAGAAAGCCAGAGGAGGTCTGTTGCCACCTAATATGCCATCATCATGGAAACAGCTGGTGCTGGCATTGCATCAGAGTACTGGAGTCAGTGGATTCTCTGGGGCTGGAACCGGAGTCAACAGTATGGGGTCTCTGACCCCTCTGTGTGGTGCCAGTGAGCACCACACAAAACGGCATCACTCTCAGACCTAAGAGTGACCTATGATCCATTGTAGGCCTTGGTGCTGAAGCAGGCCACATGGCCTGTTTTAGCAGGTGCTGCTTCAGACAAAGATACTTTGCCACATGAGTCCATTTCATGAATGACCCGTAAATCAAATGTTGCTCCTTGATATGGGCTTTGCCTAAGCTCAGCAAGCACTGCATATGCGGATGGTAGTTGGTGTTCAAACCCCTACACAGTGGACAATGTTTAACCCTGGAGAAGACACCTCCAGGGAAATACTTAGTTATCTTAAATTTAACACCGAACCTAAGTAACAGTATACTAAGGGTACTAATTAACTAAATATAACAAGGGAAGTCATGAAAAATAGAGGTTTTGAGCTTAGGAACCACTCAAAGCTCTGACCCCAGCCACAGGCAGTAAGAACTAACTGGAGGTGGTTGAGGCAGCACCACCTCATATAACCAAGAGAGGGGCTATAAGCACAAGGCAAGAGCCCTACTTCCTATGGGTATTTGCTAGGCAAAATTCACCTAAATGAAATACATGTCTGAATCACATCTCTACACTACAAACAACACACTGTTTTAGGTAAAAAAATATAAAAAAGATCTATTAACTACAGAAAGATGTTAAGTTATTATAAGTAATAGCGTACAGATCAAAGTTGGTTACCTAAGAAATAAAACAAATTCGCAATCTGAATTTTATTAACTAGACAGAATTGAATCAAGCAGTGTCTCACACTGATAGTACAAACAGTTTACAGATCCTCCATACACAAGTTGGGACTCCTTTCCAGCCTGGGACAACCCTCTCCCATTCAAAGTCTTTTTCATCCGGACGTGCTTCCAGGTGTTGAGTTATGGAGGGAGTGAGACTAAGTGATGATGTCACTTCCCCCTTTTATAGCTTCCGCCAAGTGGAGGGAACTTCATTGTTCCAAACAGAGCCCCCATCATGGTTAGTGGAAAAGTACAGGCACAAGATGGAGTCCAGTGTCACATGAGCTGGTCACATGCCCTTGCATGCTTTGATGAGTCATAGCAGGGGTCTGTGACAAGTTCCCTCCGGGTGCAACCTGGAACTGGGGTACCACTGAGCCCTCTGACTCACCAGTCTGTGTTGCCTCTCAAACTGTGCTGCTGTGACAAACTGCAGACCGCTCCTGGTACTGAACTCCCACCCGCATTCACACAGGCAGGGACACACCCAGCTGCAGTTACATGCAGGCTTTGGCCAGCTAGTGCATGAACCAACAATAGAGAGGCTACATCCAAAATAGCCCCAGCTACCCAGCCTAGAACCCCAGAGCTGCACTGTCCTGACCTGGTCAAAAATCAGCCAGTATGAATTTATTACCCAGTTCGCCCCTCCCTTGATGTGGAGAGGAATATTCACAACATCTTTGTTAACTGAGCTGAGATTTTCCCTAGCACTTCACTCAAAAACACACTGGTTAAGATAAAACATAAAACAAGTTTATTAACTACAGAAAGAGATTTTAAGTGATTATAAGTGACAGCAAACAGATCACAGCAGATTACCTAGCAAATAAACAAAACCACAGTCTAAGCCTAATATACTATGTAGGATTTGGATCAGCAATATCTCACCCTGACTGATGATACAAGCAGCCCATCAAGCTTCCATACACATACTAGAATCCCTTTAGCCTGGGACCAGCACTTCTCCCAGTTCAGTCTTTGTTCCTCAGGTGTTTCTAGGTGTTCTCTTGTGTGGGGAGTGAGACCCTGAAATGATGTCACTCCCCATCTTTTATAGTCTCTCCATACGGTGGGAACCCCTTTGTTCTAAGCCAAGTTCCCAACCCCCTTTGTGGAAAAATACAGGTATTAAAATGGAGTTCAGTATCATGTGGTCTAGTCACATGCCCTTGCATGCCTTGCTGAATCATAGCAGCCATTATCCACAGGCTGTCTGAAGTGTCTGCAGATGAGGATACACTCTTCCATGGTCCATTGTCTTTGTTGATGGGCCATTATCACTGTCTAGCTTCTTCATTCTTGTACCTGAAAAGCTAGTTGTGGGTGTTTGCAACTTCACAACATATTTCAGTAATACATACATAACATAGCTTTATAACTTTGCATACAATGACAGCACATGCAATCCAATGAGATATTAATGTTTAGCAGATCACGACTTTTAGAATGATACCTCACAAGGCATACTTTGTACAAAACATATCATAATTACATCACCATGGTAAATATGGGGTGCTTTAGAGTGCAAAATGTTTCAGGTCATTACCCATGCTCTGGCTAGAATGTCCACAGGAAAGTCCATCAGGCAGGGATAAGCTTCTTCCAAGGCCCATTGTGTTTATTGATGGGCCATCAGCTTGAATAGTTCATTCACAATGTGCTGGCTAGAGTGGATGTAAACTACCTTGTGGGAGTTACTACAGGAGCAAACACATTTGAAATATGGGTACATAATCAATATTCATAAGTTCAGATGCAAAAATGATACATGCATACAAATAGGATAATCATGTTCAGAAAATCATAACTTTTCCATTGATACCTCATATAACATAATGTGTACAAGATTTGTTGCAATTATATAACACTGGTGACTATGGGGGTGCCAGGATGTTGATCTGGAGAACAGAGTGTCACAGCGTGCGTGTGTGTGTGTGTGTGTATGTGTGTGTGTGAGAGAGAGAGAGAGCGAAACCAGAATATCATACAACATGGAAATGTCATTACAAGGCACTTTTCTTTCATCACTGTTCAACAGATGGCGAAACAGTAGTGTTTATAATAACAAATGATTTCTACCATCAACACTTGAACACTGGAGGAAATTATCTAGAAAGAATTGATTGGTAGGGTGCATACATGCAAAGGATTACCTAGAGTCCTCCACTAATGCTATACAGCTTAGAGCTGGGCTAATACTGCAAACAATTTCCACAAATTTTCACTTGAGATTTTTTTGAATTCACTTTGTTTGTCTGGCATTCCAAGTCCTTAAGTATAAGAAGAAAAGATCTTGTAATACATTTAATCATCTTATTACATAAGAACCAAAATTTATCATACCCCCCTCTATTTTTCCCCCTGTAACTGAGAACTTTACTCCCAAAATGTACACCATTTCAGAAAGCCATCAAGTTCTAAGGCGCTGAATAATAGGAACTGTTGAACATATTCAGCCTTCATTGATGTTAGCTGTGGGGGGCTGGCTCTATCTGACATTAAGTCTGTCTGGCAAGCTGCTGGCGAAAGACACACACAGAAAACCCCAAACCCACAAGCCTGCAGGTGTTGACTGACTAAAGACACCCAAGTGCTCAAAACAGCTCTTTATATGGCAACAAAAGGACAAAACAGGGGCGGAGGATTTAGCATGGAAATTAGAGGGCAATTTTTGGGCTGAGACCGAGACCAGAACTGCCCATCTGGGGAGAGGGAGGGATGATGATTACAATAAAGGGGAAACACAAAAGGATCTTGGTGCTCACTCCTCGGGATGTGGGGGAGGTTAACAGCTATGCTTCTGCAGGTGTAGTTGAGCTTCTTCTACAATAAACTGAGCTGTAACTGAAGATTCCAGTCTCTGTGTGTTCCTGTATGTGTGTCCATTGGTCATGTCTGAAGACATAGGATACTCCAACACTAGCACCTTCACCTTCTTGACAGACTTGTCCTGATGTGTCCCAAACCAAGTTTTTTTTTCTATTGCTAAAGGTCATGCAATTAAAGTAACGTAATACAAGAGTATGTACTGAACTTCTGCCATGAATGATATTCCCTCTGATTTTGTATCTATCCATGAGGAGCCATTTGATATAATTAAAAGGAAACTTAGAAACAATTATAACTGGCACTTGCAACATTATTTTGAGATTGGCTTTTGGGAATGTCATCAAATAATGGTGAGTCAGCACAGTAAGGCTCTAGGTATTAGTGAAGGCCTGGAGGGGATTATTACCTGAAAGACAGTAGATCTGTCTTATAGTATAATATTTTTTCCACCATGCAATTTATCTATAAGCTAAATTCTGTTTTGCAAACAGCTATGCACTGAAGTAATTACATAAGAACATAAGATCTGCCACACTGGGTCAGACCAGCAGTCCATCTTGTCCAATATCCTGTCCCTGACAGTGACAAGGATCGGGGCTTCAAGGGGAGCATCCAAACAGGACAGTTTTGGAGAGATCCATGTCTTTCTTCCCCTCTTATCTCCTGGAAGTCAGAGGTTTAGGGTCACCCTGAGCTTGGGGTTACATCCCTGACCATCTTGGCTAATATCCACTGATGGGCCTATCCTCTATGAGCATTTCCAGTTTTTTTTTTTAACCCAATTACATGTTTGGCCACCACAACATCCCATGAAAATGAGTTCCATAGGTTGTGTGGAAAAGTATTTCTTTTGATGCCCTCACATCAAATTTCTCAAGTGAACTACTTAGTTCCTTTCTTCGGTGGGCATTAACATTAACCTTTCTATACTCAGAGAAAATTCTCAGAAAATTGTGTACTTTCTACTTTTTTGTTTAATCTCTCTGTTTCACGGTATAGACAATATAGGCAGTGCCTTATTCTGGTCTAATTTAAGTGATTGTTTTGCCCATTGAGTTAACAATACATTTTTTTCTTATATCAGAATTGAAACAAACAGATAACATTAAACAGATAGTGTAACTTTACTTTGCAGATTCACAATATACACTGTCACAATTAAAAAGTGAGCATTTACCATTAGTTACCACAGCAGTATCCAAGATGTTACAGATTTCCTTCCCTTATATTTAGAACAAGAAAGAATGGGGGCAACTGTGTTGTATCTATGTGCAAATGTTGATATTTTAATGGCAACTACTAACTTCCATCACAAGCTTCATTTAATATGACAGTTTTAGCACTTGCAATCATGAGTGAATTTACAAGTTTTCACATAGTGTCACCTAGTCCTAAGTAAATGTTCCTGTAATTTCTCTTGAAAACAAATTATTCCAGTAACCAGTTTTCCTTTTCTTTTTATATTTTTTATAAAGATGTAGACCCTAACAGTTTCTTCAGGCAGCTTAGTAGCCTTTATGGTCTGCATCTGTCTAATAAATTTGAAGTGTTTTCTGCTCATCAGTTAAACCAACCTTTGCCATTTTATTTATAACTTGGCTTTTAAGATACTGACAGCATACCAGACAACATTTATAAAGCATGTCTGGAAGCAATATATTTGTTCTCCTTAACTGAAATCCATTCACCTTGAAAGTATGAGCTCATGAAGGATAAATGACCCAGAAGAGAATGATCTTATTAGCAATGAAAAAAATTGGCCTCACACAGACATAAATTAAAGGAAAACTATGTTTATTATTGTAACTTAACTAAGTGAATGTAAAACATACTAACTACTCTAGTGTGTGTGTGTGTGTGTGTATGTACATGCGTATTTGATGTCCATCTGATTAGGGCTGCCAGAAATAATCCCATTAACCCTTTTATTCTTTGTTTGCTGAGCAAGAATTGTATTCTACCCTTGGCTATATATGGGCTGTTCCTATTGAAGCTGAATAGGAGTTGTGTGCACAAATCCTGTAATAAATGCTTGCCCCTAGGGAATTTTACAAAGCTGTTCCTGATTCTTGGGCTGTTCAGTTTTGTTAGCAGTTTCTTCCAGCTACTACAGCGGTTCCCAGCCATTAAGGTTAGAAGCCTCCCTTAAGTGTGAGGGATCTACACCTGCACTCCTATGTCCCTATCATCCTTGCTGCATCTCACCTGGTTTTTGTCCCTTTTCTCTCCATTGCTGCCCCTTTTTTTCTGCATTCTTTTCTTTCTCTTCCTTTTTGACTCTTTTTTCTTTTCTATGTAATTTTGAAATTTCCCTTTTTATTTCTTATGTTTTTTTCCCCCTCTTTGTTCCCAGATCACTCCTCCCCTTTCTCAGTTTCTCTGTGAGGACACCTCTTCTTCAGAGCTCCCTCCCTTCTCCCCTACCATCTCTCCAGGCCTGTATCTTCCCTCTCCCAATGAGTTGCTATATGTATTCATGATGGGGTGTCCACTCCACACAAGCTGTAAATGGGTTAATGTGGACCAGGAGGGGCTAATTAACCTTCAGTACTGCAGCTGGAGGGGAACCGGGCATTGATAGGACCTAATGGCAGATGAATCCCAGCTGGGGAAGAAGCTGGGATAGGTGTATAAAACCATGATGTGCCCTCAGAAATAAGTTGCAGTGATGAGGTCTGCAGTCACCCCATAGAGGGAAAGGGATTTGGTAAGGGACAAGGAGAAGATCCAGGAGAAGAGAAAGCCCTGGGGCCTTGTCCTGGCCTAGGGAGTCTGGCAAGAGGCCAAGAGGGGTGAAGTAGACAGGGGGAGCAGAGAATCTCGGATGGTAAACCCAGAGACAAGCAAAGAGACAGACAGGTGACGTAGGTGAGCCCACAGAAACAGCAATGAGATTTGAGACTATTCAGATCTGGGTTCCTAGTCATAGGGTCACTAGTCTGGAATCTGGAGCAGTGGATAGGCCCAGGTTCCCCTACCAGTCACTGGCAAAATGGCACAAGGCCTGGAGTTGGAACAGGAGATTGTCTGAGATTACATATGGACAAATTGTCTGGGGGGACTTTGTTACTTTGAAAGGAGAGGAGACTAATTAGTGAATATGGATCATCACCTCAATTTAGAAAGAGAGAGAGAATGGTTACAGTTTGAGTAACCAACAGAAGGGGGTACCAGATGTGGCAAAAGCTAATTCTCAGACCTAGTCAAACACACAGCTACTCCTGCATTGTGTGGAACCCCTTTATAGTATCTCAGTAACAAAAGTGATTCTTCTGGACAAGAGGGGTATTATCAAACATAATTCTCTCCATGCCTTTTAGACTCAGACCTTGATTTTGCATTCTGTAGACTGCGGGTATGTCTTTACTATAGAGTTAGCCCAGTCTCTAACCTGGTTGTTCCATCTAAACCCCTGTTGTCCACATAGTAAAATCTCTCACCTGGCCTTGAGGGTGCTTTAAGCCTAGGCTAGCATAGATGCTTCTACGCTTGAGCGGATGTTTTACTTTATCCTGGGCTGGCAACCTGCCTATTTTGCAGTGAGGATGCAGGCTAATAAAACCCAGTCTAATAAACCTTCAGTGCCTTCTACCTGGGGCATACTTTCTTACTCAACCCCTCTCTACCTCCTCCTTTTTTTCTACACTGGCTTAGTTTTTAGACCTCATTTTTGCATACAGTACTTCTGATGCAGTTCCAAAGCATTTGAAGAGATGTGCCATCTGAGAAATCCTTCTCCCAGAGTGCTGCTAGTTGGCCAGAAGTTGACACCAAGCTTTCGGTCTGATGTCAGTTACCCCCATAATTTAGGGAGATGTAACCAGAATCAGTGGCACTGAGGAATTGTCCAAGCAGCTAGAGTGGAGGGGATCCACCAAATGGAATTTCAGTACAGAGAGAAAATAAAAAACCTGAAGACTATGTACAGGATGGCTAAGGATTACAAGACCACACTCAGCAAATAACTGAAAACGTGCCCACTCTACTATGAGTTTGCCTGGGTGCTCAGCCCTGTCCAGTCCACGGACCCTGCTTTCTTGTTAGATGTGCTCTGTTGGAGAAAGAAGATGGGGTAGAAGGAAAGGAGCAGCTGCAGCAGGGACTGGGGGCACAGGAAGGAGCAGACATCGAGCTGATGCTGATCCCTATACAGCATATTGATTTGGGGCACAGCTACGTCTTTCTCTGGCCAGATTCCTAGGGTCACTTCTGGAATGTGTATGGCAGGAGGGGGTGTGTGACAGGCTCAGGAGGAAACAGTGCAGGAACCAGCATCAGGAAAGTTGTGTGAGGAGCAGGAAGACAAGTTTGTTATTGAGATAGGGGATGTTATGGATTGGGTTAAAACATGGTTTAAAATGATTAGTGTAACAGCTGCCCTACATGTAAACATGTAAACTATGTAAACAGTTGCCTCTAAGACAGAGGCATGCTAAAGGCTACTCACGGATTCAAATAAATTGGGTGTAGGGAATTTAGCTGGGCATTGTTTTGGGTAAGGGTGTGTGTGTATAAGAAAGCAGGAGACATTAGAGATAAACAGCCTGGACAAATACAGTATAAGACTCTGTAAGAAGGAAAGGGAGGGGACTTCTTGGTCTGGACAAGATGACTGAAAATTTTAGTGCTATGTGGAAGGAAGCTATACCCTGGTTTTGATTGCTCTTGTGTTCAGAGAAACTTGGGTCAAAAGCGGTATTGAGATATTACAATATAAGATGGAAGGTATTTGCCTTGCTATGGCCAGACTCGTTAATATGTTACATTTTGTTGACCATGTTATGCCTGCTAAGCTTCAGTTGGGGGTAGAAGAATCCCCTTTTCCCTGTTTCCCCCCACCCCCACTCAGTTATGTATGAAGGGCTGTTGGGGTGGAAATGGGAGAGGTTATCTGTGGCTATCTTAAGCATCTGCATTTTTGCTCAGTAACCTGTTCGTTTGCTGGAATTTTATTCCACGCCTTGTGTATGAAATTAGATGGATTTATAACATTTTCAGAGGCAACCTAGATATTAAGTCCACTATATGACCTGTGTCATATAGTCCAGAGCTCTTTCAAAGTGAAACTGCAGTACCAAGAGACTAAGAGTATGTCTACACTGCAATTAAAATCCCTCAATTGGCCTATGAAGGTGACTCGGGCTTGTGGCTCGGAGCAAAGGGGCTGTTTAATCAAGGTGTAGACGTTCGGACATGGTCTGCAAGGTGGGGAGAGTCCCAGAGCTTGGGCTGCAGCCTGAGCCCAAATGTCAACAAGTCAGTTAAACAGCCATTTAGCCCGAGTTCTGCATAGGCCAGCTGAGGAGTTTTAATTGCAATGTAGACATATGCTGAAGGGCTGTTGGGGCAGAAAAGGGAGAGGATGATAAGGCACGTCTGTGGTTATCTTAAGCATCTGCATTCTTGCTCAGTAACCTGTTCGTTTGCTGGAATTTTATTCCACCCTTTGAGTACAATGCAGGAGAACTTTTCTTAGAAGATAAATTCTAAACAGTCAATGAGGTTACTTGGCAGAGAGAATTTGCTGCAACCATCTTTGTAGCTTACTAGACCCCTCCATGAATTAATCTCCATATGAGTACATAGGTGACAAAAGACCTCAATGGCACAGATGGATGGCAATGAATTATTACTATGAGCAATTATTGGCCCAGGAAGAGTGAGCGTGATGCTGTAGCCTGGTGGCTTCATAGTTTCTTTCAACCCAAACAATTTTTTTTCCCCTTTGCCACATTTTTTCACAATTTGTGGATTCGATTCATTTAAAAAAAAAAACTGCCAGGGAATTAAAAAATCATTTATTTGTCCAGGTCTACTTTTGACTCAACTTACCACCACTGCCTGACTTTCTCACATAAGGAAAAAAAGATATGACATCAGTCCTATCTTCAGTTCCAGTGCTTTGCATTCATTTTAAGATCGAATTCAAGCTTTCCCTCTTTGAAGAGAAAAAACACAGAAACAAAAAAACAACAACCCTAAAACTCTCCAGGGATCCTTTTCAGCCTATCTCAGAGAGCTTAGGCCAAATTCTGAGAGTAGAATTTTGCCCTTTGACTTCCCCCTCCATCAAGCCTAAAAAAGAGAGAAACAAATTATCTCTAGAATTCTGTATACATAAGGGGCCTAATTCAGTCTGAAACTACTTGAGTTTACATTGGCATTATCATAGGCATAGGGAGTGGGATGCTATTGTTAGAAAGCCTAGTAGGGGTTACAGCACTTCAGGGCACCCATAACCTTCTGACTTCTGTGAGGTAAGCATATGGGAAGTATAGTCTAAAAGATGGAGAGTGTTGGATAGGGAAGAGTCATCCTTTTTTGTAGGTCCCTGGGATATCAGATTTTAAAATCCATTTCTTTCTCTGCCATTAAAAAAAATAGATACAAAAGTGTTGGTGTCCTGAATAAGGATAGACTTTAAAAAAAAATACACTGTGAATTTTCTGAAGTACAGTATTTGTCAGTTCTCTTAAATATCTCTGCATCTACAGATACTGGCAAATGGATAGCCTGCAGTGAGGAGGGAGAGAGAGAGAGCTTGCCCACTCCTTGGAAGCTTGTTTTATCAGCTATCACTGAGAGAGGGTAAAAAAATAACAAGATTAGGTGATGTGATCCCCCCCCCCCAACTCTTTTATATATCTATAGGCCTATGAGATCTAGGATGTACACATGTGCAATGGTTACAGATGCACTTCACTCTCATGTACACTTAATACAGTTTAATTGGGATCTTGGCCACTGACAATGCAGCTCAGAAAGAAAAAAGACAAACAACAACAAAAACCCACAAAGGACACACAGTACACTTGAAACAAAATACTGGTTCAAACATGTGGCAGGGTGTCCCTGATGTAAATGGGCAAAATGGAACCACTAACATTGGGTCTGAATTTGGCCTATGCCTATATTTCTAATGTAAATTGGTTAGATAATTTATCAATACATTTAATAAATGGGAATCCTATAATCTAAATCTTTCATAAAATATCGTACAAGCAAATCACTTTTAGTGAGATGTTGCAGATTTTAAAAATGATTAAAATTTTAAACAGCATGAATGGCCACATGTAAAGCCATATTCTGCAGGGATATGAGCAGGTATGAGAAGTTCAGCATTGAAAACTCCCACTGAAGAAGACTTTGCAGGAAGCTCTTAGCAACTCACAGGATCAAGTCTTAATAAAACATGATCACTTACTGGTTTACCAGCCACAAGTTATACCCATTCATTTGCGGAAGAAGTCACAAAATGTTCTCAAGGCTTTTGAAATGACAAGGAGTTTAACAGGTCAGAGATATGCATGAAAATATTATGTGTAGCTGCTTGTTAATAATGAAAACTCAGCTAAACCAGACATGTCCCTTGGGGAAATGTTCTTCCACTTTATTCAGGAAAAGCCAGCCTAGGTGAACTTAATTGACTTAGGGATCAGTCCTGCAAGGTGCTGTGTGATGCTTGGGAGATGCTGAATGCCCTCAATTCTCAGGGGCTTCTTTCAGTATTGCTACCACTCAGTATCTCTCAAGAGGTACTCAGCACTCACAGGACAAGGCCCTAAGGAAACTGCATCCAAGTACCATCTAAACTAAATGTAAAACAACATTTATAAATAGTCAGTTCTAGCACTTGTAGCAGCATGGAAGTGATGCATCTCTCAGCAGGCAGCCTCACAGGCTTTTATAGTTCACATGGCAATATTACTCAGAGTAACAGATAATTTTAATGACTTGTCTGAGGACATGAGACAGGACCCCCCAAAGAGTCAACCTGCCATGCCATTTTAGATAAAATAGCCCTATTATCATTAGAGGATTATGCAGACAATGTTCCATCTCTGAGCAAGGTAAGGTAGGAGAAGGCAATTTATGGCCACATATAAGGCTCTCCTCCCATGTTCTGCAGCCCGAAATCTTTATCATAATCTGGGTACTTGCCATTATCACTCAGTTGCCCGGAAGGCATACAGCAAAATTTGCCACATTAGTGTAAATTTGGGTTAAACCGGATCCCTTACTTTTTGACTGTGTGATGGAAATATCACTTATGTGCTCAAATTATCGCATGATATTGTAGACCCAGAGTGGGGGAGTTGTGCTTGATGTGTGAGAGGACCACACCCATCCCTGTGAATAAAAACCATGTTGCTGAGAACTACTGACTTTAATGGCTTTGTGTGGACCTTATTGGAACTAGACAGGCAGATGGAGGCAATAAAAGGAAAACTCTTCACAACCAGAACCTCAAGTTAGCAGCCAAGACAGAGAGAATTCCCCAAGCTCTAAACAGCTCAGCTGCATGAGACTTTGTTTCCATCATAATATCTGCAAAGAAACCCTTCTTACCTTCCAGCAACTTTGGGTGCTGCAAGTGGTCAGATTAGACATGAGTCATAGTAGCATGATACATCTTGGCTATGCAGTCTCTGCACTTAATCCTGTGCTATATTGTGGGAAGTGATGACCAATTAGTAGTTTGCAACATTGTTGGTTTCACATAGTGTGACTTAGTGAGCTTTTGCTGTAAACTAAAATGTGGGGGGAATGCTATTATACTATAGACCAGGGGTCAGCAACCTCTGGCACGTGGCTCACCAGGGTAAGGACCAGGGTAAGTACCCTGGCGGGCTGGGCCAGTTTGTTTACCTGCCACGTCCGCAGGTTCAGCCGTTCACGGCTCGGCCGTGGTTCGCCGCTCCAGGCCAATGGAGGCTGCGAGAAGCGGCGTGGGCCGAGGGATGTGGTGGCCGCCCTTCCTGCAGCCCCCATTGGCCTGGAGCGGCGAACCACAGACCGTGGGAGCCGTGATCAGCCGAACCTGCGGACGTGGCAGGTAAACAAACTGGCCCAGCCCGCCAGGGTGCTTACCCTGGCGAGCCGCGTGCCAGAGGTTGCTGACTCCGCTATAGACAAATGAAGCACAATTATCAGCAGCACATCTGAAATGAGACATTGAAGATTAGTTATATTTATCATCATAATACATTAATAGTGTCATAACAGCAGACTTTAGCATTAGGAGACGATGCCATCCATGGTGAAACTTTAAAAAAAGCTCTACTTCCATATTGGATGTTCAGCTTGTTTAGGAATGTGATTTATCTCCTAGCTCACAGAGGAGGATGGCTCAGTTAGTAAATTGTCGTATTCTCATAGTTGGCAGGTACCCAAATCTTTAGTTTAATCAGATGAATAGAGACATTAATATACTGTACTTAACATGATATGTGATTGGTTGATAGAAAAAACAAAAGAGGCATAGTAAGAAATAAAACTAAAGAGTGAGAACATTTAAACCCTCAAACAATCAGAGAGGTTGACCTTGGTCTATGGCACATATTGTTATTAATCTTTTATAGTGTTTCAAAAGTGTACATGATTCTAGAGTATTATGACAGTATCACACAAATATCAGGCCTGTACTGTAATGGAAAAGGGAGAACAGAACAAAACAAAGAGGATGGGACATATATATAGTAGAATAAGCCCAGGAAACCTTAATATGTTCCATTGAAGAGATTAGCTTTAGTAATTTATTGACGGTGGAGAGGAAGAGAACTTGTTTCTGTTAGGGGAATGGCAATTCCAGAAATATGGGATGTCATGGAAGAAGGTACATACAGGAGTGGGTGAAAGAGACAAAAGAGGCTGCAAGGTGATGTATATAGAGATAATTGTCCAGATTCTTAGGTAGTATAAATCCTATCCCATTATATCAGTGTATTTATTTGCACATCCAATTGCAGCTTTTTAATCTCTTCATTTCCAAATTGTACTGTATGCATACACAAATGAATGCATTCCCCAAACAGGGGAAATTATTTACTAGATCAACTCTCACACAAATCCCTCTCTGATTCTGAGATAACAGTTTCTTTTCTTAGTCAGTTATGCTGAAAATTTGGAGTAAGAATCACAGATAAAAGATATAAAGTGTTTTGAGTCAAGGAGTAGTACATATAGTTTGATTGAGTAACAATATATACAGTAGTTTGGAAAAATATCCACTGTGAACTACAATTAAAGAACAGGAACATATCTCCAGGAGAGGTCATGCTGTTTCGGTCTGCATTTCCTATGATATGTAGGAGGCCATCTTGGAGGAATGTCAGAGGACCTCGTGCACATCAGTCAAAGCATCTCTAGATGTCTTACCCACTTTCCAGAGGCATTGATGCATTACACAGTTAATTGTGTTCATTTCCCCACAGCTACACACACAGATAACATAATGGTAAAGTGCAATTTCATACAGTGGTACAGTTTCTAAACGTACTAGTTACCAGAGACCTCATGTATTCACTGTTGCCCTTGCACATGATAAAGATGATTGCAGAGATTTTAAACTCTTTCACAACAGGAACAAGCAAGCTGATGGTAATGTTGTAATGGCACCGCTTACATTGTAGGTGTCTTATACATCTATGGAAGCCGTACACTATTTTTATTGGATACAGAAAGATCTGGATGTAACCTGTTGACAGCACTCATTTGGAAAGCAAAGTGCTTATGCAATACTCAACACAGAGCAGCAGTCATCCAAAGAGATGAGGATGTTAAACTAAGGGATGCTCTACACTAGAAATTTACTTCGGTATTGCTACGCCTCTCAGGGGTGTGAAAAACCCACATGTCAGGTCCTCTGACATTCCTCCAAGATGGCCTCCTACATATCATAGGAAATGCAGACCGAAACAGCATGACCTCTCCTGGAGATATGTTCCTGTTCTTTAATTGTAGCTAAGAGACATAGCTGTACTACTCTAACTCCCAGTATAGACAGAGCTAGCTTGAATTCTTCCATCAACCTAGCTACAGCCTCTTGGGGAGGTGGATTAACTACCCTGATAGAAGAATCTCTTCAGTTGGTATAAATAGTGTCTATACTGAAGCACTACAGTGGAGCAGCTGCACTGGAGCATCTGTACTGCTGTAGGATTTTATGTGTAGACATACCCTAAAGATCAATAATAACAAACAATTGCTAGTCTCCTTATTATGCTACACAGCATTATGGGTTATATTTTCAGCCAGTGTAAATTGGCATAGCTCCATTAACTGCAATTGAACAATTACTATTCATGCCACCTAAAAACCTGGTCCATGAATGCTTCATTTTTATTATAACTATTTGGATTATTGTAATACACACAATGTTCTAGGCACTTTCCAAACATATGTTAAGATACTGTCTCTCTCCCAGAGAGCTTGTATTTTAATTAAATCCATTGGAGTCTTTCAATTGACTTAACTGGCCTTTGAATCAGGATGTTAGAAGACAATTTATGAAAGGTGAGGAAAAATAATAGATTTAAATTCAACAACGTTGTAGTGTTTTGGTTTTCTAATAAGCATCAAACTATTCTCCATGGCTTTCTAAATATCTGTTGCTAGTATTTTGCAATAACTTGTAGGTATCACAGCAAAAGAGGGATTTGAAGGAGGAGAGGGCAGTGGTCTTATGGATTCCTTTAGAGAGGGCATTCCATGTGTATGGAATGGCTTTGGAAAAAAACACAATAGTTGGGGAAGTTTATAGTTGAAGCAGGAAGCAATAAGAGTCAAGAGTGAATAAGTAGGAGGGACACAATAGGCATTTGAACTGTATTTATGACTATAACCTCATTTAATTCCCTTTGAGAATATTGAAGGTGCAGATTTATAGCTGCACAATATTGTGTTGGTTTTTTGTCTTTAAATGAGTCCTGGAAAATCTCTATCTTTCATAATGTGCTGCATGTTACCCAAGAAATAGGCAGCAGACTGATCATGTTTTGTTGCATGCCAGGGAGATTCACATTCATGAGGAAAAAACTCCTGAATTCCAATTTAATAATGTTATCACCTACAGTGACACTAAGGTTTGCTCTGACTGCCTCTGTCATGACATAAAGGGAGGTGAAGTACATGCTTCTATGCTTCAACGTGCCAATGGATATCAGTCCTGACTTGCAAAAGCAATGCTATTTCAGCTGTGATGGATCCACATTTACTAAAGATACAGTACCCACAGGACTCCTCTTCCTTAGACTCCGTTCTTAGCAATTGCATCATTATACCAAGCTATAGTGATTAGTTACAATATCACAGAGTGATCAGTACACATTTACTCTGTACAAATGTACTATGGTGAAAGAGAACTGCCTCTGTCATGACAGGGGGGCAGCCAGGTCAAATTTGAATTTAAGCTGAGCGGTGCGGCACACAATGTCGCAGTGTTGCTCAGGTTTGTCTTGGCCACCCATCTATCATGACCACAAATCTCCCTGAAATTAATTTGAAAATGATTATTAGTATGATAGGCAGGAAAGGAACACTGATCACCTGACTCCCAGACCAGCTCCCTAGCCAGCGGATCATGTTACCACCCTGTAAACTTAACATATCAATTTTCTTTTGGCAAATTTTCTTTTCTTCTGGGCTGAAAGCAGACTGAAAACTGTTTAATCATTGTCTTTTGTGATTGAAAATGACATTGCTTTTAGGCTTTTAGTGTAGTGGCTGCCAGACTGGATGACATGTTTTGCTTTTATATAATGCAGTGACTATAGTGCTAATGAAAGGAAGGAATTAATAGCACTGTTTCTAGCCAGACATAATAAAGGGAGGTGAAGTACAAGCTTCTATGCTTCAACGTGCCAATGGATATCAGTCCTGACTTGCAAAAGCAATGCTATTTCAGCTGTGATGGATCCACATTTACTAAAGATACAGTACCCACAGGACTCCTCTTCCTTTAAACTAGAGTTCTTAGCAATTGCATCATTATACCAAGCTACAGTGATTAGTTACAATATCACAGAGTGATCAGTACATATTTACTCTGTACAAATGTGCTGTGGTGAAAGAGAACTGGTTTACTGCATATACATTTGTATGTAGCTTTGCTATGGTTTGGCTGGTTTTTTTAATGCTTTTATCTGTAGTTTTTCTAGGGTAATGCTCCAGTTTATATGTTTCTTTTATTTTATTACTCTTCTAGCGTAGCAGCAAGGAAAGAAATTTTTAAATGGAAAAGGAGCCTGTTATTTCAGGTAGGCACTCAGACTTTTAGAAGGGAAACTGGAAAAATGTAAAGTTCTCTGTTTTCTTTTAAGAGAAATTTTATGTTTTCTCTCGTTTTTATGTAGCTGAACTGTTCTGTCTGACTGTTCCTGTGTACTTAGCAATAGTCTGTGCATGAGAGAATGGAAGATACCAATTCTCATTTTGGTTTCTATTACTTAATTACAACAGAGCTCTGTCCTTGCCTGCAACAGAGCTCTACTCTGTGCAGGAGAGAATGAGGGTGGGGAATGAGTCGGGAGAGTCAGCTCCAGCTGCTTGTTTTGAGGGCAAGCCTAACCATTTAGAATTGCTGAAAAAAGGACCCTGAACTAGTGGAGATTTGGTGCTGTGTAGCCCCACAATGCCCTACCCCACATTTTTCTTATTTACTTAAATTAGTGACATTTCACACACACACACACATAAATTCTGCACATAATTTTCATGAAGCAAACACAGACATTTTCCCCTTTTCCCACAGCTATAAGGAGGCACTATTTTATTATAATAGATTAGCCCCTGTGACAGTTGTCACCTGGGTGCTAACTGAACTTCTGTTCCAGAGGTCTGTCATTGTAGTATTGCAGAAAAGAAATGCAATCATTGGTACACTTAATAATTGCTTACTGTCTACTGAAGTGATTACCTGTGTATTTCTGAAGTTACAATGAAAGTGATAAACGTGGCCAGCAAAAAGTCTCAGAAGGCAATACATTTCTGATGGTAGCTCTTTAGGGTGAAATTAATTATAGGTAAAAGAACACGTCATACAAATTTGCAGTCTATTTTAGGTACGATAGAATATACGTGATTTCATTCCATCCTCCCTAGAGGAACATATTACTTTCCTTTTAAACTCTACTTCTACTGTAGCTGTTTGTCACAGATTTCTTCATTTTACATCTGAGTACATGACACTAGGTGAAATGGGATAGATTTCGTACTCAGTCTGTGGTTCACAGGGTTTATAGATGTTTTATAATGTAGATTTTTCTAAGAATTCACAAACTATTTTACAATATATTCACGAGAATTGAACCTTGGAGGATGATTACTTTTTCTACTAATGTTTCTACTAGAGGAAAAATGAACAGAGGTGTGTGTGTGTGTGTGTATATATATATATAATGTATGTTTAAAGCCCAATATTTCTCAATATCAACTTAAAAGTAGACGATTTCCCAAATATTTCTTCCACTAAACATATTAGCTAGAGAACCCATGGAAAGATGACACAAAAAGGTGCATGAATGATGCTGAATTGACTCCATTTAAACAATTTGAACTAAGATAGATGGAGAAATATTTGTCGTGAGCAGTTATATTTGAGGAGAATAAAAATAGAAGTTTAGAATGATGGTGTGTCTTAATACTACATAAGCATCCTTTAGGCTGAGATGCAGAGTTTTACATTCAACATCCGGGGTATCAAACCAAACCAAATCCACCATATCACAAAATCATTCTCGTAGCATTCACTAGGTGTAATAAGTTTAATGATATATGAATACAATTAATACTAGGAATGGCACATTTGCAAGGATGTGTCTTGAATGTGGTTTGGATTGACATAATCCCCAAGAGATAAAAGAAGATAAAACAACCTCCTTTGAGATTCAATATTCATAGAGACTATACTATTAATGCTAGTTGCCTACTCTTTATACTAAGGCTATGTCTACACTGGTGCACATACTCGGTTACTTGACTATGTATACGCTCGCACATATTCCCAATACCCATGATGAGTGTCTACATATTCTGTGCTGGTCAGGGGTATCCCATTTTGTACATGCAAATATCCACATCCACATTGCCACTGTTCATAGATTCCTAGATTCTCAGGCCAGAAGAGATCATTGTGATCATCTAGTCTGAGCTCCTGTATAACACAGGCCATAAAATTTCCCCCAAATAATTCCTAGAGCATAGCTTTTAGAAAAAAAATCCAACCTTGATTTAATAATTGTCAGTGATGGAAAATCCATCATAACCCCTGGTAAATTGTTCCATTGTTAATTACCTTCTCGTTAAAAAATATGTTTTATTTCCAGTCTGAATTTGTCTAGCTTCAACTTCCAGCTATTGTATCATGTTGTTATGCAACATTAGCACTTACTATTTCAGGAGCATTATCTAAGGGTTCTGTGTGTCAGAGAGAGACAGTCTAGGAACCACTTTGCTGTGTGTTGTTGGTACTGTCCTCTGCCTTCACATGTTTGCTGACAGCAGCTCCTGCTCACATCTCCTTTCTGCCGTGCTGAATGGAAGACATGGAGCAATTGGATGATGATGTAGTTCTTCTCCTGCTCCTTATTGTAGGACAAATGTTTTTGCAGTGGAGTTGGTGATTGGCAAGATACTGGATGGAATTTGGGCATAATTTTCAGACGTGTCAAAGACATCTGACCTTGAGGGTGAATGACAATTTATTCAGTTCTCATGGTACAGATATGGTGAATGCTAGTATAGCCATGGTGAGGCCATGGGTGGACCATCACTTCTGGTCAGGAGAACCAGCATGATGCGATGGACTCATATAGTTCTGAAAACCTGGAGAGACCCACATTGACTTCAGAATTTCTAAATGTGGAAACAGACCTTCATGAAGCAGTGTGAGGAGCGTGCAGCAGAACACTTGATTCAGGGAGCCATACTGTGTACAAAAGAGGGTGGCTATTGCCCTGTGGAAGCCAGCAGCACCATTGGTCCATTGAAAATCTTTCTGGGGTTGGAATGTCCACTGTCAGGGTCATGGTTATGTAGTTTTGTGAGGCAATTAACACTGTGGTGGTGACCATAAGAAAAGTTCCAGAAATAATAACTGAATTTCAGAGGATGTGGTTTCCAACCTGTGCAGGGGCCAATGAAGGCATCCACATCCCGATACTTATCCCACCAAAAGGGGTGAATGAGTATGTAAGTCAAGAAGGTTACTATGCACTCGTTCTGCAAGGCTTAGTGGACCCCAGTGGCAGATTTATGAATACCAACATGTTGAGGAGACTGGGATTGTACCTGAAGAGGGAAATGTAGAAGGGGTACCGTCTCCTCCTGAGCACCCCCTTGTATCTGAATGTGGCTCTGCTGTGTCTTGCTTTAGTTTCCTCCCTCAATGAGGTCATGTAAACAGCACAGAGAAGCCAAACACTATACTTTATAGTATTCTATCTCCCTCTAATACAGCCTTCTGAAAACAGCTTCTGTGCAATGGTTTAAAGGCTCTCTCCACAGAGCCCAGAGAACACTTGGAAGTCCCAAAACAAATTTTTCTAGGTTTTAGCAGCAGCTCCTTCTGCTGTAAGTGCTCAGGCTTTTCTGCCTCCTGCAGAGCTTTTCAGCCTTTCCACTGCCTGTTCAGGATCTATCCCAGGCCTCCCTGCCTGCAGAGCTTTGCCTAGTTCAGGCTCCCTAGGAGCATCCATCCTCTGGATCTTCCTTTCTCCTCGAGAATCCATCTCTTACTGTGGGTGTTAACCTTTTATCATGCCCAGGTGCTTCCCTGCTTAATTAACTCACCAAGTAACTGAGAGGCAGTTATCTACTCCCATGGAATCAGAATTGCCTCATTCCCCTTGCAGAGCCTGTCATAAATAGGTTGGGTCCTATAGGTAGCTTCAGAGGGCTAGCTACTGTCTGATAAGGAAGAAGGGACTTTATTCCCCAGAAACAATATGATTGTCTATGGCATCTGTGCCCACTGTTGTTTTTGGGAACCCTGTATATCTGCTCCTAACTTAGCTCATGAAACCATACCCCAACAGAATTGACCGTGGAAAAAAGGAATCCAATTACAAACTCAGTTGCTGCAGAATAGTCATAGAGAGCATGTTTGATAGGCTGCTCTCAGAGAAGTTGTGGAGGATGGTGTACTCCGACCACACATTGATCAACACCTGACTACGGTCAGTGGGTCTGATGGCTGCTCTTGGAGCAGGGATCCATGTTCACCTGCATTTATCTGTGAAGAGTGCAGTGGAAAGTTGTTCTGATATGGTTAATGCAACTTACTACTGGCAGTGAAATTGGAGGGGGGACAGGGACCTTTATAGGTTGGGTAAGAGTAGGAAAGAAAAGGGTTCAGTGGATTGCGAGAATTGGGGTTGATGGCTTTTAAAATACAAGACCTGGTACACTCCCGTTACCCTTTCTGCACTACACTCTGGAATGGGTTTGGGGCACGTACTTACACCCCTCAAGCATGCCAGCTTACTGTCCCTCTGCTCGCCTTCAGATATGTTTCTGGGTTTAGATGTGAACAATAAGGGGGGTTGTGGAACAGCCATGCTCATGCACATGTATACAGTTGCTAGGGCAGATGTAGCCACAGGCATCAACAAATGTCACAGTTGATTTGTATCATGCATCTTGCTCTTTTACTTCACCAAACACAAATCTCCATATGAAAATGTAAAAGAATTTAGCAAGTACAATATTCTTATCTCCCGTTTAGAGTAAAGTTTTACAAAACTATAGGCTATGATGTACAAAACCAAATACAATGCATATGTAAGCCTGAATCAAATATAAAATGGTATATCAAAAAAGCAGATTGTCTTCATGGCAGGTCAATAATATTTTTGTGGATAAGCAGTATTATGGATGCCAAAATTCTCATTTTAAAGAAAAAACAGACTGTCCATTGTTAACGAAGTAAATAAGTTCATTTGGCACCATCATCATAAACTGCTCTTCTCTTGCTGCATCTAAATCTGCATTTCAAGACTGGGAAGATGCCAAGTCTAAAAGATCACCCCATAATCAGTTCAACAAACTATATCTGCACAAAAAATATACATGAATATGCATTGTCAATTTGGCCACTTTGTAATCTATTTGTACCAATAGACATCTCATATTTGTCTCTGCACTACAGCATTTTTGAATTGTGTGATTATTCTTTACTGGGTTGGTGCTACAAATGTTTGTGATAAAGAGTGACTGTCAAATATTGACCCTACTGCTCTGCAAGAAAATATTCTGGCCAGTGCTCTGTGGTCCACCTAGGCCCAGTACCTTTGAGTGCTACTCGTGGGGCAGGCCCATGGCTGCAGAGATGCTATGTGGCCACCTAACCCTATCCTTTCCCTGGTTGTGATGTCCAGGATTTTGTCCAGCCATGGCTGTTTCTGATGTAGTAGCCATCTCAATGAGGTGTGAGATTGGGGGAAGTGGCCCCTCTCCTGATATTCCTTTGTGAGGGTCATAGTCTCTTTTGTTGACTTAAGTCAGAAAGACACGGAAGAGAGAGAATGATCTCCTGCCTGAGCAGGCCACTGATGGTAAGTCTTTTTGTTCTGTGTTTGCACAGTGCCTGCTCCCTGACTACAGCTCCTAGATGCTATGGTAATACAAATAAATAATAACAATAAAACATAGGTAGGCAGGGCTGTGGGGTCTTCAGCAGGGTGGTTGTAAAAACAGTCCATACACCATACAGAACTGGCCACGGGATCACTCCCAATATTCAGAGTTTGGCTATGTGGATGTAATAAGCTAAAGCATCCTTAAAGACCTGAGTCTATTAGTGTTAGAATTTAAATGATAAATAAAACAACACCATAAAATTAATACTAATGATGATAACACATGATATTAACTAACGAAAATTGTTAACATTTTAATCAAATCCAATCATCATTGGTGCCCTCTCTTAATCATCTTATAAGTGTTATAATTTGAGATCAAGAGTCCCACTGGTAAACTTCCTCAATCTCCAAAATAAGAAAGTTTTCTCTATTTTTAATCCATTTCAAAGTTGTAAAAATGCCTCTGTGAGCCAGTATAAACATATTTTGAATATTAATGTTGAAGCTAAACTACTAATACATATTTTCATATATGATATGTGACACTTCCATGTACACTGCTGTATGCTATTTCCAGATAACTCAGCTACATCATGATACTTTAACAATCAGTTTATTTTATGATAATATGATAAACTTAATTTTACATATTTAGTTAGTCTGGAAAATATATAATGCCTATTTTGTGAGCTCCAGACAAAACTAATTGTGTTATGTAAATGTTGTGGATCAAGTCTTTGTTTTCTAGTTTAGATTAGAAAAAATATCCTCAGTAGGCTAATAAAATTCAGATGTCAAGGTTTTATTGTCAGAAGCAGTAGAGTTCCGAATAGAAATGACTCATTACTATGAAATAGTTTAATATCCGTAAATGTATTGGATAGAAAATTGAAGGGGTAAAAATATAATTGCTCAAGTCCCTTTATGTAACCTTGCTTTGATGATCACATAAGGACCACTGACATGGATTATTTCACACATGCCCTGGGATCTCAGAGCAGAAATATCACTGCTTGGCTGTGACTATAAGCCATTATTTCCAATGAAAATGGAAATAAGGGCTTGTTACATCATGACCCCATTGTAAGAATCATGATGGGTGTTAAATTCATACCCTGTATCCTGAAGCCATTAAAATCTTTTTAGAAGTCTAAAAATACATCAGTTCTGATCAAAGTTCCCTCTATTTTTTTCACCCATATGAAATTTATTATGTGCAGCAATATTGAGGTAATGTGCAGATGTGTGCCACCAGTAGAAACAAAAAAACTAGATATAATATATATTTTTAAAAAGTTACCATAGGGATAATTACTCCACCCAGGACAGGTTCGGCATTTAAGAACTCACTACTAAAAGAATTATATTTAAGCATAAGAAAGAAATAAACATTATGAAATGAATAAACCAGTCAAAAAAATAAAATAGCATTTTGAAAGACTAAAATTACATAGAATATATGTGCATTGCAGGAAGTATCAAGAAGTAACAATAACAACAATAATACAAGTATGTGTTGGGAGTTGAGTGAAAGACTGTGTGTGTGTATGTGTGTGAGACAGAGTGTGTGTGTTTGAGAGAGAGAGAGAGAGAGAGAGAGAGAGAGAGAGACGTCTCTCCCCTCCGCAACCCCGGGGCTGGGGCTGGGGACAGAGGCATCTCTCCCATCCCCGCTGCAGCCCCGGGGATGGGGCTAGGGCTGGGGCCGGGGGAGAGAGGCATCTCTCTCGTCCCCGCCGCAGCCCCGGCCGGAGGAGAGGCGTGTCTCTCTCATTCCTGCCGTATCCCTGGCTGGAGCTGGGGCTGGGAGAGTGGCACCTCTCCCATCCCTGCTGCAGCCCTGGCCTGAGCTGGGAACAGGGGAGAGGAACATTTATCCCCCCCACAGCTCTGCACACCCTGTGCAGCTGCTGCATGCCCTTGATGGCCTCATGTGCGGTCCCGCAGGCACGCACCTTAGAGGTAACATAGGTGCTGATGAGATATATATTGCACTTTCATGTGATTTACTATAAAGGAACAATTAATTTAAAAAACTAAGCCCCACAAATAATTGCAAGGATATTTCTACCCATGGTTGGGATTATATAACCTTTTTGTCCAAAAGTAAAACTTTGTATCTAAGTCTCTTGTAATTCATGAAATGTAAACAAGTAAAACAGGTAAGAGAGCTATTCTGCTATATGGTTATTAGTTCCTTGGTTATTATCAAGTCTGACTTTGAGATGCTTGAGCAGTCCTGTAGTGCTAAATCCCTTTGATATTTCAAAAGCACACCTTCAATACTTGCTTTCTCCCCCTGGCTGCCTCTTCTCTTTTGGCTCCTGGGAGCCCTCTTCTCTTCAACCCTGATGCCCACTGGCATGCTGCTTCTTCTGGCCTGAGGGTGCTTGCAGAAGTAGTTTTCTCCCCCTCACTATTGTGCCACTGCACATCCTCCTAGCTTCAAGCTTCTAATACTTTCATCGAATTTCACAGAGTTTGAGGCTAGAAGGAACCATCTGAACTCCTGTATATTACAGACTGTTAAATTTAATCCAGATACCCCTATGATGAGGGAGGTGACTTTAGTTAGACCAAAGAATTTCAGTTCTCAGGAGACTAAACTGTTATTTGCCACTTGCAGAGAACAGGAGAGACCAAGGTGCCACCAATGCCCAAGCCCTCTGCAATCGCAGGGAATTGATTAGGATAGATATACCCAGATAATCTTAGAAGGTGATCCATGCTGCACAGGAAGGACACAAAAACAAACGCAGGCCCCAGACAAACTGATCTGGGGAAAAATTCCTTCCTGACCCCAAATCTGGTGATCAGTTTGACCCCTGAGCATGTGAGCAAGACACACAGACAGGCATCTAAGAAAGCACATCAGATACCCAATCTACTCCATTTGGTGTCCATCTCTAGCTGTGACCAATCCCTGATGCTTCAGATGAAGACAAAACAAAAACCCCGCCTCGCTGTCCCCAGCCACTCCTCTCATCTCATTCTTCTGCCCAACCAGCAGAATGCCCTGTTAGAGCTTTTTTCTCACACAGTAGTATCTGCTCCCCAGCCCTCATCTGAATCTTTCCCATGGTTCCAGCTAACACCCCTTCCCTGCACTTATCCTACTCCTGTTCCAGAACTTTTGCCCACCTGGCTCTCCTTTTAGCCCTTCACTTCTCTCTGAATTGCCAATCATCCAGTGCACTTCTCTTCTCCCTTGCAGATCCCTTTCCTCCACCCCCTTTTCATCAGCTTTACATCGCTGTTGTCAATCTGCTGAGGAAGCTTATGCCCTCCTCCTATTTCAGTTCATCAGCCCCTTTCATTCCTTTGACAGGCCCCATTCTCCTCTTCAATTGCTACCAATTTTAAACATTCCTCATCAACAGATACTATTCAGAATTTAGGGGTGTGTGGAGGGGGGAACCAATGAATGAGCACATTAAACTAAACTCTTTTTCATCAAATGCTTCCTTTAATTCCCATTTATCCCATTTAAACTATTTTTCAACAACTGTATTCATAATCAGTATTCAGTGATGCTTCTGTTCCTGACAGGGGCTGATCTACAGGAGATAAGAGATGTTGTTGATAATACCATTGAATGGCGCTATGGGCCTAGAGTTGGGACTTGTCACGGGTTGACTGGTCACTTTAAGAAGGAACTGCTCAAGCCCACCTGTTTCATGTTAACAGCCTTGATGGGGCCTAATGGAAAATAGGTGTTGTCTATAAGAGCAGCAGGAAGGTGCAAAGAGAGGGAGCCCTGAATTTGGAATTTAAGAGATATGAAAGACTATCCATTTTTCTGGCTCAGAAAATGTGTGACCTCAGACCCCGATCATTGGCATCGATTACTGTCACCCATCTTTTTTTGCCATCTAAGAGGTGCCCCAAGCATCATCAGGATTCTCCCAATTCCATGTGAGACAATCATGCATGGTCCTAGATCTTCTCCGCGAGTAGAAAGCCTCTGAAAACTAATGTGGTACAATATGTGATCCACTTGAGGAAGAATTTGGAAACAATTTGGGAGCTTTTGCAAAAGAAAACCTGCTGAAGTCCCAGCAGAACCAGGAAGGGGCTTACAACTTAGGGGCCAGAATGTGAGAATTTGGATCTAGGTATAGGGTTTTGTTATTACTACAGACATCAGAATCAAAGCTACTGGCCAGGTGGCAAGGTCCATTTGAAGTATCAAGGTCCATTTGAGGAAGATGGAAATGCTCAGTTATGAAATTTGTCATCAAGGGAAGAGAAAAGAAATGCAAATCTATCGTGTGAAAGTGCTAAAGGCCTGGCGAGACCAGGAAGGCCTCCTCATAGCACTGGCTCTGCCCAAACTCAAGCTTGGCCCACAGGCACCCTTAGGCCTTGATACTGGCTAAATATACATGGGAGAAGAATTCCATCCTGAAGAAAAACTACAGTTACGACAGCTGATGGAGGCCTTCCCCTCAGTATTCTCAGTGCTGCCATGATGCATTCACCTGTCCTACCATCACATAGACACTGAACTGGGAAAAAGAGTCTGAAGGAGCCTACAATACCTGCCACAAAAGATATTGGAAACAGTCCACCAAGAACTTCAGGCCATGTTAGACTTAGGAGTGGTTGATGAGTTTCATAGTGAGTGGTGGAGCCCAATCATACTTGTACTGAAGGTCAACAGGGCAACCCGATAGTGCATTGATTTCTGGAGAATAAACACAGTACTGAAATTTGATGCGTACTCTGTGCCTAGAGTAGATGAGCTTTTAGACTTGCTTAGGGCTGCCAATTATATATCCACTCTTGACCTTAAAAAAGATAATTGGCAGACACCTTTGACAACTGAAGAATGAGAGAAGATCGGCTTCTCTACAATGTTTGGTCTTTGTCAATTTAAAGTTATGACCTTCACGGAGCAGCAGCCACCTTTCAATGCCTGGTGGACCATATACTTTGACCACACAGGAAGTATGCCATGGCATAATTGGACAATATTGTCATTTATAGTTATGACTGGAACAGTCACCCAAGACACTTCATGGCAACACTGCAATCCCTCAAAGAGGCAGGACTGATGGCCAACCCAGCCAAGTGCAAACCGGCCAGCTGCTAGGTGACATACCTTGGCTATAGAGTAGGGGGTGAGCATTTGGAGCCACTAATTAATAAGGTACAAGCCTTGGAGCAGTGCCCCATACCAAACACAAAAACCAGGTTTGTTGTTTCATAGGCATCACTGAATACTGCAGGCACTTTGTACTGGGTTTTGCTATCATTGAAGCCCCCAATGAACCTGATAAAAGACATGAGCCCTAAGAAAATTCTTGGTCCGAAGCCTGTGGCAGGGCCTTAAGACATTGAAAGAACAGCTGAGCCAAGAACCAGTGCTCACATACCCAGACTTCACCCTTTCCTCGTAGGCCTGGTCTACACTACAAAGTTAGATCGACATATGCTGCATTAGGTCAAGTTAATAATGTATGTGTCTACACAACTGAGTCCCTTCAGCCGACCTAAAGGGCTTGTAAAGTCGACTTCTGTACTCCACCTCCATGAAAGGCATAGCGCTTCAGTTGATATACACGCACTGACATGGCGATGGTGTAGACACTGTGCTGTGTAATTTGAATGAATTGGCCTCCAGGAGGTGCTCCCCTGTGATCGCTCTGGAGAGCACTTTCAATTCCACTACACTTCAGCCAGGTACACAGGAAACAGCCACCAACCTGTTAAAGCCCCGGGAACATTTGAATGTTCATTTCCTGTTTGATTGGCGTGGAGAGAAAGTCAGCACAGCCGACCATGGATGCGCAAGGCCGCAAACATGCTCCAGAATGGAGCACACAGGAGGTAGTGGATCTTATTGCTGTGTGGGGAGACGAATCTGTGCAGACAGAGCTCCGAACCAGCAGAAGAAATGCTAACATCTATGCCAAAATCATGCAGGGCATTGGGGAGAAGCACTACACCAGGGACACACAGAAGTGCCGCGTGAAAATAAAGGAGCTTCGGCAAGCGTACCAGAAGACAAGGGAGGCGAGAAGTCACTCTGATTCTGAACCACAGACATGCCACTTCTATAGGGAGCTGCATGCAATTCTTGGCAGTGACCTCACCACAAACGTTCCATGGATACCTCCCAGGAGCCACGGGCGACTTCAGTCAACCATGAGGAGGACATTCTGGAGGAGAATGTGAGGCAGGCAAGTGGAGGATCCATTCTCCCTGACAGCCAACAGCTTTTTGTAACTCTGGACCCCATCCCCACACAGGACCCATTGTCGGTGGAGCATGATGCCAAGGAAGGCATCTGGTGAGTACACATTTTCAAACTCTAGGGGTTACATGCTATGATTTTAAAGGTTGAATCTGAATTAAAAAATTGGGATAATAGTTATTGACAGCCACCTCAGCTATGCAGAGAGTGCTCTCCAAAAAGAGGGTGCTCTCCATGGCCCGGGAATCTTCCCTTGAGACCTCTACCATCACCACGATAGGACACTTCCCTGAGCCACTCCAGTATTAACTCTTCTGGCATCATTGCGGCACACCGCATTGCAGCATAAGGACCAGGTCCGTACCCAGACGCTTGCAGTATCTGCTCCCTTTCCGCCTCTGCTACCCTCAGGAGAGTTATATCACATCTGGTCACCTAGGGAAAATGGGGGAAACTTTAAATGCTATCCCTTAAACCACAAGCAATTTGATAAGTAATCCGCCCCTGTTTTGTGAATTCTGGGTCACACAACCATGCTTCCCTGAGTGTGCCCTGGTTGTGGTTGGAAGGGATCACCGTGTATTTCAGCCAGCATTTAAAAAGGGGGTGGGAGATGCTTCCTGTTCATCTCCCTTCCACCCCAACCCGGTGCCTCCTTTGAAACAATCAAACTATTTTGGGGGCTTTATGCTGGTGCCTGTCCTCAAGCACCGTCCACGTTGCTAGGGGAAAGTGGGTTGTGCTGAGGTTGCAACCATTCATCCCAAGAATGTCTTAACAAAAGCTGCAGCACAAAATCTCTCACCCATGCCTTGTGGCCTTACTCACCATTGCTGGAGCAGCAAACTGACTCTTGCAGTAACCAGTGGTTCTGCTTACATTGTGGCTTGCAGGGAAGTGCATTGAGGGCTGATTCTTTTATTAAAAGATTTAACCTTGCACCAGAAACAATATATGCACTGTCAGTGCTACCCTTGTGCTTTGTATTCTTTGCAGCTGAGACCTTGCCCATCAGCGCATCCTCCACACCAGGACAGAGACTTACCCAGATTAGAAGACGGAAAAAGAAGACTCAGGATGACATGTTCAATGAGTTAATGCATGCCTCCGAAAGTGACAAGATGGGGTTCAGCGCATGGAAGATTGTACTGTTGGAGGGGCTGCACAATGACCATGAGGACAGGAGAGCATGAGGGAGCATGAGCATGACACGCAGAATGAGATGGTGCGGATTATTAGGGAGCAAACAGACATGTTGAGGCATCTTGTTGAGGTTCAAGAAAGGGAGCTGGACGCTAGAGTTCCGCTGCAGCCTATGCTGAACCTGCTGCCATTGTCGCCAAGTTCCACATCCTCCTCTCCCAGATGTCCTAGGATGCAAGGGTTGGGGGAGAAGTTCGGTATTTGCCTTGCATGCAACTCCGGGGGAGGATACAAGGACCAGAAGGTGCCCCTTCCCACACCTTTGATTCTTATTGCAGTGCAATTGTAAACAAGCTTTCTTTGTTTCTCCCCCTCTCAGTGTTATCAGCTATTTTTCCCCAGGTTTTCTTACTTTTCTTTGCTGTCTCTCTGTGTTTGTTAGCATAATAAAAATTAATGGATTGAGGAGAAAAGGCTTTTTATTCATTCAGCACACTATGAATGAATATGGTTAGTGGCGGTGTAGTTTACAGGGGAGGACATGCAATAAATCGGACAGCTTGGTAAGGAACAACACACGTAAGTGTCACATTACTGTGGGTCATTGATGAAACTAGTTTTCAAAGCGTCACATAGATGCAAAGCCCATCAATGTGCTCTCCTTATTGCCCTGGTGTCTGGCTGCTCAAAATTGGCTGCCAGGCGATCTGTCTCAACCCCCCACTCTTCCAGAAACTTTTCTCCCTTGGTTTCACAAATATTAAGGAGCACACAGCAACAACAATGGGGATATTGCTTCCATTGAGGTCTAACCTAGTAACCAAGCTATGCCAGTGGGCTTTTAAATGTTCAAAGGCATATTCCACCACCATTCTGCACCTGCTCAGCCTATGGTTGAACCGGTCCTTACTGCTGTCCAGGCTACCTGTGTACGGCTTCATTAGCCATGGGAGCAAGGGGTAGACTGGGTCTCCCAGGATCACAATTGGCATTTCAATATCACCAATGGTTATTCTGAAGTCTGGAAATAAAGTTCCTGCTTGCAGGAATTAAAGATGCGCGCGTTCACCTTTCCTGACCATCACACAATGATGTGGCGACATGGCTCCTGTGATCCACCAGCGCTTGCAATGCCATTGAGAAGTACTCCTTTCAGTTTATGTACTCTTTGGCAAGGTGGTCTGGTGCCAAGGTATGGATATCCATTCCATCTATCGCCCCACCGCAGTTAGGGAACCCCATCATGGTAAAACCATCCAGTATGTCCTGCACGTTTCCCAGAGTCACTACCCTTTTTAGCAGAAGTCTATTGATTGCCCTGGCAACTTGGATCACAGGAGACTTCACGGTAAATTTACCCACTCCAAATTAATTCTCCACTGACTTCCAGCATGGCTGCTTGTGTGGCATCACATTGTTCTGCACGGCGGCTCCTGCTTCAGCTGAGCAAATACTGCAGGATAAGGTGCGAGGTGTTTGTAATGTTCACAACAAAACTGTACAGCTGAGTGGGGTCCATGCTTGCCTTGCTACGGCGTCTGTGCGGGTAACCAAAACTTAGGAAAAAGGGTGCAAAAAAGGCTTTGATTGTTTGCAGTTGATTTCAGGGAGGGAGGCAGGGAGGGAGGTAAGTGCATCATGGGAGCCTAATGCCATGTTCCCATAATGCCACACGCAAATGTTTTGGTCCCATGTGGCATTTCAAGCCCAACTCAACATTCCACTTGTCTCCATGCACTGTGGGATAGCTACCCACAATGCAGCACTCCGTGAGTTGATGCAAGCCCTGCTGGTGAGGATGCACTTCGCCGACACAATGTGCATAGTGGAGTCATGCAGAAATGACTTGCTTAAATCGGAGGCTCAATGTCGACTTACATAAAATTGACTTAATTTTGTAGTGTAGACATACCCTTAATGACAGACCACACTTCCCTCCATTGGCTCAACTAAATGAAGGATATCAACCCCTCATTGACATATAGTTTTCAAGTACTTCACTAAGCAAGAAGGGACCATAAAAATGCAGATTTTTCCACAAGCTGGGGGAGAACAAGAATCACAGGTAGGTACCCCAACAGTGACCTTCAGGGGGAAGATGTGTGATGGGGTTTACAAACACCACACTAAGACTGACAGGGTCAAAGAATAATTCTGAGCCCAGAAGACCACACTCAGCTGCACCTGTAGAGCATGCTCTAGGTCAGGGATCGGCAACCTTTGGCACATGGCTCGCCAAGGTAAGCACCCTGACAGGATGGGACGGTTTGTTTATCTGCCGCGTCTGCAGGTTCGGCCGATCGCTGCTCCCACTGGCCGCAGTTCATTGCTCCAGGCCAATGGGGGCTGCGGGAAGCGGCACGGGCTGAGGGATGTGCTGGCCGCCGCTTCCCTCCACCCCCATTGGCCTGGAGCAGCGAACCGTGGCCAGTAGGAGCCGCGATCGGCTGAATCTGCGAACGTGGCAGGTAAACACATCAGCCCGGCCCGCCAGGGTACTTACCCTGGCAAGCCACGTGCCAAAGGTTGCCGATCCCTGCTCTAGGTGGAGGTGGACCTTAAAAGGAAGTTAGACAGCTCAGAAAGGAGTTGGCAAGGCAAGAAGAAGGACCTGCCCAGGGAGCCCCTGAGAAGGGATGCTGCAGCACCCTTTATGGGAAAAGAGGAACCCTACCTGCTGGGTGCAGTCAGGCTGAAGGTGCAGTTGGTACCTTTTATTCATTACCTTTTTGCTACAGCCTGCGAAACTTGGAGAAATTTTATTAACAATGGATGGTACATTCAAGGTGTCACTATTTTCCTGATTACAAATTGCTTTAATCAGAATACCCTTCCATGTTTTTTTCTTTTAATGGTTCCTAGTCTTCGAATTGGTTCCTGACAGACAGTTCATCCGAAGCTGGGTTCATTCTTTATTTTTTCTCATTATCTTCTCCATCACTCCTATTTGCAATCTCTAGTTCTGGTTTGGGGAGGTAGCTCTTTTCCCTAGACAACAATTTTCGGTGTTCTGTAGTTTTGCTACTTATATGCATATTGCAGGGGAGATTAACTATTCAAAACTTGAGCTGTTTGCAAATAAATAAATTGGTGTTACAGTTTTCTGTTCAGAAATGCAATTGAAATCAAAATGCTTTGCAAAATATTGTAAATTTCACAGAAATTTTGTTTTGGACGAAAAAAGTTTCAGAAATGTCGAAGTATTCACTTTTGATATTGTTGGAATGAAACATTTAAATTTTTCCTTGCAGAACTACTTTCATTTTTTATTTTTTATTATATATTATAAAATATACATTTTTTAAAGTTGCAACAAGTGCAGCAATTTCATTAAAAACAGTGTTTTGGTTGTTCCAAAATGATTTTGTTCCAAAATTTTCTTTTGTAGAGATATAATGGAGTCTCATTCTGAATTGCAACAAAGACAAATTTTGAAATTTCAAAATCTTGAATGAAATTTCCATTCTCCTGAACCTCTACTCAAATACAATATGAATGAAATCTGACCAACAAGCTGATTGTATGAGGCAAAATTAATCACTGATGCATATCTGCTGTACTTGGTAGAGTCACAACTTTGCCTCCAAGCTTTCTAATCCACTTAGGGCCAGAATCTTAGTTGGTGTAAACCAGTGTAGCTTACAGTGTCATCAATGGAGATGCTCCAATTTACATCACATGAGAAGCTGGCCCATAGACTCCACTTTTTCAGGAAGAGACTACACCCATGGCCACTTCTGGAATGAATTCAGTCATATATGCACTCTAACCACCATGTAAAAGTTCAACAGAAAACAACATTATACCTGCATAGCAACAGAATGTTTTCTTTAATGAATAGAGACCCAAGAACTATAGTTAAGACCTCAGTTATTTAAGCATTAATCTCTTCATTTTCTGTGTGCATAACTTAATTACAAAACTAGTTTGAGTAATTTATCATTTATGGAATAAAAAATAAAGCTGCTTAATCATAGTTTAATCAAACAAGCAATTCATCAATTAAATCAGCATATCACACCTACTCCTCTACTGAGGAATCAAAAATTTGCAATTCAGAGTGAGATAACAATGCGTACATTGATATCTGGGAGTCAAACTTTAATATCCATCTGTATGTTGTGACAACCATTTTACAGCTAAACTGACAAGTCTCTTCAAATACCATTAACATACTATTTTCTTTTTTTAAAAGTTAACCAACCATATAGTTTTTGTTCTATAGTCCTTTACTTATGATTTAGTTTGTCATTCTGGCTCTAAACAAAGTAACCATCTGCCTTTACACACAGCATAAATGTCCAATTTCTTGCCATATAGGTCAAAGCAGGAACTATTATCAAAGATATACAGTCAATGGTAACTACCCACAAAAGACTTTTAGATGCTCAGAGATTATGAAGAGTGGCCAGTAGTTTTTCAAATCTTTGTTGTCTGTACTCATGCTTTCTGGTGCCAACTCTATATGGTTCTATCTCTGAGAAGGACTCTTTAGACAGGCATACAGTGTGGTGATTTATTCAACTACTATGACACGGTATCCATACCCAATGCATAAAAAGTTAAAAGAAAGAAAGTATTCCCACCACACATGTTCAGTATTACTAGGGATCCTACATAAACTAAAAACAAAGACCTTGAAAATACTACAAAACTGCCTTTATTACACCTTGAGCCTAATCCAATGATTTTTTGTGTGAACAAACACTGTGCCCCTTCTGGGTCTTACATCTCATGCTATCCCAGAGAAATCCATTTAGGATATGTGTAAAGATTGGGTGAATCTACTCCATGTGCTCAATAAAATTAGCAGAAGTCATTTTGACTTATTTTCTCCATGAGATTGGCAGCATTGGGGTTTCTCTGAGACAGTCTGAAAAGCACTAGTGTCTCTAATACCTTTCCAAGGTCAAGCAGCCTGGGATTTACCTAGCAATCATTTACAAGGGCATAATGAGTATGTCTCTGACATAGATCCCAGCAAGTCAGCTTCAGGAGCAGAAATTGGCTCTGGGCTGCTCCATGCTATAGTGTGAGTGGGAGGGTCACTTATTCTCACCTGAATGGGAGGGTAATACCCCAATTTTCAGTTTCCCATGAAGGCACCAGAAAGGAGAGTAAATCTGTCCTCTACCAAAAATGCCAGAGGGGGATGCCAGGCTGTTAGCTCTCCCTGTAAGAAGACACGGGGAGAAGGGGGCGTGATGTTGTAAGAGGCATTCATTCCAGAGCTTGCCAATGGGTAGTGCGATTGTGTAGAGACAAAAGGCCTAGCAGGTGTGGATACTTCAGAAAAGCATACCAAGTTGTACATGCTTATCTGAAGTGAATTGATCTTCTAATTGTAGTTTTGCTCTGGTGATGCTAACTTAATACATGGTATTATAAGTAGTACCTAATTCATGTAGGAACCATATTATATGCATGATTATATGTATGTATATTATATGTTTAATAATATGTAGATAACATATTGAATGCTTCCTATGGTGACTGAGTGCTCCCAATTCCTTTTGAACTCAAAGCAAGTTGGAGTGCTTACCCTAAGTACTCCTCCCTCTCTCTTACAGAATCAGGCTTGTAGGTTGGCTGTGTAAAAGTTAAACAGGGTGACAGGGTGATATTTTTTTTCTTCATAATGTAAAAAGAAGGCTTGAAAATGGTTTCGGGTTGTGGAGTTTTTTTGTTTGTTTTCTGTGAGTAATGAAGAATTAATTAGTAAACAGTGACATTACAAAAGCCGAAGGAGTGGAAGATGAGCAATTGAGAGGGGAAATGATTTTAAGTCAGACTTTTTAAAACTTAGTTTGTGTAAACAGCTATTTAAATCAATGAATGATGTTTTGGAAATATAGCTTAAAGATCCATTTCCCTAATCCCTTCACTTAAGTTGGGAGAATTAACAACATACATCCTCAGACAGCTAACAAGTTCTCTAATAAAGCCTGGGGAGATGAGCTGATGTTCCTGGCTCTTTTCAGTTCTAAAAACAAACAGAACAACCCTCAAGAGCAAGCACTCTGGCCAACACAGGGTATGTAAACTGTTATACCCAGGGGCGGCTCCAGGCACCACCGCACCAAGCCTGCAGGAGGTCCGCCGGTCCCGCGGTTTCAGCGGCAATTCGGCGGCAGGTACGCCAAAGGCGCGGGACCGGCGGACCTCCCGCAGGCATGCCGCCGAAGGCTGCCTGACAGCCGTGCTTGGGGCAGCAAAATACATAGAGCTGCCCCTGGTTATACCCCACTGTGTACTTAAAATTTGCATTCATTACAAGCTATGCCTGTGTGTTTCAGGTTTGGTTCACTAATGATTTCACTTTTTGTAACTTCTCTGAAAAAGAGGCAAATTTCCTCCTATCCTCTCACCCTATCCTGCTAGATCTACCCCTTCCACAGCTTACAATGTTAAAATATTCAATACAGAAAAGCTAAATTTTGATGCCATAAGATATAATGATGATCATTCTATCAGGGGGAAAAATCAGCACTTTTGTATGCCTATAGTTTTAATATACAGTTACAAAGAGGCTTAGTTTATCCTGATTAGGCTGGAGGAATCATTGATATTTTGCTTGGAATATTCATGCTATTAGTAGAATGGGAACCTGTAAACACAGATTACTGAAGTGAAACAATAATTCAATACAATATTGTAAAGAATTCTGTTAATGTGTCTGAATCCTGGGATATTCTCTGCAGAGCAGTTGGATACTATTTGTTATGTTACTAATACACTTTGACTGATGTATTTTTATTGTGCGTTTTTATTGTTTGCTTCCATTGCATGCAATGGAATCCTATTATGCTTACTTTCAACATGGAAAAATCTGCAGGGCACGAATTGAGCTCCTCAGCCACTTAAAAACCCACCAGTGAACCCCCTTGGCAGACATCATCCTCACATTGAGGGATAGCGGAAGACTTTTCAATGTACTGAACAAAGCTGTTGTAATAAAGTTGAAGCAATAACAGAAGTTACAGCAATGAAGCTGGATTGATTTATGCCTTGTTTGATAGAGGTTGAGAAACCTTATGTATTTTTTTTTCAGTTTCTATATGAATTATGTGTCTCAATTTCAGTAAGTTGAAAAAAGTTCACAAATCTTAATGAGCGAAATGAATGTTTGTCTAGTTTTTATATAACTAACAAAAAAGGGTCAGGTTAAATAATAGTCACTGGGGGCCAGATCCACAAAGGGACTTAGGTGTTTGTTTCAACGGAAGTTAGGAGCCTAAATACCTATGAGGATCTGGGTCTTAATGCTTTCTATTAAAGGTTTACTATGGTATAGATCAGGGATCAGAAACCTTTTCCATGTGGCCCATCAGGGAAATCCGGGCCAGTTTATTTACCAGCAGCATCCACAGATTTTGCTGATTGCAGCTCCCACTGGCCATGCTTCGCCATTCCAGGCAAATGGGAGCTGCAGAAAGTGGCACGGTCCGAGGGATGTGGTGGCCGTTGCTTCCCATTGGCCTGGAACGGCGAACCACGGCCAGTGGGAGCTGCGATCAGCCGAACCTGCGGATGTGGCAGGTAAACAAACCATCCCGGCCCGCCAGTGGATTTCCCTGATGAGCCAAAGGTTGCCAATCCCTGGTATAGATGCAGTTGTAGGGAGATGACACCGCCCACACACACACCAGTCAAGAAGGGATTAAAGAACTCCTGTGGTTCAAAATTAGTCCCAAACTCCTGCACCTGTGGGACTTGTCAGGTCCAAGACTGGGCATTTAAAAGGGAGGAACCCTGCCCAAATGGGTTGGCACCCTGAAATAAGCAGAAATGGAGTTTAGTGTTATAGACTGGGGCTCTGGGTTACAAAAGAATGGCTTGAGAGTGCTACCTGCCTGAGCCTTCTGAGGAAGGAAGATGGTGTGGACTAAGCCGTGGTTTTAGCTGTGCGGGAGAGTAGGTGCTGAGACTTCCTTTGAGGGTCTGAAAAACTACTTCCCCTTCCTTGAGTGAGACTCTGGGTGACATAGCCTCTTGTGCTCTGTGGACATATCTTCCTTTTGGTTTGTACTGTTTTCCACCAGTGGAAGGAAGTGGACTTGCTAACAGGTACCCTGGAACCAGTCCACTGGATTTCAGTCACTCAGGGAATGATACAAGAGTTGAGTGAGATGTTTGTTCTCACCCTAAGGGGGTGACTGAACAACACAACCTGACAGATGCCTAGACAGGAAAGTAGATTCTGACCTCAAACTGCCTGTATCAGATTTTCATGTATTTTAACATGTTCTATTTAAAGTAAGCAAAATCATTACTCTGCTCTCCACATTTCATATACAAATAAGGAAATATTAAATTTCTGAATTTTCTAAAAGAAGAGGGACATAAACTGTAAAGAGGTTGCACGTCTTAATGAATTATGCAAAGTGTCAAATTCAGACTTTGAATAAACATTGATTTCAGTGAAGCTGTACTTGCATACACTAACCTGCAATTATACCCTATTTGCCTCTTTTGAAGCCTACAACTAACATATTTAAAGTAAATTAAAATCACTAATACACTGGAATTGTTTGTGGCTAAAAGATGGAGATCTGCTATACCCTGCCTTCTTTCCAGAATAATATATTATTTAGGGGTCTAGTCAGCTGTAATGACCTGCAGCCTTCCACACCACCGAATCTTTGAAAAGTCATAAATCTTAGCTCTGTTGCTTGTCCTCTTAGTCAACAGAAAGGTCAGACATCCCCTGGCAGCTATTTCCTTTTCTTAAGAAGGTCAGGACTGCAAAGGTCCATAGAAGAACATCTTTTTGGTAATAAGGCTTCCCCTTCTTTTCCCCACTTTTTCTCTTGTTTCTGGAGGGATCTTGGACACCCCAATCCATCATCTCAGTAACATTTTGAAAGTTAAGCAATTATTCCAGCAATAGATAGAATATAAAAACTGGAATAATTGCCTTGAACTACCACATTTGATCAGCTAAGCCTCATCCAACCAAAATGCAAAACCAGTAAAACAATTTTTTATTGTAGACTCCTTTTCAGTTTGAAAGAAAGCAAAACGACTGTGTTTGAAAGCTGTCATAACTTTAATAATGCTCCTGGCTGAATGTAAATAACTAGAGATGGGCCCAAGTCAGGAATATTTAGTTCTAGATCTAGGTTTCAACTATCCTAGTTCATGCTAGTTATCTGCAAGAGAAATTATCACATGCACTAGGCCAGTATATTACACTGGTATCTTGAATTAATCCCATTGTAATAAGTTGGTCCATATCCTTATTTTGATCCAGATCCAAATTCAGATTTTTAACTTATTCCAGTTCCACAAAACATGGGCTCAGGACCATCTTTAGAAATAACATTAATAAACAATAAAGTACTATGAAATGATTATTTAAATTTATGTAGGAACAATGCAGGGAGCTGACCATAGCTCATGCAATGATGCCTTCCACCATCTTCTCCCACCTCAGTGAGGGTTAGGCTTTGAGTTGCTGAACTGCAAAGCTGGTTTTGTAAAGATGGTTTTGTTTTTTTACTGGCTCAAATCTTTGGAAAGCACTGTGTCTTACCTATAGCCGATTTACTTGATATTTATGCCACTATACTGAACTGATTCTTAGAATAAGGAAAAAGCATTTTATGAAATGCACTTTTCAGCACACACAGAACATATGGTTGCCAAGATACTGTTGATTTGAACACTTTTGCAACTTACTTTTAATGCAGTAATGCATTTTCTTCAAGATGTTCAAACCTCATTGGAAATGACAAACATTGAAGCAGCCTGGAGATAAATTACACTTTTAAAAGATTAAAACAATGCAATAACTTATTTTTAAGAATGGTCATACTGGGTCAGACCAATGGTACTTCTAGTCCAGTATTCTGTCTACAGACAGTGGCCAATGCCAGATGCTTCAGAGGGAATGAACAGAACAGAGCAATTATCAAGAGATCTATTCCCTGTTGTCCACTCCCATCTTCTGGCAGTTAGAAGCGTAGGTCACTCAGAGCATGGGGTTGCATCCCTGATCATCTTGTCTAATAGGTCCATCAAATGTCCTCTATGAACTTATCTAATTCTTTTTTGAACCACAAAATATTATAGTTTTGGATTTCACAACACCCCCTGACAACAAATTCCACAGATTGACTATGCATTATGTGAAGAAGTACTTCTTTTTCTTTCTTTTAAACCTGCTGCGTATTAATTTCATTTGATGACCCCTGATTCTTGTGTTTTGTGAAGGAGAAAAAAACACTTCCTTATTCACTTTCTCCATACCAGTCATGATTTTATAAACCTCTATCATATCCCCCCTTAGTCATCTCTTTTCCAAGCTGAAAAGTCCCAGTCTTTTTAATCTCTCCTCATATTCCATATTCCATTCCTCTAATCAACTTGTTGCCATTCTCTGTACCTTTTCCAATTCTAATATATCTATTTTGAGATGGGGCAACCAGAACTGTATGCACTATTAGAAGTGTGGGCATACCATGAATTTATACTGTGGCATTCTGAAGTTTTCTGTCTTATTATCTATCCCTTTCCTAATGGTTGCTAAGATTCTGTAACTGTTTTGACTGCCACTGCACATTGTGTGGATGTTTTCAGAGAACTATCCACAAAGGTTTCAAGATCTCTTCCTTGAGTGATGACAGCTAATTTAGACTCCATCATTTTGTATGTATAGTTGGGATTATGTTTTTCCAATATGCCTTACATTGCATTTATCAACATTGAATTTCATTTTGTTGCACAATCACCCAGTTTTGTGAGATCCTAAACTGTAAGTCTTTGCAGTCATCTTAGAGTTTAAGTATCTTGAGTAATTCTGTATCATCTGCAAATTTTGCCACCGCACTGTTTACCCCTATTTCCACATCATTTATGAACATGTGGAACAGTACTGTCCCAGTACAAATCCCTGGGGGAGCACCACTATTTACCTCTCTCTATTCTGAAAACTCACCATTTATTCTTACCCTTTGTCTTCTATGTTTAAACCAGTTACTGATCCATGAGAGGATCTTCCCTCTTATCGCATGACTTCCTACTTTGCTTAAGAGCCTTTGGTGAGGGACCTTGTCAAAGGCTTTTTGGAAGTCCAAGTATACTATATCCACTGGATCATCCTTGTCCACATGTTTGTTGACCCCCTCAAAGAATTTAAATAGATTGGTGAGGCATGATTTTCATTTACATAAACCATGTTGACTCTTCCTCAACAAATTATGTTCATCTATGTGTCAGGCAATTCTATTCTTTACTGTAGTTTCAACCAGTGGTGCTGGAACACTTTTACAGTGGGGTTGTTGAAAGCCAGCCGTCGAAACTGTAAACCATGTGTGTTCAAAAGCAATGTGAAAAAGCACAATTCCCACTCACACCACACAGGTGCACCACAGCTGTGGGATTCTCCAGAATCATGAAATAATCCTAGCTTCGTTCTGACAGTACCGGCAAACTTTTCACAGTGCATCCTGTGGGTGCAGCAGCACCTGCCGCATCCCTGGTTCCTGCTCCTGTGGTTTCAACCCAATTTGCCTGGTACTAAAGTGAGACTTACTGGCCTGTAGTTTCTAGGATCGCCTCTGGAACCTCTTTAAAAAAGTGGTGTCACATGAGCTATCTTCCAGTCATCTAGTACAGAAGCTGATTTAAGTCTTCCAGCACATCCCTAGGCCCACGCTGCTTCCCGCAGCCCCCATTGGCCTGGTGAACCAATCCATCACTTTTCCTCTTCCTATCCTTCTACACTTTCAAACTTTGACCATTCAGTTGAAGTTTCCTCTTTCCTGCATTTTAACTCTATTTTTACTTCTTCATTACCCTCAAACTTTTTTTTTTTTAATTTGGTTGCACTCTGGACATAGTCAGCTGAGATAAACTTGTAACACTTTAATATAATGTGCAGTTTACAAATGCATTAGGAATGCTTAAAGTAATCAATATTTGTAGCTACATTCTTGAATATACTAGCATATGGCAGAGACTACATTAGTTTTACAGAAGTTTCTCACAGGCAATTTAATGAAAGTTTGTGATAAAGCATATTATGAGAGAGAATACAGTAGCTATTGTTAAAACAATTTTATACCATTATATATGATTTTGATTCATCATAAAAGTATCAGTGTATGTCATTTAACAGTGGAGTGTTTATGAATAGAACCTAAATCTAAAATAGCACAGAAATCTTTATCAGGAGCCAAATTCTTCCATGGGTAACTCATAATGATTAAGACATTATTCAGGAAGTACACCAGAAATCAATGGAAGTATTCAGTGTAAGCAAAGATAGTGGAATGTGGCTCTATGTAGTCATTTTGAGCTAAATGTCTTTTTTTGTTTCTGTTTTTTTCTGGTTTGGGGTTTTTGTTGCTATTTTGTGGTGTATATTTTTGCCTCATATTGAAATTTTGACTCGTGTATAATCTTCCATTGTCTCTCCCTACTTCAACACCAGCTATCACTGCAAAGCTTTCCATATAGTTAAATCTCTTTGAAAACCCCTCAACTTCCTATTACATTTTTTAGTTAGTCAAAGTTAATAATTTTGTTTATGGTTTGGGGCCCAATCCTGCTCCCATTGATGGCAGTTCTGGGCTTAATCCTGCCCTATTAATATTAATAAGAATTTATTTGCTATTTAGTTCACTTGAGAGAAAAAAAAAACAAGCTGTATTAGACCTTGGCAGAGATCTCCTGTCTCTGAGCTGATAGATTCAAATTTTATCCAATGATTTGATCATTTTTCTTCCTTAACTAAATGTAAATGGCGTTATAGGTAACTAATCGTCACAGAGCAACCTTAACTGGGTTTTGAGACAAAGTTGTGGCTTCTTGTTTGTTTCTCAGTTTCTTAGAATACTGATAGTAAGTTACAGAGTTCATCTTCTGCTATATGAAATAGAATACACAAATACTTTTTAATAGGGGCGGAAGGATTATTCTCTCAATGGAAAAGTGTTTGCAAATATTTGATGCTTGTGCAATTTGGTGTATTGTAAAGGTAAAACCCTTTTTCTCTTCCAAAGTATTTTTTGTGAGCTCGAGGGATAAATCACTTTTGAAAGGTATGATTAAGGCTACGATTATTTCACAGAGGTCATGGAAGTCATGGAATCCATTTTATAGCATGGAATCCATGACTTCCAGAGACCTCTGTGACATTGTCTGCTTCAGCCTCAGGGCCGCGGCTGGAACTGTCAGCCAGCAGGGGTCCCAGAGCTTTGAGCTGCTGCAGGTGTCGGGGCCCCGGGCAGCCCCCAGCTGCCAGCCCCGGAGCTCTGAGCCATGGTGGGGGATACTGTGGCTCTTAGCCACTAAGCCTGGATCTCCCAGCCGTGGAGAGACAGGCATGAGTTTAGACATGCGAAATGAAATGAATGGTGGAACATCTTGATCATAAGAGGTGATACTGTGATGATTTTTAAGGTTTCCAAATGCAGTCTACTGTACATTATTCAACCAATGGCATAGGAGCTCATTGCATTTTGAAAATCATTACAAGGCTCAATCAAAACTTGACAGACAATAGGCAAGCTACTTCCTGCATCACGTGCAGAAGATGCAAGGAAATAGCATGCTTTGGAATGCTCTGCATGCTTTGGGGTGTGATGTAAGCATAACACTGCAGCATTCTTATAGAAAGAGTATTTCTGTTGTGTTATCCTTGTTATCTGTTGTGTTATCCTCTCTTGTTGCTGTTACTTTGGAGCTTGACAGTGGAGACAGCTGCAGAGCAATCCTCTGCACTGTTTTTGCTATACAAAGGGAGACAGTGAAATTTTCCATCAGCTCACCCTCCCATTGCTTATGATCTCACAGGGAACGCTCCCTCTGTGCTTCAGATTGAGACTGGTTTTGGGAAGACTTCAATTCCTGAGGGTAAAAATCTATCCACAATGAAGTCAGTAGTCAAATTCCCATTGAATTTAACACCTCAGGATTTCGCCTCTGGTATAATGGCTGGACTGTTGTGCTCTCAAATAGTGTCTATACAGTAAATGCACTTGCAGTAAAAAGGAAAAGTTATCTGGAATTAAAAATCTTCTACAGCTTGAAATATCTTCTGATGCTAGACTGTAAAAGCATATTTTTATAGCATACAATCTTTTCAGTTTTCAATGAAATGAATGAATTTTATGTCATACATATTTTATAGTTATTAGAAAATGAATTTAACTGCATCTTTAATTTTAAAGTGCATAGTGAAATGAGTGATAGACCATAAGAAAATTATACAGCATAAATATTTTTATAGTTCATAGTAAATGAATTTATACAACTATTTCATAATATAGGACTCTTAAAATCTTCTATGTGTTTCTAAATTCAATTAAATGCATAGAAATTACAATTTATCAGTCGATGGGTGAGGATTTTGCAAGCTGAAGTATGTGCCACAAAGTTTTCAACTTCCGCTACAAAATTTAATATAAACTACAATATAAGTGTAATATATTTATAAGAGATTGAGATTATGAAAAGCAATTTTTTCTATGCTTGGTTTGTGTCTTTAGAGACTAGACCTCAGTCAGTAGACAATACCAATTGGAACAAACACAATTAATTAGAAGTCCTATAAGAAGATCTTTAAACTGCATAGATCCTGATTTCCTGAGGTTCGTCCCTATTTTTAGTACAGTTTCTTGGCACTCTGACTAGCTAAAGCC
>NW_020664372.1:9672766-9695921 GCF_002925995.2 Terrapene triunguis
GTCAGAGTAAGGAGATTTGCAAAATCACAGTATTAAGAAATAATCCCTTTGTCCTGACCAGCTAATGAGGGCCATCTGCCAATCCAAATACAAGGATTTGCATAACATACATATTTTTGAGATACAACCATGAGTCAGTATGCAAATCAGAGACACTATCAACTAATTAGACTGCTAGGAGTAGCATAACTAAGAAACAGCTGTCTAGTAAAGAACTGTATAGCATCCCTGTGCTCTGGTTGGCTGGAACCATTCTATCTCTGTACATTTTAAAATAAAAAAACTTAACAAGCTGCTATTTTTATATAAATCTTTTATTCTGTCATTCATCTCCCTTTGATTTGTATTGCTTCTTCTGTAGGAATTTGCCATTTGTGAGAATTCCTGACAATACTTGGGGGGAATGGTGTCAAATATTATCCCTTTTTTGGATGCTGGAGTACTTGGAACTAAAGGGAGACATGCTAAATCATGCCTTTGAACATCAAAATCCGTTAGCTACAGACTATCTTGATAAAGGAAAAAGTCTTTGGTTCTACTGTATGGACTAAAGCAGATGTCTGGACTATTGCTTTCATTAGTCTTTCTTTTGCAGTCATTTTACAGAGCAGTCATTGATTTATGACATTCCTTTTCCTTATCACATTGAAACTCATTACTTTAGCTTTTTAAATGATTTTCTTTGCTTTCATTACTTATTACATGATTCTTAAATGGGATTGTTGATAATATGGTGGTGATAAGATGATAGGCAACAGCACTTAGTGCCCTTTTTCACCTAATTTCTTATTATTCCTTCAGTACATTGACATCTATTAAATGAAAAACACCTTGAAAGGCTCTAAATATTGTAAATAATGTAGCTGAAAGTATTATTAATATTTTCTAAAGGCTCTATTCACTTTGTCACATATGTAGACTCTACAAGCTTCAGCTCAATTGTCACTTTTCTACTATTCCTGTGTAACAGCCTTTACCAAAAAAACAAAACAACTTAATTTTGAAAACTCATTTATGTTGAAAGCCAATTTATATTAAGGTAGTCATCGATAACCCAGATTATAATTCAGGTTGTGTTCCAGCTTCAATTCTGGCTTGATTTTACATCTGATTATGGCTTTCTCCAACAAATTCCATTTCAACTGTACTCTTCCATTCTGTGTTTCATCTTAGCTGATAGGTGAACAAGCTGGAAAGTTTAACCAAAATCGGCTCAGATATTTTAAAAACACAGATAGTTCAAAAGTAAGCAAACTACTCTTTCCCATGTTCTAATCAGTTTTCTTTTTCTATGGGTAGCTTATATAGAGCTAAAAGTGGAAATACCAACATTGACTTTTTGCTTGTTTTTAACAGCACTGAATTCTAAGAAGTGAAATGAGTTTGAAGAAATTGGTTCTGTAGTTGCAAGTATTTGAAATGTCACGCATGCAAGGAAAAAAAATTTACTAGCTTTCCTAATTTCCTTTAACCTAGGGCTTTTCTACAATTACCATTACTGCAACTACTTCCTCTCTGGCATGTCTGATTCTCAATTCATTCCCTTTGAGTCCATCCAAAATGAGGGTGTTAAAGTTATCTTCCTTGCCATCAATCAGATCACATCATTCCCTTCTTTGAATTTAACTAGTGCCATTCTTATCTAAAATTCCCAGTCCATTAAGGGTCATACCATTCTCTACAAACCCATCTTCCTTCTACATGTCATAAGATCTCACAAGCTAAACAAGATCATTTTACATCACTGCTTGAATGGGAGACCTCTAAGAGAGGGATCCATGAAGCGACGTAGACATTGAGACAGTGCGCCTCACAGTACTTAGAAAAATCACAGGAACAGTATTGTGATCCACAAAGCTTAAGCTAGGTGCCTAGGCTCCCTATACAATGAATGGGGAGAGATAGGTGCCCAAGCATGTGATCTGTAAAAGCTAGGTGGGGAGCTGCCTAAACTAGCCAATGGGAGGTGCTGATGAGAGGGGTGTATCCTAATCCCCACCCTCTCTTAGAGATAAGTGACTCTCTGCTGCCCAGATTTAGCAGTCCATGAACAGGAACTAGATGCCTAAAGGTGTTTCTTGTGGGAATGTGTTAGGCACCTGCCTCTCTCCACACAAAATGGCCCGAGTATGTGGCGCTGGTGATGCCCACCTTGTAACTTTTAGCACAGTAATTAGAGCACTCGTCTGGGATGTGGAATACCCCTGTTCAAATCTTTTCTTCCCCTTTTATAGAGAAGAGGGAATGGAACCGGATCTCCCAAATCCCAGGCAATTGGGCTAAAAGTGATAATTAGGCTTGGCAGAATTTCATTATTTTAATTAATTTCAATGGATAATATCAGTGTTTATTTTGGGGCACTTTTTATTAATTAAAATTGTCACAGTTGCAGAAAATTTTCAGGTATCAGACAATACTTATTAAATAAGAGTAGATGTTGGAATTCAAAAAGTTAAAGGTACCCAGATGGCTACCCTGGTCCAGCTCCACTAACATAGCCTTACAACACATTTTATACATGTTAAAGTGGGATTCTAGTAAGTTCTTAAGAAGCATTTGTCTGTCTTTGTCTCTCTGTACATTTTGATTATTATTGATGGAAATAATTTTTCATCGGTTTGTGTGTGTGCAGTGACATTGATGTTTGATACTTACCAATAAAAAAAATCTGAGCCTTCCAAGCCCAGTTATAAGGTGGACACCATCACTTCCTCCTCTTCCAGCCAGATTTTGAATGGGAATCACACAATCTCAAAGGGCCTACCAGATCAGGTCTGGCAGCTGAAGGCCTATCTTTTCCCAGATTTATGAATTGCTCTGAGGCTTAAGCAGGAGATGGTCATCTCGATGCCTAGAGGGACACAGCAGTGAACAAGCTCAGAGGCAGAAACATAGGCACTTAGGGAACTTTAACCCTGAAAACTTAGGTGTTGAGTGAGTTTAGGCAACTACAGAGTTCACTGGGAGTTTTATGGCTTGCAGCAGAGCCAAAACTGGGACTTAGGTACCTAACACCTTTCTGAATCTGGGCCCAATTTATTACATGGAGTTGTGTAATTCAGTAGATAATAGCACTCTAATCCTTCAGCGTCAAGACAAAACTCGATACATTCGAGAAGCATTAGTATCCTAATAGATATTAGATTTTGTTAACCAGTTCCTAAACATATACATAGGATGAATTATTTAAATGAGAATCTATTTATTGCTACACTGCTGCTGCATTCTACCCTATTGGCGAATGCATTACAATGGTGGGTGAATTGATCCCTATATATATTTTCACTTAACTTCCTCACAGTGTTGTATGTGGTTATGACTGACTTCACTCACCAGAGCAGTGCCTCCTGCTGGCCGTCACAGGGATTAGCTCTCTTCTGGTGGTGCCTTTCCGGTTGTTGTCTCCACCGGTAGACCCGCTTCAATCCAAGTCCAGCATCCTCTTCATGTCTCGGCCCTCCGGCCGTGCAACCATCTAAGTTTCCCCCCCTTCTAGTGGAGGGAGAGAATGAGTATCTCCCAGTTCTACAGTCCAGCCACTTCCCCAGTGGTGAGGGACCCAGGCCTACTCACTACTCCAGGTCCTGGCTTGGGGGGCCTGTAGATAGCAGCCTTCTGCTGCCTCGCCTTAACTTCTTCACCAGTGCTGCTTAAGTTTCCTTGACCACTTCCCCATGACCCCAGCACATTCTTCACCCTCTTCTCAGGCCTCCAGCCCACAGGTCTCAGTGGCCAACCAGGAGCTCCCTCGTGCTTCCCTCGTCACTGCCAGCAACTGTTCTGTCCAATGTGCTACCTTCCTGCAGCCAGCCAGATCTTCTTGGGATCCTTGTAGCAACTGACCTTGCAGCTCCCATTTATGAAAGCCTGCTAGGCCCTGATTGGCTGTTGTATGAAGCATCTCTTTGATTGGCTGCTCCCTGAGCAGCCATCCTATGCTGCTTTTAATCCCTTCCTCTCTGGTGTGGGGTGAACACCCATCACATTGGTGAAGCTTAATTAGTTAAATACTTCATTAGCTAATGTCTGTAAAGCACTTTAGAAGCTTTTTAGAAGAATGGTGCTGTATGAATGTGAAATATTACATGGGATCTCAACATGATTCAGCTCACACTTGTGCCAGAATAACACATTCATAATAAATTCCACCAAATACTGCATAAATGAATATTGTAAATTATCAGGAACAGCAGGATATGACTGAAAATGCTATGGAATTGTCAAATGTGGACTGTGCATTATAGCTGGATACATGTTTCTTTAACAGGCTTCAAACTGTTATTGGTATTCATGAAGGTACACCGACTCATCTTCCTGGCTTTTTTTGACAATGGTATTTTATTTTTAATATTCAAAAGCAAGGAACATTTAACAAACACAAAAACAAAAGAAAAAAAGTGTCTATTGTCCCCAAAGGGACAGTTCTGGGATTTATCTATGAAAGGTTATGTTAGCTATAGAGAGGATACATCAAGTATATTTTGGTCTGATTTGGGTTTTGTTCATTTATCCTCTACTTTCTTTGTTCATTTAAAATTAAATGAGCTTCCACTTCCTTACTACTAGAAAACTCAAACTTTCAGTTTATTCTGGGATCTTTATCAATTCAATAATCCTTCAAGAGGAAAAACAAACTTATTTGAACTTTAAATGAAATGTAGATAAAGACATAAACATTCAAATGCATGAATATGACTAAAATGATCATCATGGTCCTGAAAATGTCCTGATTATAACTGGTCCTGATTATAACTGAAACACTTATTTTATTAGTAATGAAACAGGACTGTATAAAACAGTAACAATAACAACACACCAAGCATACTGGGTGAGCTAAGAGAAAATATTCAACCTGGATTTTGAACCTTTCTATCAGTGTCACTAGTTCTATCCAGTGAAATGATTGTTGTGCAAATAACTGAATAAGGTGATACTTTCCCTTACTTTTGCTATCTATTGTCAAGCTTTTGTTACCTACCCCATTGCTGTTTGTTGAAGAAACTGGTAATTCCATAGGCTACAACAGTCACTCCTGATTTATGCTGGCATGAGACCAAAATCAGCCCTGCATATTCTTTGTACGCTCATCTCCCCCATGCAGAAGTGCATGGATGATTTATGTGACCAAAATCAGAGCTCTTCTTTGAAGGTAACCTGCAAAAGTCGAGGAGAAGGGACAGTCACATCCATTTTCCCTATTGCTGGAAATATGGAGAAGGCAAAGCTCCAACCACATCTGCAACTGAAAGGGAAGATAAACAGGGGCTGCTGTTGAAAGGTAGGGACAACAAGACAACCAGGAGTTTGTTTCCCTCGGTAATCCATGTGCACTGTACTTACCACCAATAAAATACAATCAAATGAGGGTAACATACAGTTGGCCTGCCCCTTTTCCCCCAGCTCACATCACGGAAAGGGAACACAGACAGCTGTCCACCATTACAGGGAACAAGTAGCATCTGGTGGCACATAAATCATGTGGGTTCTCGGTTGTTTTGCATGGCATTTCTTCCTCTACTATTGTTTGATGGGCAGTTGAAGTAGAGGTAATTAATAGTACAGGTAATTGATTTTTACCATTGGCATATGGTGGGAAAAGATTTCACTGTTGCTGAGATGACTAAACTGTTCTTAAAATGTATCTTTTAAGTTTTGAAAACTTTGAAAGACACATAGGGGCTGCTGAGTGCTTCATTATGTAAATGTGCCTATTCATATCTCACAAGATAAATAATGGATATCTCTCTAGCATGAAGTAAAATGGCAGGAGGGTTATATAGACTTAATTTCTACATAAAGTGTGGGATGAAAGGTGAGGAACTGACTAACTGGTAGACTGAAAGAGTGATTATGTTAATATTCATAATTGTGATTATGGGTGGTATGCAAATTGAATTGTAAAAATGACTGAAGATGAAATGTAAGTACATTTCCATTTTTCTTGTATCAGAAACCATTTTAAAAGTAGATCTTAAAGCACTGGAAGTATGGCAAGAGAAAAATGGATATAGATTATAAAAAAAAAAAGTTGATAGAAGTTCTTGCTCAGCAGAAAAGTCCATTTGGTTTATTCGTGAGAGCTTTGAGGATTTCCCATCACTAGCTCATGTGGATTTGATGTGAGATTTTCTTTGTAAAATATTCCAAATTATAAAGCGAAAAGCTAGAAGCTGAAAATCGTATAAGATAGTTACTAAAGTCATAAAAAGTCACTAGTAGCATTACTAGTAGAAATGTGAATGTATTACGATCACCAAATTATCAGGGCTACTAACAAAGTCAAAATGCGCTAAGATTCCTAATTTCAAAATGTAATTGTTTCAGAGTACTTTCATCATAAGGATAGGAAATCAGCATTAATATTAAAAATAAAGAGCCATTCCAATAAAAAAACCCAGCAAACTGGTACATAATGAATTAGTACAGAATTCAGGAACTAAATCCATTTGCATGGACCATTGTGACTTATTTACTTATATATATAAAATATAAATTGCAAGTTGTCTACCTGCTGCCAACTAATGGAAATCCTTACATCCATGAGCCAAATGGTCTGGTAAAAATCTAATATATCTAATACAGGGATCAGCAACCTTTGGCATGCGGCCCGTCAGGGAAATACGCTGATAGGCCGGGATGTTTTGTTTACCTGTAGCGTCTGCAGGCTCGATCGATTGCAGCTCCCACTGGCCGCAGTTCGCCGTTTCAGGCCAATGGGGGCTGCAGGAAGTGACGGCCAGCACATTCCTTGGCCCACGCCGCTTCCCGCAGCCCCCATTGGCCTGGAATGGCAAACCGCGGCCAGTGAGAGCTGCGATCGACCGAACCTGCAGACGCTGCAGGTAAACAAACCGTTCTGGCCCATCAGCGGATTTCCCTGATGGGCCGTGTGCCAAAGGTTGCCGATCCCTGATCTAATACAGTAAAAGATAAGCTTTCCAGATTAAAAATTCCCTGCAAATAATTAAATAATTAAATAACTGAGCTTGATAAAGTTCTTCTCAATCGGAAAACAAAAGGGTTAAATTATTATCTCCATTCCTAAGTCAGGAAAAAACAAATATTCCCAGACCTAATAAAAATCTAAGCCATCATAGTTTATAAATTAACTGATCAGTTTAAACCCACCCCAAATTCAAAAGTAACTCATTTTCATAAGCTATAGGCAAATGGATGGATAAAAACACCCTCATCTGGCTTTTTATAACCATTTGTTTGGTTTGTCCCTTACTGTTTTCTTTTTCTCTCTTCTTTATCACCAAATAATAGCTTGGGCTGGATCCCAATTTCACTGAACAGTGAGGGCCTGGGAACTGTCTTCATTGGGAATCATATACCTGGAATGAAACCTTGGCCCACTGAAGTCAATGTGAGTTTAGCCATTGAAGTCAATAGAGTCAGGATTTCTTCACCCCTGCATAGTTTTTTGAGGTTAGTTTGGTGTTTTTTTTTTCTCTTCTCTACTCTTCACATACACCCATGGGGATGCACATCACCTGAAAGGCAACTGGGCTATTGTGCCCATCACCAGTTCACAGAGTGAGCCAGGTGCATCAGGGGAAGCAGATTGCATCACACATCCCCACCTGTTCACTGCTCCATTCAGATAAGGAATACGCCTGCCTGAGACAAAACTTGTCCCAGAACTCCCCTTGCAAGTGGGAACGTCTCCACGTCACCCCCCAGTAAGGGTCCATGTCACAGTGGCATAATTTGGCCCTTTGAATATTAACGTTTTGTTCTTAATGCCTACACAATCTCTCCTTCCTGAACAAGTTCTGGCTGCTGATACAGTAGGTGAGATAACTGAGGGTATGTCTACACTGGCAGAGTTACAGCACTGGCAGCTACAGCGCCGCTCAGAGAACACTGAAGGGAAACCGCTGTTGTGTGTTCACACTGTCAGCTGCCTGCACAATAGCATGTTCACACTTCTGGCACTTGCAGCGGTATTTGGAGCGGTGCACTCTGGGCAGCTATCCTACACAGCATCTCTTCCTTTTCTGCCGCTAAAAGTTGTGGGAAGGCAGAGGGGGTTGCGGAGCATCCTGGGTCCTGTCCCAATGCCCCATGATGCACTGCTTTGCATCCCAGCAATCCCTGTGCTTCCGTATGCATTTGGCACCATCTTTCAATGGTTTGTGTACTGTGCGCTCTGCCTCTTCAGTCTGCAGGAATGTATCCTGAACTGTTGACCAGTATGCTGTTCACTCTGACTAACATGTCACGAGTGGTAGTGGAATTATTTCTTAAACTACAAACGCAAGAGGAATGCGACATTGATCTCGTCACGCATAGTAGCTATGACACAAGATTGCTTGAGGCATTCATGGAGGTGCTGACGACAGTGGAACTCCGCTTTTGGGCTCAGGAAACACGCACTGAGTGATGGGATCACATCATTATGCACATCTGGGATGACGAGCAGTGGCTGCAGAACTTTCGGATGAGGAAAGACACATTCATGGGACTGTGTGATGAGCTCGCCCCAGCCCTGTGGTGCAAAGACATGAGAATGAGAGCTGCCCTGCTGTTGAAGAAGCATGTGATGATTGCATTGTGGAAGCTGGCTACTCCAGACTGCTACCGATCGGTCGCTAACTAGTTTGGAGTGGGATGGTCAACCATTGGAGTTGTGTTGATGGAAGTGTGCAGGGCCATTAATTGCATCCTACTCCAAAAGACTGTGACTCTGGGCAACGTGCATGACATTGTGGATGGCTTTGCACAAATGGGCTTCCCTAACTACGGAGAGGTGATAGATAGCACATATATTCCAATTCTGGCACCAGATCACCTAGCCACCGAGTACATTAATCGGAAGGGGTATTTCTCAATGGTTCTCCAGGTGCTTGTGGAACACCGTGGGCATTTCACAGATATTAACGCAGGCTGGTCCAGAAAGGTGCATGACGCAGGCATCTTTCGGAACACTGGCCTGTTCAGGAAGCTACAAGCAGGGACTTTCTTCCTGGACCAGAAGATCACTGTAGGGGAAATTGAAATGCCCATTGTGATCCTGGGAGACCCCTCATACCCCTTAATGCTGTGGCTTATGAAGCCATACACAGGGCATCTTGACAGCAGCAAGGAGCGGTTCAACAACAGGCTGAGCAAGTACAGAATGACTGGTGAGAGTCCTTTTCACCGTTTAAAGGCCCCCTGGTTCTGACTATATGGGAAGTTGGACCTGGCCGATGATGATATTCCTATGCTTATAGCCGAGTGCTGTATGCTCCATAATATTTGTGAAGGGAAGGGTGAAAGCTTCAGGGCTGGACCGCTAAGGCTCAATGCCTGGAGGCTGAATTTGAACAGCCAGAGACCAGGGCACAGCATAGGGCTGTAAGGATCAGGGATGCCTTGAGGCAGCAATTTGAAGCTGAAAGCCACTAATATTTGTTGCTATGCTCGGGAGTACACTGCTTGTAATGCTAGGAGGTGATTGTGATTGGTGCAGATGATGCAATATGAAGGTTTAAGATAATTGTCTGTTGCTTTGCAGGGCTCTGTTCGCTTTCAATTAATAGAATAAAGATTGCTTTCAAACCAACACAATTCTATTATTAAAAACAACAACTGGAGGAGAGAGACAAATATAAAAATACATCAGCACTGAGGGGGGTGGGGGAAGGGAAGATCCCAGGAAGAGGTGGTGTCCTGGGATGGTTAAAGATTTGTTTATGTCCAGGGATCATATCCAACCTTCTCCTCTGGAGTACAGTGCAGTGGTTACTGTACTTCAGCAGGGCTAAACATAGAGGGATAGGTGTTGAGTGCAGTGGGTAGTGGGCATCCACAGTGCTGGACTGTGATGGGGGAGGAGTGGATTGCTGTGGGTACAGACTGGAGCCAGGAGGTTGATAAGAGTGTGTTGGCGGTGTTTGGCGGGCACATGGGAAAGAGTTTTGCGACAGCAGCTGCAGGGGAGGGTGGGCGCAGAGCTGCTCAGTTTGCAGTGCTAGTATCCTGGACAAAGCATCAGCTATAAAATTTGCACTCCCCTTAACGTGGACCACCTCCATCTCATAATCCAGGAAGGACAGACTCCACCTGAGGAGCTTGGCATTGGCACCTCTCATCTGGTGCAGCCACAGCAGGGTGAGTGGTCCGTGTACACAGTGAAGTGCTGCCCAAATAGATCCAGCTTCGGCCTTTTAAGAGCCCACCCAAGGGCCAGGCATTCCTTCTCTATGGCTGCATACCCCTGCTCCCGGGACAGCAGCTTCCTGCTCAGGTACATGATGGGGTGTTTCTTGCCCTTTGCATTGGCTTGCCCCAGCCCTGTGTCTGGGGCATCAGTGAACACCATAAAGGGCTTGTCAAAGTCTGGGTTTCCCAGCACCAGGCCCTTGACTAGATCCTCCTTCAGCGTGCAGAGAGCCCTCTGGCACTGCCCTGTCCAGACCAGCCTTGCCCGCCATAGCTCAGTGATGGGAGCTGACATAGAGCTAAAGTGGGGCACAAACCTCTAGTAGTGCACCGCCATCCCAATAAAGGCCTGGGCCTGTATCTTAATCTGGGGATAAGGCCAGTCTCTGATCGCCCCCACCTTGCCCAGCTCTGGCTTTAGGCAGCCCCTCCCCACCTTGCACATCCCAGCTTTTACAGTCAGCCCTGTACCCTGGAGGTGATTCAGCCCCCTCTTCACCTCCCAGGTCCAGCTAATGGCACAAATATCATCAATGTATGCTAGGGTAAAATTCTCCTTCCCTCTCAGTAATTGATCCACCTGACGCTAGAAAGTGACTGGAGCCTCCTTGAGGCCGAAACGTAGTACTAGGGATTTGTACAGCCCCACAGGGTTGACAAAAGCAGGTTTCAAACTGGCATCTGGATCCAAAGGCACCTGCCAGTAGCCTTTGGTGAGATCCCTAGTCATGGGGTATCGAGTCCCCCACAACTTGTCTAGGATCTCATCAGGCCTAGTATGGACAGGCACCGGACATGGTGATGGCATTGAGCTTCCAATAGGCCACACAGAATTGAATTGACCCATCTTTCCTGGGGACCGGCGCCACGGGAGGGGCCCCCGGGGCTGGTGGATGGCTGGATCACTCCTAAAGCCAGCATGTCTCTGACCTCTCTCTCCAGGGCCGTGTTCCCAGTTATTCTGAACGGGGAACACCTGATAGAAGGACCGTCTCCACCTTAGTGAGCCCAGGCCAGTTGGAAAACAGCTATTGGTATGAATGCAACATCTCTCTGATCTCTGCCTGCTGGGCAGGGGTTAGCTGGTCAGAGAGGGGAATTGATTTCAGCAAGGGGCTGGCTTCTGTCTCAGGGAAGAGACCTACCAGAAGATCTTTCCCCTTCTCCCACTGACCACACACAGCCAGTACCAGCCTCTCCCTGTCACAGTATGGCTCCATCATGTTGACTTGGTCCTCTTGGTGGCTGTGAGCCTGGTTGGGCAGTTCCACCACATCGTTCTCCTCATTTAGCTGCTTGATGACCTTGAAGGTATCATCCCAGGCAGCTTGCAGCTTACTCTTCCTCACCAGGACGAGAACCCTCACCTGGTCCCCAGTACCATAGGCTGAGTGGTCGTACCAGACCTTCTGCATCTCTTGGGCCCTGAACTACGTCCTCCCTGGCTGGACCCATGAGCTCAGTGAGCTTTTCCTGAAAAGTCAGTACATACTCCACCACTGATTCTCCGTCAGGGGAGGCCTTCCCCTCCCATTTATCCCTCACCAAATCCAGGGCCACCTTCTGAAAAGGCTCTTCTATGATAGGCAGGTGTTTTCCAGGCTGCTTTACCCTTGTCCCGGGCCTTTTCCACCTCTGGACAAGGCAGCTCTGGTTGGCAGCTGTCCCGCCCTGGCTGTGGTTCTCCACACTCAGCTGGGGTCTCCGATTCTCCTGGGCTCAGCTTTGTCCCTGCTGTCCCAGGGAGGGCAGGCAGCGAGCCCGCTGCTTTTCTCACAGAATCAGAACCAGTGTGAGCCACCTCCCCTGTGAGCAGGGGGGTGGGAAGTATCTCTCTGTTTCACTCAGCTCCAGGGCTCTGGTTACAGACAGGCAGGTATCCTGAGCTTAGCAGCTCCTCCCCGCTGCCAGCCAGGTCATTTGCATTTTCACTGACCACTTCAGCCTCAGCCAGTTGATTCCCTGGATTAAAATTCAAATTCTTGGTTGTTACAGGATAGGGTGACCAGACAGCAAATGTGAAAAATCAGAACAGGGGGTGGAGGTAATAGGAGCCTATATAAGAAAAAGACCCAAAAATCGGGACTGTCCAAATAAAATCAGGACATCTGGTCACCCTATTACAGGAGCAGGGCCTGGATCCTGTCCCAAGTAGACACAGTCATTCCCCAACAGGAGGTAACAGCTGATATCTTGGAAAACCCCAACTACCAGCCAGCCCAACCCCTCCTGTGTCTGCACAGGGATCTGGGCATAGGCAGGGTGAGGGGCTTCAGCAGTTCTCTCTGTTCCAGGATCTCACCACCCCAGGAATGTCTCCCCATTGACCACCACTTTCTGCTCCCACTGGGGGTCCGAGGGGCCTGAGCTCAGGAGAGTCCACACAAACATATATACTGAGGCCGGGAGTGGGAGCCAGTCTGCTGCCCCGCCCATCTGACTAAACAGATCTATGGCTTTGGGTCCCAGGAAGAGGGCTAGACACCGGAGCCTTTCCAGAGGGCCAGCCTGGTTCCAATTGCCAGCCTTCCCAAAGGCCGAGAGACAGGTATCTATATCTTCCCCCTCCTTAACCTGAAGCAACAATTTAGTGTTGAGGTTCCCTGTGGAATTGGCACCCCGGGGTCCATCTCCACTTATCTCTGGAAGGGTCCTTCTGCCTCCCAGCTCCGCCATTGCCAGTTCATGCTGCCTCTGTCTCTCCTGCTATTCTGGTTCATGCCTTCCCTGTCTCTCACGGTCTTCTGACTCCTTCAGTCTCAGCTCCAATTCCATCCATCTCAGATCCACTGATGTGGGAACCCAGTGAAGACCTCCTGCTGGTCAGGGACACTGGTCTCCGGAACACCAAGCTGCTCCGAGCCTCTCTCACGGCCCCAGCTGGGTCAGGAGCCAATGCTGGCTCTGGGGCTGCCTGGCTGCTCCCAGCCTCTCTCGCGGCCCCAACTGGGTCAGGATCCAGCTCCTGAGAGCAATCCTCCTCTTCCAACTGAGCAGTGTGCTCTGCCTTAGTGAGCTTTCTAATGTGCAGCCTCTCTCTCTGCACAGCTCTACAATGTCCTTCTTAAGGTGATGGTTATAGGCCATCTCCACGCTATTCCCAAGTGGTCACGGACTCACAGACCTGTGCTCTCTCAGCTCCCCACGATCCCTGGGAGGAACCCCTTCAGAGAGACAGCCCTTCTCGGGGGTTCACTCTCTCTTGGGGTTAAGCTGTAGGCTCCTCCACCTCCTGGAACTGCACCTCTCGGAGCCTCCAGCACACCCGTCTCTTGCTAATCCCCCTTCATTTTACTGCTCCCCAGTCACTTACTGCAGGATGTTCTATCCACGGGATGCAGTTTTTCCACCTCTGCCACCAGGACTCTGGGGGAGCATGCCTTCTCTCTGAGCATACTCTTTCCAGGGCAAGAAGCTTACACAGCTTTGACCTTCCTAGGTCTGACCTCAGAGCATTAAGCATCCCCTTCCACACCATGCGCTTCCTGCAATGAGTCCACCCGGGTAGGGCTGTTGGGGAAGACAGAGGGCCCTGCACCCCAACTCCACAGTCAGACATGACTCTCAGCCAGCCGGTAAACTGAAGGTTTATTAGTTGACAGGAACACAGCGTAGAACAGATCTTGTTAGCACAGAAATCAGTGACTTTCAGCCAAGTCCATCCTGGGGGAAAGGGGAGCCCAGAGCCAGGGCTCTGGCCCTCCCGCTGCACCCCAAGCCATCTGAGACTGACTCGCTCTCAGCTGCCTGGCCGCTGCCCTGCCTGTTGCTCCTCCTCCGGCCTTTGTCTCGCTGGCCTTTGTCTAACTTCCCGGACCAAGAGTCACCTGCTTACATCCCCCTCCTGGGTCTCAGGTTATGAAGGGGTGGCCATAGCATCTGTGCAGGCAGATGGAGCAGCCCCAGCAAAAGTCACACACCCTTATTCCCACCACCTAGACATTGGTGCAATACACAGGAAAACTGAGACACACACAGCATTCATGCAAAACAGTAAGACCCACATAGGCTCACATACAACATAATAAGGGAAAATCCCCACTACGTCACACTGGGCTCCCAAGGTTATCTCTGTGAAGCCAAAATGCAACATTTTACAGAAGCAGTATTGTTAGCAACACTCAGAACATCATTATTCACATACCTGTCATTAACTAGCTAACCCCAGGCATGCACACATGAGCCACAAGCCCCCCACAATGGTGAGTAGCCGCAGGGGCAGGGTTAATCAGTGTTCCTGAATCCTACTCTACACTGGGCACGTGGCCCTTGGGGAGAGCCAGCACTCTGGGGGAGGCCTGATAATCATTCCTGTCCCCACATTTTCCACAGGCTGCGTTCATTATATAAGATATCTCGCTGGTGAGGGTGAATCAAGGGAGGATCTTCTCCAAGACTGCGGACCTTATGTGGCTTGCCTGTGTGCTGCAATACCCTCCCCTCCCCCCACCCTCAGTGACGGCAGAGTGGCACGGGAAAGTTACCATTAATGGGGAAAGAAACAAAGCAGCTCTGCCAAAGAATCTGCAGCAGCGGATTGCCCAGTATCTTCACAAGAGGTTCCAGGAGATCTCTGAGGTAGATTCCCATGAAGTGAGGGAGTCAATCAACAGCTTGTTCCTCTGCTCAGACTAGGCATGTGGTGGTATGCGCATCATACAGACACAAGCCTGCTTTCTGCAATCCTCCTGTCCCCAACAAATTGCTTCAACGATTCCCAAAATCAAATCCACTTACCAGGGGCCTTCTCTCCTGTTTGTGCTTCGCCAAGATTTGACAGCTGTGACTGGCTAGCCTCCTCCGGGGTAGAAAAGAGCTCCTGGCTGCAAGCATCTCTGACCTCTGAGTCGTTCTCTGCCTCTGGGTCCCCCTCCACCTCCACATCCTCATCCAAGATTTCCTTCTCCTGGCTTGGTCCACTCTCAACTGGCACGCAAGCCACCGAAGTATCCATAAAAAGCAACAGAGGGTCCTGTGGCACCTTTAAGACTAACAGAAGTATTGGGAGCATAAGCTTTCGTGCGTAAGAACCTCACTTCTTCAGATGCAAGTATCCATAGTGGCCTTTGGAGTGGAGGTGGGGTCGCAACCGAGTATCGCATCCAGCTCTTTTTAGGACTGGCAGCTCATGGGTGCAGCACCAGAGCAGCGGTTTGCCTCCTGTGCCTTGTGGTAGGCATTCCACAGTTCCTTCACTTTGACCCTGCACTGCAGTGTGTTCCAGTCATGGCCCCTTTATGTCATGCATTGTGAAATCTCTCCATGGGTATCATAATTCCTACGGCTGGAGCTCAGCTGGGACTTGACAGCCTCCTCTCCCGAAATGCTGATGACATCCAGCAGCTCGGCATTGCTCCAAGCGGGGGATTGCATGTTGCATGGAGCAGGCGTGGCCACCTTGAAAGATGCGCTGAGACCACTGCACGCATCACTGAGCAAACAGGAAGTAGCTTGGCAGTGTATACACCAGGGGTCGGCAACCTCTGGCACGTGGCTCGCCAGGGTAAGCACCCTGGTGGGCCGGGCCGGTTTGTTTACCTGCTGCGTCGGCAGGTTCGATGGATCGCGGCTCCCACTCACCGTGGTTCGCTGCTCCAGGCCAATGGGGGCTGCGGGAAGTGGTGCAGGCCAAGGGATGTGCTGGCCGCAACTTCCAGCAGCTCCCATTGGCCTGAAGCGGTGAACCGTGGCCAGTGGGAGCCGCAATCAGCTGAACCTGCCGATGCAGCAGGTAAACAAACAGGCCCGTCCCACCAGGGTGCTTACCCTGGCGAGCCGCATGCCAGTGGTTGCCGACCCCTGGTGTACACCTTGGGAGTTACAATGAAGAAAGCTGCCTTACTGCGCAGAAACTTGCCAGTGTACACAAGGCCTGAGAGACATAAATCTTGATCTGGAAGTGTGACTCTAAACACTCCTATATTCACACCTTACATGTCATTTGAAAACTAATAACACACTGATCATTAATATTTGTGCATGATGCATGTATATGGTGTGTATTAAGAGTTATGGTTATATGCTGGAATAATGACTAAAATGTGTTTAAACTAGGGCCGTCAATTAATCACAGTTATCTCACGCGATTAACGCAAAAAAATTAACTGCGAATAAAAAAATTAATCACGATTAATCACATTGTTAAACAACAGATACCAATTGAAATGTCTTAAATATTTTTGAATGTTTTTTCTACATTTTCAAATATACTGATTTCTATTATGACAGAATACAAAATGTACACTGCTCACTTTATTTTATTTTTATTACAAATATTTGCACTGTAAAAAAGATAAAAGAAATAGTATTTTTCAATTCACCTCATACAACTACTATAGTGCAATCTCTATTGTGAAAGTGTAACTTACAAATGTAGATTTTTTTTGTTACATAACTGCACTCAAAAACAAAACAATGTAAAACTTTAGAGCAGGGATCGGAGACCTTTGGCATGCGGCTCGCCAGGGTAAGGACCCTGGCGCGCTGGGCGAGTTTGTTTACCTGCCGCGTCCGCAGGTTTGGCCGATCATGGCTCCCACTGGCCGCGGTTCACCACTGCAGGCCAATGGGGGCTGCGGAAAGCAGCACAGGCCGAGGGATGTGCTGGCCGCCGCTTCCTGCAGCCCCCATTGGCCTGGAGCAGCGAACCATGGCCAGTGGGAGCCGCGATCAGCCGAACCTGCAGATGTGGCAGGTAAACAAACCGGTCTGGCCTGCCAGGGTGCTTACCCTGGCGAGCCGCGTGCCAAAGGTTGCCGATCCCTGCTTTTAGAGCCTACAAGTCTACTCAGTCCTACTTCTTGTTCAGCCAATCGCTAAGACAAACAAGTTTGTTTACATTTATGGGAGATACTGCTGCCTGCTTCTTATTTACAATGTCACCTGAAAGTGAGAACAGGCATTCGCATGGCACTTTTGTAGCCGGCGTTGCAAGATATTTACGTGCCAGATGTGCTAATCATTCGTATGCCCTCATGCTTCAGCCACCATTCTGGAGGACATGCTTCCATGTTGATGATGTTCGTTAAAAAAATAGTGAGTTAATTAAATTTCTGACTGAACTCCTTGGGGGAGAATTGTATGTCCCCTGCTCTGTTTTATCCACATTCTGCCATATAGTTCATGTTATAGCAGTCTCAGATGATGACCCAGCACATGTTGTTTGATTTACTAACACTGTCACTGCAGATAAGACAAAATGCAAAGAAGATACCAATGTGAGATTTCTAAGGATAGACACAATGCTCGACCTAAGGTTTAAGAATCTGAAGTGCCATCGAAAATCTGAGAGGGACGAGGTGTGGAGCATGCTTTCAGAAGTCTTAAAAGAGCAACACTCCAATGCGGAAAGTACAGAACCTGAACCACCAAAAAAAAAAAAAAAATCAACCTTCTGCTGGTGGCATCTGACTCAGATGATGAAAATGAACATGCATCGGTCTACTCTGCTTTGGATTGTTATTGAGTAGAAACCGTTATCAGCATGGATGCATATCCTCTGGAATGGTGATTGAAGCATGAAAGGACATAGGAATCTTTAGCGCATCTGGCACGTAAATATCTTGTGACACTGGTTACAACAGTGCCATGCAAACACCTGTTCTCAATTTCAGGTGACATTGTAAACAAGAAGCTGGCAGCATTATCTCCTGCAAATGTAACCAAACTTGTTTGTCTGAGCGATTGGTGGAAGTAGGACTGAGTGGACTTGTAGGCTCTAAAGTTTTACATTGTTTTATTTTTGAATGCAGTTATTTTTTGTACGTAATTCAACATTTGTAAGTTCAGCTTTCATGATAAAGAGATTGCACTACAATACTTATATTAGGTGAATTGAAATATACTATTTCTTTTGTTTCTTTACAGTGCAAATATTTGTAATAAAAATAAATATAAAGTGAGCCCTGTACACTTTGTATTCTGTGTTGTAATTGAAATTGACATATTTGAAAATGTAGAAAGCATCCAAAAATATTTAAATAAATGGTATTCTATTATTGTTTAACAATGCGATTAATCATGATTAATTTTTTTAATCACTTGACAGCCCTAGTTTAAACCCGGCATATTGTGGGAGTTGGTAAACGGGCCTGCCTCAGATGAAAGAATATGCATTTTCTCCTCTGACCAGCCCAGTTATTAGGCAGAGACAATGAAGATCTGTTTACATATTAAGTAAACAAAGTTATCAGGCTAACAAGTGAGTAGACGAAATAGCTTCCAGCTGGGAAGAGAAACTTTATCTGGGTTGTAAAGACAGGGCCTCTGAACCTCATGTGATCAGCAATTGAATCAACTGATTGTATACAATATTACTGTGTTATAAAAGTTTATTGAGTGATGTGTTTTATGGAAGCCTATGACACACTGATAATTAATATCATTGTAATATATATGGAATTATGGATACTCGTGAATAGTAGGCTTTACAGTCTGTGTCTTAATAAAGGGAGAAATAGGACCCTCTCCCAGATAGGATAGAACATCATAGCTGTCTCCCATGTAAATTAAGCATAGTGGAATCAAAACAACGGAAGTCCTATTTACATACAGGCAGGTGAGAAGTCCATAGGAAGGGAAAAACAGCATGAGGTCATCCTTTCTCATAGTAACATTTCCAGAAGTGAGTCAGGGGAAATGTGATGTCCATTTAACTTTTCATAAAGACTGCAAAAATAAGATATAATTCAACTAGTTAAACTTAATATAAAGAGTGCTTCCATGCAGCTCTGTTTGTCTTTCATTTATGGGACAGTTTAGAACAGATTTCAACATACTTTATAACAGCGAACAATAAAACACTGAAGAATTAATGTGTATTTAAATAATTGCAACTCTTATTTATGTAGCATCCTTCACAAAGCCCTAGATCATAGAATCATTGAGAGGTCATCTAGTCCAGTCCTCTGCACTCATGGCAGGACTAAGTATTATCTAGACCATCCCTGAAGAGGTGTTTGTCTAACCTGTTCTTAAAAATCTCCAATGATGGAGATTCCACAACCTCCATAGGCAATTTATTCCAGTGCTTAACCACCCTGTCAGGAAGTTTTTCCTAATGCCCATCCTAAACCTCCTTTGCTGCAATTTAAGCCCATTGCTTCTTGTCCTATCCTCAGAAGTTAAGAAAAACAATTTTTCTCCCTCCTCCTTGTAACAATCTTTTATGTACTTGAAAACTGTTAGCATGTCCCCCTTCAGTCTTCTCTTTTCCAGACTAAACAAACCCAATTTTTTCAATCTTCCGTCATAGGTCATGTTTTGTAGAGCTTTAATCATTTTTGTCACTTTTCTCTGGATTCTCTCCAATTTGTCCACATCCTTCCTGAAATATGGCACTTAGAACTGGACACAACACTCCAGTCTTGGCCTAATCAGCATGGAGTAGAGCGCAAGTATTACTTCTCGTGTCTTGCTTACAACAATGCATCCCAGAATTATTTTTTTGCAACAGGGTTACACTGTTGATTCATATTTAGCTTGTGGTCCACTATGACCCCCAGATCATGTTCCACTGTACTCCTTCCTAGGCAGTCATTTCCCATTTTGTACGTGTGCAACTGATTATTCCTTCCTAAGTGGAGTACTTTGCATTTGTCCTTATTCAATTTCATCCTATTTACATCAGACCATTTCTCTAGTTTGTCCAGATCATTTTGAATTTTAATCCTGTCCTCCAAAGCACTTGCAACCCCTCCCAGCTTGGTATCGTCCACAAACTTTAGAAGTGTACTCTCTATGCCGTTATCTAAATTATTGACGAAGATATTGAACAGAACCAGACCCAGAACTCATCCCTGCAGGACCCTTCTCATTATGTCCTTCCAGCATGACTATCAACTACTCTCTGGGAATGGTGTTCCAACCAGTTTTATACCCACCTTATAGTAGCTCCATCTAGGTTGCATTTCCCTAGTTTATGTATGAGAAGGTCATGCAAGACAGTATCAAAAGCTTTACTAAAGTCAAGATATACCACACCTACTGCTTCCCCCCATCCACAAGGCTTGTTACCCTGTCAAAAAAAGCTATCAGGTTGGTTTGACACCATTTGTTTTTGACAAATTTATGCTTACTGTCACTAATAAACTTATTATCTTCTTGATGTTTGCAAACTGATTCCTTAATTATTTGCTCCATTTTCTTTCTGGGTACAGAAGTTAATATATTATGGTATATTTCATATGTTTCAGCCAAACCATTTTAGCTGAAATTTACCATCATGGGTGTCTGCTTCAGGCTAATTGGTGTGTATGTGTGTGTGTGTGTCTTCAAGCTAATTGATGTGTGTGTGGCGGGAGTTTTATTTTATTTTATTTTATTTTTAATTTCAGCGAAAATGATCCAAATATTCCTGAGAAGGAGATTAGAGAAAAAAGAGGTTGTGTTGCCCTTTTTAACATTTCATTGAGACGCTCGAGCACCTCTATGCTTGGGAGCAGGGACTTGAAATGAGGCAGGAGGTTATTCTAGTATCAGCTCTTGCCTTTTTTTTTTGCTGTCCTTGTGACAATCATCCTGACTTTAGCTAAATTATAAGCCTCTAGAAAAATCTCAGCTAGCATATACTCTGTAGAGGCTCATTAGAGTTTAGCAGCCAAAATATGTGAAGGGTCTGCCTGCAATGAGCACACTCCTGCCTGGGGATGAACGGGCCCAGCAGGACTTTCCCTGAAATTGCTCCTCCCAGCTTCCAGGGCACAGGAACAGAGAGTAGATTCTTTCTCTGCCACACTCTCAAATGTCTTCCTACTGATGCCTGTTTTTTTCCAAATCTTTAAATGTTTGATTTGCAACCGTAATATTCTTTCAATATAGCTTTAAAAAAATAGTAGTTCTTTTTATATATACACACAACATGTACATAAAAATATATTGCTCCCCAAAAAACTTACATTAAAAGAATGCCAGAATTAACACTGCCCAGGCAACCTCAGTTTTGCCCCTTCTTCATCTCCATTATGATAGTCACGTTTTTCTGCACAGAAGACTCATGCCTAATTCAGTGCATAGGTGTTTAGGGAACAAATAAGATTTGTATAGCTAATGAGGCTGTTGTCTGACCCTTGTCTTGTTATCTGTAGAAATTTGAAAGTTGTAGAGTCAGGCAGGGGAATGCAGAAAGAATAATCTTGCGTGGGCAACCTTCATTGACATTTCACAACTTTGGCAAACTGAGCTTGCAACCTTCATAATATTTTAACATCATTTTAAATTGATGTTATATGTGTGGTTTTTTAAAAAAAAAGAAAAATAGATTGTTATGTTGTCACAGACTTGCTGGCCCTTTAGGGGGAGTCAGATTCAGCCTCCTCTGTGATCAGCTACCCTCCCAGCTGATCCTAATTAGCTGGGGATTAGTGGGATTTACGTAATAAGTGGACACAGCTGAGAGAGTGAGAAGGCTGGGTGGACAGCACAAAAGGCTGAGAGAGCTCAGCTGGGTGGAGAGCAGCTCAAAATTGATTTGGTACCCTGATAGGAGAGGGCAGCAAGGATAAAAGAGATTCCAGAAGCAGGCATGACAGAAAGTCTATCCACAGGCAGATGGCCTTGGATAAACTTAAGCTGAGGATCCAGACTGGGGGGAAGGACACCAGGGGAGAAGCACTGACAATTAGCTGCTTGAGAGGAGCTGGTCTTCCATGGATAAAGCCCTGGCAGATAGTCCTTTGTGTTACCCAGGTTTTCAGAACCACAAGCAGTGGTAACTTAACCATTTCACTTTAGGCAGTGTCAGGAGTAAATCAGTGGAACATAGCGGTAGCACTTCTGGCTGATGGAAGATTGATACAAGTAATAAAACTACTATTTGTTACATATAAGCACACACAAACATAAGCAATAGGTTTAGAGCATCCCAAATAATTACCTAGAATCTGAAATGGTATTGAGTGATTAGCAGCAGGTCAGCAATGGCCGGTCGCTTCCCTGCTGGAGAGTAAGGTGTCAGGACAAAGTATCTCAGGGTAGCTGCAGAGAAGTGCTTCAAAGTACACTCTATTATATAGTCTTTTTATAACTAACTTTTACAAAACACATAGCTCATATTGACCCCAACTGGGGCATCACCTCTCCTAACTTCAATAAACTACTTATCAACAAAACTTTCCTAACAGTCTCAGTCATAATAAGCTTCTATATCAAAGGTGCCCAAACTCAAGGTTTCCATCCACTTATTTTCTTTCAGTCTCAGGGTGTTGACTCTTTTCTCTCTCCTCCCATTCTGATTAGCAGAAACTGCAAGCCTGCAGCTAGTTTTGCCCTTGCCTCCAGAAGCCCTGCTTGTTCAAATTAACCCTTACCTATGTGATGTTCTATTTTATTAATTCATGGTGGCTGAATGCACACAATATGGTTGTACTTATCTTGATCAAAATCTGGGGTACACACACACCCCTCAAATCTGGGGCAACATCTGTAGTAGAGTGGGAATGAACTTTGCAGAGCCTGGGAGTTTGGACACTGTCCACCTTGAGGAAATGAGGGTTACATGTGACCTGGCCACAGAACTGAGTCATGAGAAGAGGCAGACTATTGCTGAGCCAGAGCAGCTGGCAGCTGGGGTCATTGGATGAGGAGAGCCTGTAAAGCCATATCCAGGGCCGGCTCCAGGCACCAGCTGAGCAAGCTGGTGCTTGGGGCGGCAGATTGTTCGAGGCGGCGTTCCTCCCAATCCTAGGGCGGCACGGCTGCTTTTTTGTTGTTGTTGTTCCGCTCGGACCGCCCTGTAGGGGGCGGCGGCGCGGAGAACCAGAGCGCCCTGCAGGGTAGTCCTCTTCCTTCCCTCCCCACCGACCGGAGCGGAGCCCTCGCGGCAGGCGGCAGGAGGCGGCACAGCGGGAGGGGCCACGTGGCAGCGCCCCTGCTGTAGCCCTGGCCATCCCCTTGTCTCTCTCTCCCGCCCACTCGCGCCCCCTCCCCCCCGCCCAGCCGGTCCCCCTGCACCCGCGCTCCGGCCACGGTGCAGGGGTTTGTGTTTTTTTTTTTGCTTTGCTGTTCT
>NW_020664372.1:9696021-9699848 GCF_002925995.2 Terrapene triunguis
CCCCCTGCACCCTGGGTCCGGCCGCGCTGCAAGTTTTTTTTTTTTTTGTGCTTGGGGCGGCCAAAAAGCCAGAGCCGGCCCTGGCCATATCACACCATAAGGGGTGAGCCAATAGTGACTCACCCTTTCCCATATGTGTTTTGTCTGTTCCCCTCCAGTGGTTGTTACAGGTAGCTTCTTCAGAATACTGCATGCAGACTCAGTGGAGCAGAGGAACACGCTCAGTGCAGAAGAAGATTTGGCAATTTTAGCAGCTAATCCATACCAAGTCCCAGTGAGCACAATACATACTGTAATTTTTGACAGATTATTACTTGGCCAAATCTGACTGGATTTTCATAGAGAGCAAAAGGCACCTTTCTGACCTACCTCCCTGACAAATGTCAAGCTCCTGCAGCAAACCATGGAGGCCTGGGCAGGAAAAGAAAAGTTGGAAAATTCCTCACTGGCCCGATGTCAATGTAGGTCTCGATCTGCGATGTACAATCAGATCCTAATACTATACATACTTTCAAGATCCATCAATGGCAAATGCTATAGAAAAGCAAACAAATTACATTAAATCCTTTATAACAGATCATTACAAAGTCAAGGTGCATAGTTACAAATGCCCTGACTGCCACTGGCATCAGTTGGGATGAACCACATAACTGGCTTGTTCAGATCATAACTAATAGCTGATCAATACTGATTCTTAATAACATTTTTGATTGATTACAGAATAAAAGTTGCTAGGTAAATGCTCGCTACCCAGAGCACTTTCATTAGGCAATTACCTGAGAGAGAGAGAGAGAGAGAGAGAGAGAGCTTCAAGATGTTATAGGTTTGACACCAATCTGATTTCCAAGTAGCTTGACTCCCCCCATCCCCAGGAATCTGATATTGGTTATTATAACCAGGTGTACATTGACCCTTAAGAGACTTGTATCTAGGGATCATGTGACAGTCATTATGTGACAGCCAGACTAAATAAAGAGTTGAGGATGAAGGGGAAAGACTAAGGAGATGGCAGACCTCAAGTATTGCTTTTCACAATAAGGGCTTGTGAAGCAGCTAGCAAGGGTTGTAGAAGAGACCTGGTGGTGGGCAGGGTTAGAGAAAGTCCCCTGATGAGGGATGGTGCAAGAGAAGGATGAGGTTTTGTTAATACACTGGTGGTGTGAAATTGTAGGCAGCTATCTTTGTTTATGGATGGCAGGCCTGGACTTCCAGTGAGGGTCTGAGAATGTTCTCCTGCTTCAACAGGGTGAGACAGTTCAGAGAGGGAGAAGAAGTTACTTTTTCTGTTTGGACTCTTTTGTTGCCCTCCAAGAGAGAGCCAAGCTTCTCTGCCAGAAAGGGAAACAAAGCACAGCTCCAGAGGAAAACTAAGACAGTGACACTGGAAAGATAAGAAGCTATTACAGTTATACACTAGTAATTGCAAGAAGAATTGGGTCAAACTCAGCAGTAGTGTAAGCAGGGGCAGCACTATAGACTACAATGCAGTTACACCCATTTACATCATATTAATATGGCCTATTCTATTTTATTTTTTTAGTTTGCTTGTTTTTCAAATTATTGTGAGCACCATAAAGAGACCTGTGGAGAGACAGAGCACAGCAGCACAACTTTGATATACTGCCAGCAGCAAGCAAGTGCCATGTGCATGCCAAGTGGTGTTAGAAGCCAAGTTCAGATAAAATAGGAATGAATAGAATGGATAATACTACTCTGACTGATAGATTCAGTTCAACCACCAGCCAATAACTCTGAATCCATGCTCCCTGCATAGGCAAAGGTTGAAAGTGTAGGTTCCTGCTGCTTCTCATCCCAGTGGTTTTCTTTCTGTTGAAGAAGCAATGGCAATGAATAAATGAGTGGTAAACAAAACCCTCTTTCTTAATTAACTTGTTTCCTTGTTTGAGGATCGACCACTTCACAAGCTGCTTGTCCAGTCCTTAGATTCTCCTGGCAGATCTTAAACTAAGTTGGGTTTCCTTTTTATTCTAGTGCACTAAATTATATCCCTCCTCTTACTTCCTACACTATTCACATTAAGATTCTGTTTGGTGCTTTGTCTAAAATGAGTTGATGGCTTGCAATAGATAGTAGTCCATGTAACAAATGTCACCATGAAATTTGGCACCCTTAGTGACATTCTTCGCACAGGGCAGGGGCTGAATGGTCCCTTACCACAGAGTAAGGCACAGCTTGAATATGCTCTCCAGATAAAAGATTTCAACTTCCTCTCTTGTCAATAAAGGACTTTGCATTGGCACTAATAGCCTGAAGTCAATGGGAGACTTTCACTTATACATGACAAAACTGAACAATGGATAGAGGCAGCTGACTGACAGTAATATTTCCATGTTTTGTGATGTACCTAGCACACTGCTGGGGTGTTTCAAAAATAATATATTAAATGCTTCATTATTTTTTTGTGCCTTGACAATGTCAAAAAAGAGAAGATGGATGTGAAAGAGGTAGAGAGGGATATCCCCCTAAAGCAATAATTGTTTAGGACAAACATAGCGATGCATCCTGCTGTTTCTGCTGCTGACTGAGATTCATCTTGATGTAGCATGATCTCGAAATAACAGTGACAGACTGTGAAAAGCTTTCAGTCATATATATTAGGATAACAATTAAAAGGAAATATGTATTTAATATATACATGGGTGCATAGTTGTGCCTGGTTAAAATTGTCTGGGCTACAGGACATAATGGCATTTTCAGAGCTTTTTTTTTTTAAAAGGAGGTATAAGGTGAGCTTGCAAAACATGCACATGAGAAAGTACATCCACTAGTATGCATGTAGTTATGACAATTATGCATGCAAATAGTTAACAATGCCAACATATATATGCACATATTTAGTTGGTTTGCATGTGCAAAAGCATTAACTGTATTGCCACTTGTAGTGCATTTTACATATGGACTTGGTCTACCTTCTGAAAAGTTAGATTTCTATCTTTCTCATTTCCTAGTTTAATGTTACTCTTTCATTCTCTCTGACTTCTTCTTCCTTCCAGGGGTGATACAATATTATGTAAAGCTGTATGTCTGAACTCAGAGAGATGTTCTGTTGTGCATACAATAAAGAGACATGATAAAAGTTAACTCACAGTTCAAGTAGTATTGTTTGAGTCCTGCAGTTTTACAGTAATACCAGTGAGCAAAAAAGAATAGTATATCTGTGAGAATTTGTAGTACAGTACTCTAGCACTTTAAGACATACACTTTTAGGACCAAATGCTGTTGTCTTAATCACAATTATGAGCAGAATTTGGCCATAATGAAATAAGTGTTCAAAAACTGGATAAGTCCATGGTGAGAAATAAAGCTCAGCTGGCATAGACCCATCATAACTGACTCCTTGGCCAGTTGACTCCCATCTGACATGTGGGAAGGGGGCAGGAGCATATTGTAATATATATGGTGTATGGTCCTTTAATTAATGTAGCTGGCAGTCAGAAATTCGAGCAGCCCTTAGGCTTTTAGGCCTGGGTTTATGCTGTTGCAGCTCAAGAATTAGGGGTGTGGGGTGGAGGCTGTAATTGTCTCCTTGATGGGGCTCCCACACTGAGCATCATCAGTGCAGGAGAGAATCTGCCCCCCTAATTTTTTCTTCTATTCTGAATACTTGAGTTCAATTTCTCTGTGTGTATCTCCTTCTGGGAATATCTTAATATGAACAGATCTGCTCTAGTGATGGACATTCCTTCTTAGAATTGAAGCTTTCTCTGTATCTCAAGTGGGACCAAAACAGCATCCTGGCATCTAGGCTGGAGCACTCAGAGCAGGGCCGGCTCCAGGCACCAGCTGACCAAGCACGTACTTGGGGC
>NW_020664372.1:9699948-9758313 GCF_002925995.2 Terrapene triunguis
CCCTGACTCAGAGGTCTTTTTTCCCCTCCTTCTCTGACTCATCTCAATCCTTACTTTTGTTTCCATCCCTCTAGAATTTGTTAGTAATTCCAAGTTACCTTAAATGTACAGTATTGAAGCAAGCAATTTGAGTGTACAGAGAAAAATCAAAGTAACTCAAAGATAAACCGTAGTGCTACTGTCTAGTGAATAGCCTCACTAGAGAGAACACACGAGTTTCTAAGGATATGTCTACTGCACACTAAAACTGGGTTCTGACGAAGATTATCCCCAAGCTCCCCTTCAGTCCACACACAACTCAGTCTGACCCTGGTCAGTAAGCACTCAGGAGCTGGGTCCTAGAACCCTGCTAAGGGTCAGAGCCTGAGTCCAGCTGTAACTCTTGTCCAAGCCCTGTTATTATGTAGTGTGCGGACAGCTCAAGCCGCAGACTCAAATCAGAAGGTCTATGTACCCTGTTTCCCCGAAAATAAGACAGTGTCTTATATTAATTTTTGCTCCCAAAGATGCGCTAGGTCTTATTTTCAGGGAAGATCTTATTTTTCCTGGAGCTTCGGGGCCTTATATTCCGGGGTGGCCTTATTATCGGGGAGGTCTTATTTTCGGGGGGATGCCTTATATTACAGCGAGAGGCAAAACTGGAAGTAGGTCTTATTTTCGGGGGATGTCTTACTTTCGGGGAAACACGGTAGTTCAGTATGGATGCATTAGCATGGCTGTGAAATCAAGGTTCAGCAACTGTAAACCCAGGTGTACAATGCAATGTGGATGCTCAAGGTTGGGCTTTGAAACTCCATGTACACAAGCCCAGGTCCCACAGACCCAGATTTACAATGCACTGTAGATATGGCCTAAGAAGTTGTTTGTTTTAAAAGTTTTGTATTCATTGTTAGGTTGTGGAATCCTTGTCACTGGAAGTTTTTTTAAGAACAGGTTAGACAACACCTTTCAGAGATAGTCTAAGTATGCTTAATCCTGCCTCAATGCAAGGGAATGGAATAAATGACCTCTTGAGGCCCCTTTCTGCCCTACATCTCTAATTCTGTCACTGTCCCCATGCTGAAATGGCTGCGTTCATGGCCTCCCATATGGTTCCACTCTGGGACTTGTACTCATGCTTATATTCTGCATAGTCCTTTAGGTTCAGATGTTGAACACACTCATTCATATAATATTGACTTTATCTGGGTAATTACTAGGAATCACTTTGGTGTCTGAGCTTTTACAAGGGGGGGGGGGTTGTTTGCCTTGTGTAAAGCTAATGATATTTCTCCATTACAACCCTTTGGATTATGCCTGTTATTCCATCCCTTTGCAGCACAGCTAACCATTGTATTCAATATTTAATGAAGCTCACTATTCCTTGATAGACAGCTTTTCATATTCCTTCCAGCTGACATGCACTACTTCAAAAGAATCCAATGAACTAGAGAGGTGTTTGGCAAATACTCCTATAGCCCTATTGCCAGCAACTTCATTTAACACTTACCAGAAGAGGTCTTTGATAGACTAAGAGCTATTTGCATGTTGATAATGCATCCTCTCAGGCAGTTAGTTTTCCAGGCTCGAAGGTTAGTTTTTGCATACTTCTTTCAGCCACAAGCTTAAATTTAATCATGCTTCAAATAATCCTACAATGACTTCTGTGCAGATGCAGCAGTCGGTTTGCAGAATTGGGGCCTTAGATTTTCATATGGTTTCTACTCATAAAAAGACTGATAGTGCTGGAGGATAGATGACAAATGTATTTTTATGTGTCTTCCCCTACCCTCATAATTTCTCAGAAAGAGCAGGCTCCACCCTTCCTTAAGGTTTTGAACCTGAACGCAAATATGTTGAAGTCAAAGGCAACTCTCCTGTTGACTCCAGTAGGTGCAGGATAGAGCCCTTTGGCTTTTGTTGCTGTTGTTTTTAGGATACTCTTTTGGTTTTAATTTTTCTTCCCTGCTTACTGTGGAGAGTACAATCACATTTTCTTTCAGCTATGTACCTTATTTACAGGATACATTTATGGTGGTCATTAAATCTTAATTCCTCTATCAAATGAAAATTGTTTTGAATGGAGCAAAAGGCACCTATGTTGACTAGCAACTAAATCCCTGACCAATTTTGTGTGTCAACCCTTCATGTAAATTGCATATTTATACTCCTAAAGAGAAGTGTTAGCAATCTTAATAGTATATGGTATTGCCAGGTCCTCTCATAATTATACTACTTGGATTCTGAATTATGCTTTACTAATTCATTTAAATCCCTCATTTAGACTGCTTCCTATTTTTTATATCTTGAAAGTTAATTAGTAAACCTGATCCAGATGCGTAATTACAGAACATCACACTTATGCAAAGGATTAAATACACAAATCACAGCACCTATTTGCGGTGGATTGATAAAACATGCTATCTTTGTTCACAGTTTGAGACTAAGATAAAAAGCTGTAAAATGAACAGTGTTACTTACGCTTGGATGTAATGGAAAATAGGTGAAGTCGAATGTTGGCATGTAACTTGCTGGAACTAACAGGCATCTGGTAGAGAATATGAATCACCTGCTTAGCCCATAACTTTAAGGTGGACTCTTTGTTCTAAGCAAAATCCTATAGTATGCCCACACTACCTATTTGCAGTTACTTGTCTCTCCAGAGCTGGTCAGAAAATTTCTAAAGCTTCAAGAAACGTGGGAAAAAATGCAAAAATCTTTCTATATTCCATCTTCACTGAGCTCTAATTAACCATAATAATTTGCATCTGTGTGAGAAAAATGAGGTATGACTGTAAAACAAAAATCAACCTGGCCAGTACAGTAATTTACAAAGGAGCTAAATATATAAACAAGACATTGCATGGATGAGAGAACAGAATTCAAAATTCAATAGGATGAGACTAGGAAGATTATAGGAAAATAAGATTTTGGTTACAGCAACATCAATACTTCTGCTATCAGCCTGAGATGTGGCAGAACTGAGGATATGATTGATATGATAAATAATTGCTTTCTGACTCATTGTAGCAGAAACTGTACCAAAAAAGGTCTAGATCTGGTCCCAACCTATGTCTGAAGTAGTGTTCCAAAAATAAATTAAAACACAAAGGTGCCACTGAAGGTCAGCGGATCATGAGATGATGAATTTAATATGTCTTTAAATATCTAAATGCCTGGCTGGAAAAACAAAACAATAAAAATATGACCTTGAATTGATCAACTACAGAGAGTAAAAAATGAAGACAACGTATGCAATATCCTGCTCTCATTGCCCTTGCACTGTTTGACAGTACTACATAATGGACTGATTCCACTTCTAGAGAAAATGCATTAGAGAGGGATGCAGCAATAAACATCTGATTCATGGTGGAGATTTTAGCAAAGGTGTACTAAACTGTTTGAGTGTCTGAAAATTGCTGCTTTTAGTTTCTTCAATAAAGAGACAAACAAAACCTGTTCAAAAACACAAGATACTCAGATGTTTTACAGGAAACTTTTAGATTAGGCTACCTCAGTTATGAAATCCATCTCCTTGTTATGGCAACATGTGACCTATGCATTGCTTGAGTCCCACTTAATGCCCTGATTCAGGCGTAAATTTCACCCTTAGTGAACACTAATACTTAGAGATGAACTCAAACCACAGAGGCTGGAGCTGGCACCCATCAAACATTGGGGATTTTCTGATGGGGAACCAAACTGAGACATTTTATACTAATATTGAGTAACATATTTATATATATTTAAATGAAGGTGCTATGATTCATCCTAAGAAAAGAGACAAGATGGGGGCAGGGGAGTCTGTGTGTGTGTCTGTGTGTGTGTGCAACCACTTCCTGCTTCTTTTGAAGCATGTATAATTTTTAGAAGCCTTTATACTCCTTTCTGTTATATGGTTAAAAGGCAAACCAAACTGTGTGAGAAATCCTGGAAGGGGATAAATCCTTCTTCTTCTTTTTTTCTTAAGGTCCAGATCAAGAAAACATTGATGCACAAAAATAATTTTACCCTGGCTTATTTAAAGGTAAAGAAGCAATATCTTTCTTCAAAAAGAACAGGAGTACTTGTGGCACCTTAGAGACTAACAAATTTATTTCAGCATAAGCTTTCGTGGGCTACAGCTCACTTCTTCAGATGCATAGAGTGAAACTTAAGTGAGCTGTAGCCCACGAAAGCTTATGCTGAAATAAATTTGTTAGTCTCTAAGGTGCCACAAGTACTCCTGTTCTTTTTGCGGATACAGACTAACATGGCTGCTACTTTGAAAAATATCTTTCTTGCATATCTTCACTTGCACCACTGCCAACTTGAGTCTCTTCCTTGGTTTTTAGGTTTCTTTCCTGTGATTACCTGCTGCAGCTGTTCCTGACACTTTAGTGGGGGGAGAGATGGTTGGTGCCCTATCTGACCAAACTCATGGGTAGGAGGTCTGGTTTCAGAAGCTGATGTCGGTTTCTTCTTCTTGGAGGTTGAGGGTCTCTCATACCTGTGGAACAATCTGTGTAAAGTTACCAGGACAACAGTTTTCTTTAAACAAGATTTATCAATAATAGAGAGAAAATAATAGTAAAACAGTTTTTGCATAACATACCTATATTTACCCTCCCAAAATCTAAGCTACACAGGCATTCTCATTGTAGCTATACAGAAATGAAAATCTTACATCTCTGGACACAGCAACAGGAGGGTGTGCCAGAGCTAATCAGGGAGAAGATTTCCAGAAAAATCACTTTATTCCTCACCCAACCTGCTTATATACCATGCAAAAATCTTTGCCCCCTACAAGGACTGTTGTGGAGTTTCCCCCACATTTTTGTGTTTAAGGTCTTGTGAAAACACAAGTTGCTCTAGTTTGATTTTAAATTGGATTAAAAACAGACTCAGTGAAACTGATGCAGTGTTCTGCGTGGACAATCTTATATTGGTTTAAATCTGGCTATATCTGTTTAGATTGCACCGGTATATTTCCATATGCAAGTTAAACTACTACAAACCAGGTTTAGACCACTAGCAGCATCCCCCACACGACACTACACTGATTTAACTGAAGTGGTTTAAAACTACATCTTTAGATACCAACAGTTTGTGTGTAGGCCAGGCCCAAATCCAGTATGTCACAGGCCCCTTCAATCTCCACGTCCTTAGACACCACTCACATGTGAAAGATAATTTGTGCATTCATTGTTCTTGGTATTATGTGTTAGATCATGCCCTCATGCTGGATGTATCCAGTTTCTTTCTTGGGCTTGGTTTATATAGCCTGAAAACTGATCTAACTATTTTGGTTGTGTGTGGGGGGATTTTTTTTTTGGCTTTGGGGTTTTTTTAAACCAAAGAATAATAATAGTACAACCCTTAGCATGAATGCAGTTATATTGGGATAAAAGTGCCTTATACCCCTATAACTCCATCCACACACAGGGATTATAGGGCTCTACCTGAACCACTAAAGTTAAAGTGCTAACTCTGGTGTGCATAGAAGCCCTTATCTAATCACAAAGGTAGCCTGGATTTGCCCATTGTGCAAAAATCTCTCTCTTCTCATTTAAAGTATAGTTTTCAAACATATAGCTCCCGATAAGGACTCTCAAAAGTGTTTAAGTACTGTTTGTCTGTATTCTCAAATCTACTTGTGTTTCTTTTCACTTTCCTTCCCACTGACACATCTAACCTCTAATTGAAAAATCCTACTAGGTAGAATAGCCTAAGCATCCGTTTTATTTGCAGTGCTCGAATGTCAGAAATGGATTCCAGGGAAATTTTGAAGAGGCTGAAGCCCAGACACTCAAACTTGTTTCTGTCAGCAAATAGAGTTGAAGTTGCAAAGAGATTATGGCAGGGAGTGTAGCAGAGGTGTAAGGGGAGTTCCCCTCTGAATCTCTGTAAGACTGAGATGCCAACAGAGGTAATAAATTTTCCACCCCTGTTTGTTTTGGAGGCATTATAGAGTCAATGATTCGAGATTAACTGGCCTGCATATCCCATGAGCGCAATATTATAAACTCAACTATAACAGTATATTAAAAACTGTGGTTCCTAGGATGGGCTGTAACACTGCTGAATATATCCCCATTCCCTCAACAGATATTCCAGTGCCATTCTGAGAACAAAACACTGAGAAACAAGTTTAAAAAATGATCTCATTCCCCGCAGGAGGCAAAAGTAGGCGTGATAAGACAGTTAAATATTAATCGTAAATGTGAAAGCTGCAGGCTCCTGATGGAGAGGCTAGCAGCAGAAGCAGTGTTGGGGAATTCAGGTCATGGCACCTCTGGAGCCACAATATTCAGAAGTGGATCTGGATTGTCCTAAAGATAGGGAGGGGAAAAGGTCAGATCTCCGAGATGCGCCAATGCTGATGCCAAAATGTCAGAGTTTGAAAATGTGTACTGAAATTATATTTCCCTAAAGTTAGCTTTACAGGAAAATATGTACAGTGAAGATATCAGTCTTTGTGATGGATTGAAAGTGTTTAGATCCAATGAGCAAGCCTTCTGGCTGCTGAGCTCTTGTGAATGCGTGGTAGTAGATGGTAACTATAATTGGTTGAAAACAACATGGAAGGGCTACAAACAGGGAGCTGTGATGTTCTGAACCTGATGCTATAAAATCATGAATGAAATAAACAGGGCCGTAGCAACAAAGAACGTGGCCCCCTCCGAACGGTGGCCCCCTCCGAACATATGTCCGGGCGGGGCCCCTTACAATGCAGAAACTGGAATGCGGTATTTATTTTGCCACTTTTAGGGGCCCCCTTCCTTGCGGGGCCCCCTCCGGTCGGAGGGTACGGAGGGCGCTCGCTACACCTCTGGAAATAAAAGCTCCATATCCTCCAGAGACTGTAATAGTGACTCTGTAAATCCCTGAAGTAAAAATTATGCTTTAATAATGTATGATCATTTTTTTCCAAAGGAAAGGTCAATATGAAAAATGATGCTGAGATTATGGGATGATTAAGAAGATCATCACTGTAATCTCATAAAATGGCACTTCAAGTAAAGAAGCCGGAAAAACTAAAAAATTAATTAGATGATGGGGCCTGACCAGAATCTAATTTATCTCATGTAAGCATGTAAAAAATTGGCAGACTTTTATGAGCAACTTCCCACAAGCACATGACTGAGGTGCATGTTTCAGTGTTTAGCTGAGGAGGAATAGAATGATTAACATATTCAGAATACCTACACTAACAAAATAATAGAAAGCACACAAGGTCAGTAAGAGTCACATGAAAATTCACTCACTACAATCATAACAGTAGGAAAATGCTCTGTACACAAACTTAAATGAGAAGGGTGATATTCAGAAAAAAAACCTGATCGGATTTAGTCCATTCCATATTTATTTTCTTTAAACCATTGTTTCCATCTTCCTAATCCTTAGATAATTTGGTAATAAACTGATTTTTAAAAAAACCTTCTTTGGGTTCAATTCAACTTTCTTTACTTTTTTAAAATTAATCCAAAAGTGATTACATTGTCAGATTGCTATTCCTGGAGATCAGTCATCTATGTGCATAAAAGGTATTGCATGAGTAATGATAGTACAAGCTTCTTTGCAGTATCCAGTCAATGTGTCTGAATCATAACCTGAATGTTCAAAGGAGCATCTAAATGGGGTTAGTGTAGTTCACTACCCTTCATTCAATCCTGTCACTAAATCATTACTGACAATACTGATTGTTATGCTATGGCCCCATTTATTTTTAAGAAACCCAAGTTGATCAATGTTTTAAGCAATAAAAAGTGTCATCAGAGTTCACCATTTTTCAAAACTTTTGAATAATAAACATGTTGTTTTGAAACCAACTCTAATTATATCTATTTTACATAATACCTATTACACAGGGATACTGAGATTTAATTAATGTTTGCAAAGTGCTTTGAGATCATTAGATGAAGGACATTAGATGTAATGTTGCTTTTATAAAGCATAGAGCATCAGCTGTTTTAAAACTGATTTAACCCCATTAACTTCAGTGGAGCTATGCTGCACCAGCTAAGGATCTGGTGTGTTATTTCTTGATTTTATTTCTTAGAGGTAATGGCAGACCCCAGCTGCTGTTTGACAATCCTATCAGAGCAGTGACACAGTCAGCTTTTTACCCTCTGTGTCTGGCAAGGAGGGTGTAACTTGCAACCTTCCCTTTCAGATGAAGACTTTGCTGCTATTACCTCATGCTTAGACTTGCAATGTGTTGGGCTACAGCTTGAAACCATTCAGAAATTGATGCTCATGCAGAACACAGTGGCTTGCTTACTGAGTGGGAGCATCTCAGTGGAAGTAAAAGACACCAGTGTTCCAGGATCTGCACTGGCTGCCGATTGCTCTCTGAGTGGAGCATAAAGTTTTGGTAATGACCTATAAAGCCCTGATGGCCTCAGATTGGCCTATTTGAGAGAGTGCTCCTTTCCCTGTGATACACTGCTATATCTGCAGTCAGCAGGCTGCCTGCACTGGATCTCCTTCACAAAAAGAGAGGGAGTGAGTATGTAACTGGGAGTTCTCTGTAAAGGCTCGGAGACTCTGGAGTTTGTTCCTCATGTCTGAAATTTTCTAACTGTGATGACCTTCAGAATAGACTGCAAATGACTCTCCTTAATTTTGTTTGTTTGTTTAAGATGGCTGAGGATATTCTTCCCAAAACAAAAAAGATGGAAATGACTACTTGTTTGGGTTTTTTTTTGTTTTTTTAGTGGATGGGTGGCTGATTTACCATTGAAATGATTATTTTATGCTGCTGGGAACTGATTGTCTTGGATAATTAATTAATGTGTTAGGGCACCTAGACTCTTGGAAAGGCATCTTTTTATCATTTTAAATCTAAATAAATCAATTTCCAGAACACCATACCTAGTAACATGGATCCATAATAGTCTCCAAATCATATGGTTGAAATAATTTCAGTGGTTGTTTCCTAAGTTCATCATGGCATTCCAACAGTGAATCACTATAGTCTAATTGAAATAAGAGTATGAAATGAATTTGAATATTTTTTACAAATAGTTACAGCAAATTCTTGTAGCAGTACAATAAACAAATTTGAGATCCTGTGTTACATGTGAAACCAAATGCAGTAGCTGAAGTTTCTCTTTAAATAAGTAGAAGATTATATATATAATATTAAGTGATCAGAATGCCAAGTCTAAAAGTGTGAATCAAGCAAACATTTTATGGAGAAAATAAAGAAATATAGCTCATATGTATGACTGAATAAAATGGCTAACTATGGGCAGCATATCTGAAATGAAAGTTGCACTGTAGTAACATCTTTATAAGGTAATCTGAGTTGCTGATCTTGGGTTGGGAGCAAAATGCCGATTAAATTATATAGAATATATTTTTCTTATTCTCTAAAAAACAAAATATGAGATCAAATCTCATTAAATTTTATCCACAGATATATCCGCTTTCAGTTACTACTGTTAAGATAACTTCAGTTTATATAAATTGAAGTTAAGAAAAAATAACAAAATCAGATCCCACCCAGAACTACTTAACTCTGAGGGAAGCAAAACTGTTTACATTACTCTGAATTTTTGGTTCATCGGCACATATTGAGACGGCATGGTCATCAGACAACTACATGCATAGCAACTCCTTACTCTAATAAATAAAAGTCAGTGAGTTAAAGAACAGCTTTGCTAACATAGCCAGTTAGAGGAAACTAATGCATGTGAGTAGCTGTGATTTATTTTATCTGGTAGAGATCACTGATGCACAAGTAGTACATACAGACAGGCCACAAAAGAGGAAAATATATTTGAGATTTGTACATAGTTACTGTACTGAGTAAAAAAGAAGAAAAAAACACATGTATCAAATGAGTGACCCTCCCCCTCACCCCATTTCTCCTGTTCAGACTCAGTCATAGGGTGCTGTCATGGGGTGTATGCACTCTATGCTAGCTGAGCAACCAAAGGGTTAATACAGGCACTGCCAGCTACCGCTGATCAGCAGCCTCACAGTAGCTGGGAGGATAAAAGGGCTGGGAAGCAAAAGCGTGGGATGTCTAACAGAGGAGTGAACAGGCTGGAGAAAGGAACTCCTGTAGCAGACTGCCAGAGAGTAGCCTAGAGACTACACCTCAGAAAGGGGTGAACAGGCCAACAGACTGACGAGCCTACAGAGGCCCAAGAGAAAGTTGGAAGGAGCTCAGGCAGTGCCAGAGTCAGCAATCCTTGATCCTCCCTGTCTAGCTTTAGGGCTCTCAGCTGGAACCCAGTGAAGTGTGTCGTCCTGGGTTCCTCTTACAACCCCCAGATGGACTTGAAAACAGAGAGGGTTCCCAGGTTCTGGACTCCAGGAATGGACTGGCAGCCCTGCTGAACTGAGTAAACCAGAGCCACGCCCCCCATTTGGCCATGTGGGTCACCACTGCACTGACGCACTCACTCACAGGCCCAATCCCACAAACACTTATGTAAATAATTTTACTTACATGCACAAGTACAACAGTACATACACATCCCATTGAAATGCTCTTCATTCCCCCAATCTCTCTCGCTATAGACAGTGTTGCCATCCTTCATGTCACCTGTAATCTATGGGTCATAGTTGACTTGTTGTTTGCTTCTGACATATAGCCTCTATCAAGATCTTGCAGCTTCTTAGTTCATAGCACTTCATCCAAGTCATTAACATCAAATATCTTGATTTTTTCCATCCAAGATGTTATGAAGGTAGAATCATTAATACTTCAGTACTTGGATAGAAATTGATTGAGGAATGATGGACATATAAGCATCTATATAGAGAGAACATTTTTTAACAATAACCAACAGCTGCACTTGTAGAAATAATTCCTAAAATATTTCCCAACAGAATGGATGTAATGAGAGAATGTGCCAAGTCTTTCATCTAGTTTAGAGCAGTTACTCCAGATTTACCCCCATCAAAATACAAGCAAGATTGCTACCTGTACATATTGGTAGTAGACAGTCCAATATATATATATTATTGCTTTATCTTTTGATATGCTAGTTAGTTCTTGTCTCAATATGTTTTGCTCCATTTCATTTTAGCAATTTTTCATTTTATTGCAATGTGATAAAATAACATTATTCTTCTATAATAAATCTCTGGAGAATATTTTAAGTCAAGCCATTTTGTCACTCTTTAATTAGTCTGAAAGAGAAGAAAAGCTATTGATCCCTTTTTTTTTATGTCAAGCTAGCTCTTACACCAACTTCCTAAGAGTGAATGACTGATTGAAAAACAAGATGCTTATAGAATATAAATGCTGTAAAACAGGGATATGGAAGATCAGAATAGGACCTATTTGCCCTCTGGATTCTTGTACTTGGAGTTACTCCTGATTCGCACCCATTAAGCATGAGGCGAATCAGACCTACTGAAAGAAGTATTACATTTCATTTAAATTTGGTACAATTGTCATTGCATTCTTTTTCAAACAAAGTCGCCCTCTGTAACATTAGTATTCTGCAGTCAGAGGGTTTTAAAAATTCTGAGGAAGGTTGTAGGTACCTTGCAGTTGGTTAATTTGCTCAATTTCAGCAAGGTTCATTTACAACTCTTAAGTTGTTGCTGACTATTACTTAGGATGCAAGTATTAGTTCATTTTAAACAATTTGAAGATAAATGTACTTATCTAACCTTTGAGAGAGAGAAAAATTCCCTAAAAAAGAAGGTTATTCATATTTAAGTTGCATTGATTTCTAGACACATTCATTTACTCTACTCTACCTGCCAGGCATATTCAGTGTCAAAACTGGAGCCCAGTCAGATACCAGTGCACCATGTGGTCTTCAGGAACTTTCTCAAGAATAAACCTCATAGTTATTGTGCAAATTTCCCATTTTGGAGATCTTTTAATTCCTTGTTATTCAAAAATGGTGATATTTGCAGTTCATGACCTGATCCTGGGCTGGTGTCAATCAGCATAGCTGCACTGGTGTAATCTATGTCATCTGAGGATTTGGCACCTGTGTGTATGTTGGGGGATTCAACAAGGAATTACTTGTAATTTTCAGTATTCCAGTATAAGTTATTGTGAAGAGCAATTTTCTTCAGATAATGTAATCTTTACAAGGCTTCCTACAGGGAAGCATGTAAAGCTAAGAACATTGCTCTACTCATTTGAAAAACCAAATTGTCTTTAGCATTTTGTTCAAATGATAAAATAAATATGTGAGGCAGTAGACAATCAGGCTCATGGTCTCACCTACCACTGAGTTTTCTTCGAAGTCACTTTAGGAACAAATAAAAGAGGATGCCTGATTGCCATTTTGGAGAAAGGGTGAATTTGAGGTGGGTGGAAGCGATGGTGTTATTCCAATTGCTGCCCATAAACCAAGCCCCACCCGCTTTGAGATATCAAAATAAGATACCATTTATTATAGATTATGGAGATGCTAGGCTCAGCTCCCCCTTTGAGTGCTGAAAATGCTCTGCTAGCTCTGTGGGCTTAACTTCTTGGTTGGACGGGGGTGGGAATAAGTGGGTGCCAAGAGCCTTAGGCACATGCAAAGACTATCTATATTAGAAAAGAGTAAATGAAATTGAGCAGCTCTTCTAATCATAACCATTGAAGACAAAGCTCCCAATTTTCTAGATAAGAAGCATGGGTTTTTAGCTGCACTTGTAGGAGAAAGACAGAGCCTGGTGCACTGGGCCTGGTGCAAGATCTGAGGCCTGAGCCAGAGGCTGTGAACCAAAATTAGGTATTAAAGTAGTTGTTTACAAGCTCACTATATGACCTTGGCAAAAGTACTGCTAATCTGACTATAACACAGGCACTCCTAAAATGCAACAGATACTGGGTATGTGTGAGAACACACTGCAAAAGATTAGTTTGGGGCCATCTGGCCTAACACTAAATAAGAGGGTCTGAAGAAGAGGGTAGAAGTAATGAATAAGGATGTTGTGCCTGAGACACGTGGAGTACGATACAAAAGGAGGTAACAACCAGATGTCATCAAACACGTACGAGAGATGTTTGTCTTATAAATATTGGTGTGCCTTGCCTTAACCGTTTGTGCAGCCTTGAGGACAGCAGAAATTCCCACTGCTGACTGAGCCGCTCCTTGCCACTGGACACTCCTGTGTTAGTGTACCTGTAACCATGGAGACAGGGCACTAGTACTGTGTCTTGAGGGCAATAAACCTGGCCGAGTGCCTTTGTCACTGAACTGTGCCAGGGATCATTCTTTCTAGGTGTACTGTTGAGATGTGCTGAACCAACTATCTGTGAAGGGCTAGGACAGCATACAGAGAGAGGACACACATACCTAACTAACAATAGCACTATTAAACACATTGTACCAAATTTCACTTAGGACTTCAGAATTTTGAATTACCTCTTGGGCTTATATTATCAATTCAATAGTAATAAAATGGAATGTAAAATTGGGTTTGCTGGGATTATATGCCTGGTAATAAAGAGATGCAAGACCGTAAATGTTCATACAACTAGCCCCTTTGATCCTGATCCTCCAATCAGAGCTGTACAAATGGATCTTTGCAGCCACATGGAGACCCAATGAGTTGGCTCCACTGGGACAAGAGAATCTATCTGATTGCAGGATCAGGGGCCTCAGTTTTTATATTGTACAGTATACCGGCTACACTGAACATGTGAAGCTGGGGGCAGGTCTTTGTTACTTAAGCATTTTTTCCATTACTATTTTATTCTGACATGGGGTAGGGAGAAAGACTGCAAAAGCTTTCAATATTTTCTCATTACCATGAAGTTCCTCTTATATACAATTAGGATCTTGCAGTGAAGAATTGTATGGTTACATTTCTAAATGTAATACTTCAAAGCATTACAGATGCAATTAAAAGATCATGTAACTATATATGTTCTTCATTGTGAGGAAGCACCAGGTATTCAATTTTCAAAATATGCTCTGGTAAAGAGGTATTTATTATGGAGCTACTGAAGTAATGTTATTAGAAAAGTACAGAAATGGAGCAAGAATAGAAATAAAATGCCACTAGACTCTACAACCTTGGGGGTGGGGAAATGACAAAACATAGCCTAATTTTGTCATACATACTTGTCAACTTTTGTGCATGGAAAATAAAGTATTGCACTTTAATACTACAATTTAATTTAATGCACTACAATTTTAAATGTAATTTTACACAAATTCATAGGAAGAGTTTACCCTATAAATTTTGATATTACATGAACTGATCCTGCAAAACAAATTCCCATTTACATAAATTTGCATTTTCTTGTTACAAAGAAAATAGATTGAGAGTATTGGTTTTCATTCTACTCATCTCTTGTGAAAATATAGAGCCCTAGTCTCTTGTTGCTAATGACTAACACATGTTGACTGATAAAAAATTGCAGTCACTTCTGATTGGGGCCTTCAGGTGAAAGTTTCTATATCCTATTTCTATTACCCTGAGTCATCTAATTCCCCTATATTTTTTGTTGATGAGTGTCAATGTTGACAATCAAGTATTATTCACTGTGCTGGAATAATCAGTATTATATTGTCTTGTGATAACATACACACTCTGTACCTCTGAACTTGTAGGTACTTTTTAAAAAAGTTACAGGGAATTTCTTCATTGGTGATATCAGTCAGCACCTAACAAATCTGTTCCATGAATAAAAGGAAAATACTGAAGCCACTATAATTTCACAGACATCAATAGCCAATGATGGCACTTGTTGAATACCTGCAGGGTACAGGGCCAGGATGTGTCCCCAATTTGGTCTATTCCTAGAATTGAATCCATTATATATATAAACAATATTAGAAAACACAGATGAAGGAAAGATGGGCACAGAAATGGCTTTAATTGGCAGGCTGCAAATTTATTTACTTAATACCTCTCCCCATTGTTATCTACTCACCCTGTCTCACATACCAGGCATTTAACAGGTACCACTGCAAGTTATAGAGTTCTTGCCATATAGCCAGTAAGTCAGGTACACCCTCTTCAGCCAAATCCAATGTCTCACCTCAACGTCTGAGTACTCTTACTGAATACTCTTACCCACTCTGTGTGTGTGTGTGTGTGTGTGAGTGTGAGTCTACTAAGATTTCAGGTCTCCCCTTCTCCTTATGGCAAATCCTGAACATTATTTACCCCTGGGAGCTGTTACTTTTAGCCTTTATCCACACTGGACATCAGGCACAAGTTGTGATACACTAAAGATTCCACTACCACCTCCTAATGTTTAAATTCCTATTTTTACTCCTTTAACCTAAACTGTGGCTCCACCATACTGTGAAGAAAGCAAAAAAAAAAAAAAACCTCCAGACCTCTGCCAGTTTAGCTGACCAAGAAAAAAAAACACATTCCTGATCCCAAAGCAGGTGATGGATGAGATCTACTGACCCTTGGAAAAACAGCTCAACCTACCTCAATTTTAGGGAGGGAGGGACGGTGGAGCACCAAGACGACACCTGGATGCCTGACAAAGCTTTAATTTGAGTCGGGGACTGGGTGTTAAAGCCAATCAGCTCCCCTCAAGCCCCCTTGCTGGCCAATGGGAGGCAGGGAAGCTCCTCCCTCAGCAAACCATGGATGCACTTCCAGACATAAGGAAGGGTTTGGCTCCAGCATGTCTGGGCATGAACTCTCCCCTCTCTGTACCCCTTCCCAAGAGTTTGCTATGCCCCTGCTAATCTGATCAAACTAACCCTCCTCTCCCCATCACGAGATAGGGAGGGACATTTTCTCCCACAATTTTAATTCATACAGCTTAAAAGATGCTCTGCTAATGATGAACAGAAGTTGCATCAATTTTACTGTATTTGTCTTTTCTCTTTGTGGGGTTAGATTTTGGTCCTTCAGCAAAGATTTTTTTCTTTTTAAAGCAACATTTCAATAAATATCCTAGTTGAGATTTTCCAGGCTGCACTGAGGATTCAGCCACAATTTTTTTCATTAAAATGGGTGGTATGTGGTTAAAAGTAATGGAAGATGAGTGGCTACATCCCCTGCATTGCTTTGAAAATTTCAACCCCAGATGTCTTTTTTTTTTTTCACTAACAATCATGAGGTGTCAAAGGAATTCAATAATAAACAAATGTTTGCATAATTCAATATCCTTCATACTGATAGCATATATGCCTCACCCACCCCTGCTGAGTATGCATAAATAAACTTTGAGTAATCTATAAATATCTTACTCCTATTTAGGCTAATTCACTTTTGTATTGATTTAACTTACAATGTTTTTTTATTTCATGGACACAAAAAGAAATCTGTAATCTGATGTCTGTTCTTTAAACAATTTGCTAGTGTTCTTCATTTCATCTAGGTTTTGTTTTTACCAACATCCTCAACTGATGACTAATCATCCTTTTTTTCCCCCCGTCTTCCATTGAAGCTAGATCTTTCTCTTCTGTTTGTGACATATATGCCCTGTAAGTTTTTTCCTCCTTATTCTTTAATTTTATTTATCTTTACTCCTTGTGTTTCTAATTATACAACAGTCTTATTTGTAATCACTGTCACAATCTGAGAATGATGTACACATAGCCAGCAGTGAAATCTTAATCTTTCTCCATAGTGATGAAGTTGGCAGATGTAGCTGAGGTGAGAATATCTGGAAAAACTCTGATTTTAGATAACTTATGTACATGAAAAAGGAAAGAGCTTTCAACAGCATGCTCTGTCTTAAAAACCTCAGATATAGCATGTTCTTTTCTTTTATTTCCTTTTAAATGAGACAGTGGCCAAAAGGACAGATTTTTCTGAAGTTGACTGACTACTGCAGTGACTCAGATTGGTTTGAAAATGTTGTGGGTTTTTTTTTTAAGCCATCTAAGGTGCTGTACGGGAGAAATAGTAACATTGCTTAGAATCATTTGAAAAAAAATATGTATCCCTGTGACTGCTGTTGGAAATTTTTGTTTAAGTCTTCAGAGATATAAAGCCTACTGAAGATACTGGATGTTTTCTTGTGGATTTTGCATCAGCATCTCTACAAGCAAGGGTTCATATAACTTTGAGTTCATTTTTTCAGCATCTAGCTTGCAAACACAAAATACAACTCAATTATTAGAAGACACCTTTGTATGTACAGCTCAGTGTATCATTAGTTTAATACAGAACTTAATTTTCAATGATTTGGGCAAGAGTTGCCTACAAATGGCAAAACTGCAAACTCTGAATAATTATTGTTACCCAATTTAATAGAAGCTAGTTAGCAGAAGTCATGACTTCACTGGATAGATAAAGATAAATAACTCCATAGCTCTGTTTTTATTTTTTACTGAACTGCAAGTAACTCACACTTTCAATTTTAAGAATAACTTCTGAAAATAATGTCCTTCAGCAGTTATGAGTTACTGGTTATAGTACTTCAGAAAACAACAAGCTCTTTCCCTTTCAGCCTAAATTAGCAGTTGGCATGGACAGTTTTTATTTCTTAACATTTCTTCTATTCAATTCTCAAAATTAAACATGAGGTTACTATAAAACAATACCCCCATTTACAAGTGTGCCTAGTCTATTAAAAATGAATGTTTCCCTCTTTTTCTTTTCCAGAAGATTCTTATATAGCAAATGTAAGAATCTTATCTCAAAGTTAGCCCCAGGACTTTAATCAAGTACAATCAGGAAATTATTTCTCTGTCGCTGGATATAATTTAGCGCCATTTCAATTTTTTAGAAAAAGAAATTGCACAGCTTAACTATTAACATCAATTGATCTCCCAAATAATCAACGTCTCAGTTACTGTCTTTCCAAACAACCTGCACTGATTTTAACAATAGTTTCTGCTAATCTTGAAATGTAATGTGAGGCAGGATGCTTTTCCAGCAGTATCAACAATAATGATTTTTCTTTCTCACTCTGTTTGCCACAATCTATTATATTAAACCCCTGCCTTTGCAATCTCCAAATAGCACAGGATGGTTGGCTTTGAAATTAATCAGTTTATTGCTTTCCAAAGTTATCTGGAGTTACTCAGATGCCATTTAAGGATCATCTTGCAAGTAGAGACAGATACTTGGGTGCTGGTTGTAGAAAACAAGAGGGAACTCTCCAGTCCCTCATGGTTCCCATTGGCCTCTAAATGTGACCGTCTTTCTCTTCTCTGTCATCAAGCAGATTCCTGAAAATGGTATTCAGACCTCCCAAAAGCTTTTCTGAGATGACCTCCAGAATTCCCTGCTTTTTTGCAATCTGTCCTCACACCACTTGGGTCTTTGTCATGACAATCTTTTGCTTCGCAGGATTCTGGCTCTTCTTTAGTCACACAGCCTCTTCATTTGTGAAATACACAGTCAATAGTTTATCATGGAGCTGCAACTGGTGACTCTGTAGTTAAGGCTGAGTTGAGTTTGCACTTAATAAAGAGGTTGAATAATGCTTGATATATGGGAAAAAAATTCAGCATGTCCTCTCCAAAATGCCAGCACTTACTTATTCACTGTGTTCTGTTTTGTCTCCCTTTTTCACACCATGTTGTCTTTGGGGCAGGACCATGTCTTTCTTTATGGTTATGAAGTGACTAGTACACCTTATTCCTCTATATTATCTTATTGGTGAATAAGGTGGAATCCATTTTGTTTTATGTGAGATGTCTTGCTTTTCTCCCTGGCATCCAAGTTACTTCCCTGAAAACAAGGTGTTTGCCTGAAGACTCAAAAAATTCTTTGTCTGCCTGAATAAGGTTAATACTTTTTAATAAACAGTTTTTCTTAATATATATCTACTATAATAATACTATCAAAACAATAGAGCAACTGCTCAATAGGGCATAGATGGAGTAGGAAAATGTGAACATGTCTTGGACCCTGCCAAGTTCTAAAGCTAAACCATAGAAAACTCTGTTCAATCAAGAGGACAAGGACTATAAAAAATAGTACTGAGATACTCCAACCTGTCCTTGGCTACTGCTATAACAAAGAGTCTTCTTCAAATGCATTTCCCACTCAGATACCAAGGTTCTTAGATGCTCTGCAGCAGAGCAGGAAAAAAACTTAGGTGTAAGTGGCAGAAATATGTTTTTATAAGACTTGGATGTAAATAATTTCTTCAGTACATGAAGGAGGCAAATACATCCTGCTTCTGCTCTGCCACAGGCAGCAAATTCATCTTTCACAAAACTCTTTTCTATCACAAGTTGCTGGATGAATGAGGGCTGTTGCTAATGTACCACGGAACTCACTTCAAGGCACTATCTTCCACTCACAGAAACAGAAACCAAACTAAACTAAATAATCTATTCTTCCTAGAGACTGGGAAGGAAGAAAGATTTTTTTTTTGTCTATGTTTAAATACATGGGAGGTGCTTCAGTACTATGGTGCTGGGAACCATTTAAGCATATTGGATTTAGAGAATAGAAAACTTGATACTCCTGAGTGCACAGAGCTCTGCACATTGGGGGTTTCATATTTTAGTCAGCTTGTATGGAGGTTGGGTGCAGGTTTTAAAACAGGCTCCATTTCTCTCTACATAAAAGAGGGGTACACCAGATGGGGCAGCTAACCCTTTCCTGTAGCTGCAGTAACAAGTATAGAGTGGCTCCATGGTAGCCCCTTGGCCTGAGTGGGAGGAAGGAAGACCCAGCAGCTCAGGCTGCAACCCAATGAACCTGGCTACATGATGGTTCCAGGATTTGGCCCTAAACTTATAGGCTGGAAATTGAAAAAGACACATCCTTGGAGAGTGTTTCTTGGTGCTGCTGTACAGGAAAAATAAGAACAACACCGTCTCAGTAATAACATCTCTCCAAATTGATATATTTGTAACATATACATGTTTATAAAAAGTTCAATAACACAATTAATCCTTATTAAACTTCAGAAACCTACATCAGAACCTAAAAGCTCAGTTATTTGCAACAGTCAGAGGGAAGATACTGAATTGTATGGACCAAATGATCTGATGCATATGTCACACCATTAAATGTTTCAATTCAGATGCAATTTTTCTTTTAGAAAAGGTTTATGAATGGGTTAAGATTTCTTATTTTTGATGGCAGTTAATATATAGATATGGCTTAAGCTGTTTGTTCCAAGAATCAAAGAGTTGCCTGAAGTAAATTTTTATGTACAGACAAGAGCTGGTTTGAACATGTACTGTATTCATTAGAAATACCCCATTGATTTCTGTGAAATTAATAGAGCATTTCTGTCAAATCTTGATTCCTTGTACACTTTTATTGGAATTACATTTAGTCTAAAGGGAAACAAAGGAGTTATTTATTCTACAGAAAAATTCACAGACAAAAGATCAAATTTCCAACTGTTAATCAAAATGGGACATCTCCCCAGAATTTGTGGAATCAACTCTGTGGTCTGCTCTTATTCTTTAAATCTGATTTTTCATAAAGAGTATAACAATAATAAAACATATTTTACAAGTTGTATAATTAACAAAATCTCCTTATTTATTGTGTACTCACTGTACTGCGTGAGGGATGAAGTTCTGTTTATTTAGTAGTGAATCAAACCATATTTATTTCTGTGTTATGACTAAGGCTGGTCAAATCATTAGTTACCAGTAAAATTCACTGCAGACTTACCACTCTTTTGGTTAAAGAGGTTCAGTTCACTACCTATGATTATATTCACTAGTCTTAAATATTCATTCAGTAATTTAAATGAATACTTTTCAACCTATGGGATATAACTCTGTAGCACCTAAACATGTTTCGGACAATAGTGCAATAAATACAATACTTATGAAGTCTGCTATGTCAGTTTCCCATGCATTACTTTTGTTGTGTGGCTGGCCGCGTAAGTTGCAGGGTAATGATGCAGATAGTCACATCCTCAAGTCCAATTTATGACCCCTTTATCTTTTATAAACACTTTTTATTTTGAGTGATGGGAGAAGACTCATCTACCATTGCTTTTTCTAAGATGAGCCTTAAGGATTAAGACTTCCCAAAAAAGTTTTACCAACCCATTCCTCAATCCAAAGACTCACAACATCAGTATGTCTCACTAATTTCTAATGACATAGTCGATAGATTTAAACACAATTCAATTTAATTAATTACATAAGTTCTAATAGTTGTTTTTTGTTCAAATGGGATAGCTATGACTTCTTTTCCATTTTGTACAAGGAAGCAATTATGTGTTTATTTCCCATCTTTAGTCATGGAGCTAAAAACCTGACAGATTAATTCTTAATGTGGCAGAGCCAATCACTCTATAGTCACACTGTCATCCTTTTCTTTGGAAGTATTTGGGTTCTCTGTTTCATGTATTTGCAAAAGGCAATCTCTCTCCAGATATATTGTATCATGAGGTCAATCCAATGCTAAAATATACCATAAATGTACTTTGTATGCTACATCAGAGTGGTGAGCCCAATTATTTAGAAAAAAAAGCTGGGCCTCTTTTGCACAGTAATGATACCACATAAAAATATTTTCTTTCTTTCTTTCTTTGTTTTTCTGCATTATGCATTCTCCGGCCTCTAGGCCAGTTGCTTCTATTCAAGTCTGGCCCTTTTAGAAAAAGATGAAATCTTGAATGGCTTCCCGTATTTAAACCTTTTACTGCCACTTCCTGGTCCTAGTAGCATCCTGATATCAAGTAATGGGTGTGATATAAGAACTTAAATGTGATTGAACGGTCCTATGATATCTTAATTATAGTCAAAGGAAGTTTCAATCTATCTCCTCTACTTTGGGAATTATACAACCCAGGGTAGGAGGGTGGAGAAGTGTTCCCTGCCTTATTTATTTTTGCTACCTCCCCATATGGCTTGGAAAGCATGCCAAATTCTAAAATGAGTGGCAACAGGTAAATTAACTAGAGTCCCATGGACCTGTCATGGTGTCTCTTGTCAGAAGTCAGGTAGGAAAGGCTAAACAGGAGTTGAGGTCACATCATCGGACAAAGTTTCCCCTTTCTCCCATTGGAAAGAGATACCAGAAAGGGAAAACCAAATCTAGGATCAGTGAGGTTCAATTGCTAGAACCCCAGAAACACCAAATTTAGTTATCTGAATCAGTCATTTGACCTTTAAAAGTGTGAGCATGCACCCTTCCCATTGACACTATAGGAGCTAATGGGGGCTCAGCACTTACAAAAATCAGGCCTCTTATTTAGGATCCTAATCTTTAGGATCCAAAATACATTTCATCGTCTCTTCTGTATGTGGTCTATTGGCATGAAACCTATTAGGTTAGAGAAAATGGAAATGGGAATTATAATATTGCACCTCTCTAAGTGTCTTCTTAGAACTATGATGTGTTGGTAACTATCTTCTGTGTTGTATCATGGAGCATCTGGGCCACATAAAACTTGTTTCCTGTTAAGTAAAGGGCTCCCTTTCCAAACTGCTTGCTTTTTACATAGCAGAAAACTAGTAGTGTCTCTGAGGGAAAAGGCAACTGGTGCTAGACATCACAGCCACAAAGAAAAGAGAGAAGAGAAGTAGGATAAATGAACAGAAAGGAGTGGTAGGAAACTGCCTGCTGGAGATCCAAGGGAAGAAAGAGAATGAAGGTAGAAGAACAAGAGGAAGGGTTTGAGAATGGTGCAGCGTGCCACTCTGTTATTTCAATCAAAAAGAGCATAAATCTAGCTGACTAAACTTGTGGTACACCAATGATCTAAATATATTCAGGAAAAAAAATTCATATCTTGGGATATCCAGATTGCTCCAGTCAAAATGCATGCTGACCATTGAATTTGTCCTTATCCATGTAAGCTACTGTCTAGAGCTGGGTGAGAAATGGTTTTCCTGTCCTGTGAGTAAGTTTGAGATTTTGGAAACTTTTCCCATTCCTCATTGGAACAAAACCGATTGCTTTCAAACTTTGATTAAAAATGAGATATGCAGAAAAAGATACTCAGAGCTTCTATCCACAGTACAGAAAATCTGATAGCATGGTTGTTCAGGTAGTTACCTTAGATGTAGGAAAATTGGGTTCAAGTCTCTGATCTGACTGTTTAGAACAGGCATTTAACTTATATCTCCTTGGTGCAGAAACTGGTTTGAAGTATAGGGGTGCTGTGCATCTATATAGCTCCTCACTCTAAGTGTTGTGATCTGTGCATGGGGTTGTAGCATCACTCAAGTAGGTCCCTCTATAGATAGGGAGTTGGGTGGACCTAACTTGATTAGTGTTGTGACTCAGCAAATGGGGGTTGCAGTGCCACTTGGTTTGGGGTCCTTTTTCAAACGTACGTGTGTGTGTGTGTGTGTGTGTGTGAAATTACTACTTTGGGTATCTTATCCCCATATGGCCCTGATAATAGATCAATCACTACTGACTGTCAAAGCAGGTGTGGGATATTTTATACGTTTCAATTTTGCAAGAGTCATTCAGTGGTTAGAATGCTTTAGACACAATATGTAGTGAAGAATGGCTTTTGAAAATTTTGTCAAAGTATTGGATTTTTTTGTAAATTCTTCGGTGGAACTACCTAGTAAAATCAGCATGTCAGAAAGCCCACTAACAAAAAATACAAGGCACCCTATTCCTATAAAGGAATCTCCTGCCGGTGGTCCATCTCAGTCACCAGTGAGTGCTGCCATATAGGAGCTACTAGATCAGCCTTTTCAACCAAAGGACTACATTTTTCCTACAAAGTGATTTGGAAGAGAAAAAAAAAATCACCTGATCATGTAAGTCTGTTTGGTTTGGAAAATGGCTGTAGTTGAATTATGTTATGGGGGAAAAATGGTTTTCTTTGCTTTACAAGTTTAAAAGCAATGTGAAAAAAGTAAGTGAAGCTGCAAGCATGAATTTATTTTTGTGAGGATGGCTTTTCAAAGTGGCAAAAAACATCCTAAAAGCTTAAGGAACATGAAGAATCAAACTTTCACATAGCAGTTGTGAAAAACTTTTGCTGTGCTGGGTTGTATACCAAGTAATGTGATTTAGTTCAAACATGTTGCCAAAGAATAAAAAACTGCAAGAACTGGTATTAATTTTGTCTGGGTTGATTAAGTTCCTTGGTTGCCAAGGAGTACCTTTTAGGTGCCATCTCAACCATGATGGAGCGCTCTGGCAATTAATGCTAGAGCAATTGGACAATTAACCGAGTGTAATGGACTGGCTGCAGTGATGAGACTTAATCCAACATTAGATTATTGTAATCTTTGGTCCTGCAGTTCAGTAAGAGGTCATTTCACAAGCCTTAAGCCTGGACTACACTACAAAGTTAGGTCGACATAAGCCACGTTAGGTCGATTTAATAATGTATGTCTCTATACTACCGAGTCCCTTCTGCCAACCTAAAGAGCCTGTAAAGTTGACTTCTGTACTCCAGCACTTGATTCGACATGCATGGCTCAACATGGGGAAAGTGTAGACATGGCATTGAATGAATTGGCCTCAGGAGATGTCCCACGGTGCTCCGCTGTGACCGCTCTGGAGAGCACTTTCAACTCCACTGCACATCCGCCAGGTACAGAGGAAAAAGCCCCCCTGTTAAAGCCCTGGGGATTTTTGCATTTTCATTTCCTGTTTTAGCAGCGTGGAGAGTTCACCAGCACAGCTGATCATGGATGCTCAAGGCTGCAAACATGCTCCAGCATGGAGTACACAGGAGGTGCTGGATCTTATTGCTGTGGGGGGAGAAGAGTCTGTGCCAGCAGAGCTCCGAACCAGGAGAAGAAATGCTAACATCTATGCCAAAATCACTCAGGACATGGGGGAGAAGGGCTACACCAGGGACACACAGCAGTGCCATGTGAAAATAAAGCAGCTTCGGCAAATGTACCAGAAGACAAGGGAGGTGAACAGTTGCTCTGGTTCTGAGCCACAGGCACGCCACTTCTATGAGGAGCTGCATGCAATTCTTGTTGGTGACCCCACCACTACCCCAAAACGCTCCATGGATATCTCTCAGGAGACTAGGGCGACCTCAAGCAACAATGAGGATGACATTGTTGACGAGGACGAGGAGGAGGAGAATGAGAGGCAGACAAGCAGAGAATCCATTCTCCCTGACCGCCAGGAAACTTTTTTAACTCTGGAGCCCACCCCCTCACAGGACCAATTATCAGCAGAGCGTGATGCGAAGGAAGGCACCTTTGGTGAGTACACATTTCCAATCAAACTGTAGGGGTTACATGCTATTATTTTTAAATGTTGAATCTGAACAAAAAATAGGTATAGTAGTTATCAGTGGCCACTCCAGCTATGCAGACTGTTTTATATGCATGGGGATAGCCCTGGAATCCTCCATGGAGATCTCTAGGAAGCTTTCATGGAGGTAGTCTGCAATAATTTGTAGAAGAGTTACTGGGAAGGGCTGCCTTATTTTGTCCACCACGGTAGGAAATTTTCCTGCACCAGTCTAGTATTAACTCTTCTGGCATCATTATGGCACACAGCATTGCAGCATAAGGACCAGGGCTGTACCCAGATGCTTGTAGCATCTGGTCCCTCTCCACCCCTGTTACCCTCAGGAGCATGATATAGCATATGATCACCTGGGGGAAACGGGGAAAGTTTTAAATGCCAGCCCTTGAACTGCAAGCAATTCAACAAGTAATCTGCCCCCGTTCAGTGAATTCTGGGTCACGCAACCAGGCTTTCCCAAGTGTGCCCTGGTTGTGGTTGGAAGGGATCACCGCGTATTGCAACCAGCATTTTAAAAGGGGGAGGGAGATGCTTCCTACTTGTCTCCCTTCCCCTCCAACCCAGTGCCTCTTTTGCGGGGCTTTACATTAGTGCCTGTCCTCAAGCACCATCCATGCTAGGAGAAAGGGAGCTGTGCTGAGGTTACAACCGTTAATCCCAAGGATGTCTTCACAAAAGCTGCAGCACAAGACCTCTTGCCCATACTTACTATGGCTGGAGCAGGAAACCGACTCTTACAGTTGTGATGATGTTATGGCTTGCAGGGAAGTGCATTGAGGGCTGTTTCTTTTATAAAAAGAATGAACCTTGCACCAGAATCAATGTATGACTGTCAATGCTACTCTTGTGCTTTGAATTCTTTGCAACTGAAACCTTGTCCGTCAGCGCATCCTCTACAGTGGGACAGAGACTTTCCCAGATTAGAAGGCAGAAAAAGAAGACTCTGCAGGACATGTTAAATGAGGTAATGCACGCCTCCAAGAGTGACAAGACTGAGCTAATCGCATGGAGGATTGCACTGTTCGACAGCCTGCACAAGTACAGCGAGGACAGGAAAGCATGCAGGGAACATGAATCTGACATGCAGGATGAGATGATATGGATTATGAGGGAGCAAACAGACATGTTGAGGCATCTGGTTGAGGTTCAAGAATGGCAGCCGGATGCTAGAGTCCCTCTGCAGCCTATGCTGAACCTGATGCCATTGTCGCCAAGTTCCACATCCTCCTCTCCCAGACATCCCAGGATGCGGGGCGGAAAAGTCAGATAGCCCTTGCACTCAACTCCAGAGGAGGGTACAAGAACCAGAAGGCGCCCATTCCCACACCTTTGATTGTTATTGCAGTGCAATTGTAAGCAGTTACTCCTTGTCCGTCCCTCCCCCCACAAGTGTTATCAGCCCTTTTGCCCCAGGTTATCTTACTTTTCTTTACTGTCATTATGTGTTTGTGAGCATAATAAAACTTAACAGATTGAGGAGAAAAGGCTCTTTATTCATTCAGCACACTGTGGTTAGTGGGGATGGAGCTTACAGGGGAGAAAATGCAATGAAAACTTGATAAGGAACAACACACATAGGTGTCACATTACTGTTGGTCATTGCTGAAACTAGTTTTCAAAGTCTCACGGAGACGCAGAGCCCCTCAATGTGTTCTTCTTATTGCCCTGGTGTCTGGCTGCTCAAAATTGGCTGTCAGGCGATCTGCCTCAACCCCCACACTCCGCTGGAAACTATTCTCCCTTTGTTTCACAGATATTATGGAACACACAGTAGGCAGCAACAACAATGGGGATATTGCTTTCACTGAGATCTAGCCAAGTAAGCAAACAATGCCAGCAGCCTTTTAAACATCCAAAGGCACATTCCATCACCATTCTGCATTTTCTCAGCTTATGCTTGAACCGGTCCGTACTGCTGTCCAGGCTGCCTGTGTACAGCTTCATGAGCCATGGGAGCAAGGGGTAGGCTGGGTCTCCCAGGATTGCGATTGGCATTTCAACATTACCAATGGTTATTTTGCAGTCTGGAAAGAAAGTCCCTGCTTACAACTTTCTGAGGAGATCACAGTTCCTAAAGATGCATGTGTCAAGCACCTTTCCTGACCATCCCAAGTTGTTGTCGGTGAAACGGCCCCTGTGATCCACCAGCACTTGCAACTCCATTGAGAAGTACCCCTTTTAGTTTATGTACTCTTTGTTCAGGATGTTTCAGTGATTTGGCTCTGCCAACCATGAAATTCATGTAAGAATCTGTTTTTGGCTGCAGTGAAGCAGTGGGCAATATTTTAAATCTGTGCCATACTAGATGGTTCATTCATACAGTGGCAAACTGACAGGTTTATTCTGCTTACAGTGTACTGCCAGAGACACCATAAACACTTCACCAGGCACTTTTAGAAGCAAAATGAGAGCACTAAATGCTGGGTGTTTAAAATGCACTAAAAATGCAAGGACATACTTTGATTTGTTGTTATTGAATACAAAGCACACATCACAACTAGTGACAGTCTACAGCACCCCAGAAAATAGTTACTCCACACTGCCTCAGACTTTGGATGATTCAGCAGCAGGATTTCAGTGACCAGTCTTTCTCCTAGCTGCTGGGGAGTTTGATGCCAGTCTCCTTGCTCAAAGAAAATCCAAACTTCTCAAAGCACATTCTCTAATTAAACTATTTATAGGTTTTCTTAAGACAAAGCACATAACTCATAATGGCCCCTAGCAATCTCCCTTACAGCCTAGCAATGGTGAATAATAATTCCTTATTCTACTTATCAACAAAGCAACTTGAGCAAGAAATGTATAGGAACCCAAAGTGAGTTTTTCACACTCTTCCCCCACCCTCCCAATGAATCTGTCCTTGTTAGTAACACACTTCAATCACAGCTGTTTTGTCTACCTAAGCAAGGCCAAATTCTTTCTTGCTATGTGGTATCCTCATTTTCAGCTTATGGCTGAGGGTTATGACAAGTCCAGTTCTCTCATAACAAGAAGACTATGCATATCGAATGATAACACAGGACAGCAAGTTAAACTTTGGAACCTTCTGACTGTCGTTGTCTGCAACAAAATTAAAATACAACTGTTCAACCTGTGTTTACAAGTAAATAAGACATTTCTAAGGCCTGGTCTACACTGGGGGGGAGGAAGAAGATCGACCTAAGATACACAACTTCAGCTACGAGAATAGCATAGCTGAAGTCAACGCATCTTAGGTCGACTTACCTCGCATCCTCACGGTGCGGGGTCGACTGCCGCTGTTCCCCCGTCAACTCTGCTTCCGGTCTGGGAAGGCACTGTGAAGTATAAATAATTGCACTGTTTGCAATTAATAAAGATTTTATACCTTAAAATGAATCAAAATCAACAACCTCCATTTTGTGAATGATAAAGAATCCAGGGAATTTAATTTTGTTCAGTTTAATTGCACGATTCTACTATAAGATCATCTATAAAAGTATCATGCAAAGTATCTTAACTATTAAACTTCATATCCTACACTAAAGATTGCAATATCTTCCTAGCTGTTTGTTTCAAACTACTACTAAAATTCCTAATCTAAAAAAGGGGTAAGGTAGTTCCCTCCAGGTTCTACAAAACACAATAAAATACATTGCTAATTATTTGAATAATAAAACTACTTCAAATGTCAAGCCTTAAGTTTTACTTCTCTATGCAGCCACCTTACAAAGGTATTCTCAAAGCAACAAATGGTGCTCCAAAAAGATATGGCTAATACAGGCTTATAAAATGGTTTAACATATATCTGCATCACTACATGTCTGCAAACTAACTTAAGACAAAACAACTTCTGTCTATCAAGCAGTTCCAATGACTTTCATATTAACAAGATATGCATATTTTCATAGACTAAATAATACAACCTTTGTCTCAGGAGCCCTAGTGAAAAATGTTGTATTACTTAGATAACACAAGATTTTCTTTAGCTATTGCTGAACATTTCAAGAATACTTACCCATAAAGCTCACATATATATATATATATGCACACCTATGTTTCTGAATTAAGAAGCAGTTATGATTTCCTAAGATATTAGCGCTGTATTCCAACATAATATTCACACAAGTATGGAATTTGCATTATGTGGAACACTGACAAACGACACTGTTGCAGTTCATCAGTTTGTCATTCTGATGTACTTACAGTGCAATGCTCCTTGAAGGAACAATCAAGGATGATACACAGCACAGGAGTCAAAAGCAGAGCGATCGGGGATCGATTTATCACGTCTACACTAGACATGATAAATCAATCCCCAATAGATCGATCCCTACCTGCCGATCCGGCGGGTAGTGTAGATGTACCCTAAATGACCATACTTAAATTGTGCTTAATGTATGGTAAGCATATTGTAAACATTGTAACAAAGACTGTGGTTAAAGCATTTTTTAACTTAAAAGTGTTAATGCTGGCTTTATTTTATTAATGTTTTAATATAATAGCAACTGAATGCATGACCACCATCATATGCAAGCTTGACAGTTTTGTGCAATGGATTTCAGCACCCCCACTATGGAAATTGTTCCAGTAGGTCTCCATATCCGACACATTTACTAAACATTCTATTGGCCCCTCCTTCTGACCAGAAATTCCCTTCTGGACATACAAAACATTTCCCAACAAGTTTAGTTTTTCTGGAAAGTACGTAATTCAAAGTTTGTGTTTCAATTAATCTGCATTTTCTGACGGGAAAGAAAATATTTAATCACAAGATTCTTGACTAGCTCTAGGTATTGTCAGGTTTTATGGATGCCATATGAACACACAGACGCATACAAGTAGAAGCTACATCAGTTGCGCTTCTGACATTAATAGGCCCAGGATTTCATTGTATGTTCTAAAGTGTGTTCCTCTGTCAACCACAGAGGTACCCTTCTGAATGGAAGATGTTTTGTACATGTAAATATTTAACATACTTTAAATGTAATTTTTTTTATTTGATTCTTCCTTTAAAAAAATTCTGTCTCTCTAGTTTATCAAAAAGAGCAAATATATTCTGGAAATCTCTGAACTCCATGCTCTATTTAATTGCATGGGGTTTTTTTTTCCTGATAAGATGAACACAAGCTCCATTAATGTTTGCACTTGCTCTGATATCAAATCATTATTACAATATTTTAAAGTATTTTGTCAGACATGATTCTACATTCTAAGTTAACGTTTGCTTAGTGTTATCAGCCACAGAGAAAACAGGTAATTAGAAAAGCAAAGATCAGAGATGGGAGCATTACTTGTATTAATCTGGGGTTTCTCTGGCAAAAGAGAGGACATCACTGCAGGAATAGAGAGCACAGGTGCTACTGTACTCCATCAAAAAAAAATAAGCAAACTAAGTGACCAAAGAAATGAATGCACTTATAGTAGGCTTACATTGCATAAAAATTAATGGCATGGGGTGCACAAGGATGTTGCCATTGTGTCATTCGCAAAAAAGTGAAGGTGAATGTGCCACAGTGCAGCCTACAGGGATGTGAATTCCAGAGCACACCAAAGTGTTGTGCTGTAACTGCCTTGTGTGGATGCTTCTGGTGAAGACCAAAAGATACCTAGTTTGCATTAACATAATCCTGTTTGAAAGAGGACTATGTTAACGCAAACTAAGTATCTTTTGCTTTGCTCCTGCAGTTTCCACATAAGGCAGTTAAAGCACAACACTTTGGTGTGCTCTGGAATTCAAGCCATTAGTTGATCAAGTGGAACTTTATTAAACACTCTGGACTGCTTTATCCATGTAGCTCAGTTATTTCCAACCTAACTCCAAGTGTTTCCCATTTACCTGGGATCCCATTAATTACAGCCCCTCCAGGGAACATGGGTCCTCTCACTCCAGTTCCACTGATCATGATACATCTTCCCTATTTTACAAAATGTTAATATAACTATTAAAAACAAATAACTGTCACCCAACCCTATGTCCCTTTGACAACATATAGCCAAGTTGAAGTCTCTTCTTGACTACTGACTAAGCTGGTTATGGTCTTTGAGATAGTTTGGTAACCTCAACAGGAAACCATACCAGGAGTGACCTATCTCTGTCTCTCTGTCACCTGTCTCCAAGTCTAGTAAATATCTCTGAGGAATCTCCTCCCTACCTGTGGGGATTGGCCTCTGCATAGTTTTCAGTCTCTTCATTCTATATATGTATCTCTACTGGCTCTTTTTGCATATTGTTTCTGCTGGCTCATAAGAGTCTCCTGTTCTTCTGGATCATGTATCCCTCTTTGCATAGTCACCTCATGGCACCCCTCATGACTCTTTTAGTTCACTCCTTCTGGTATCCCTGTAATGGCTGGATTTTCACAGGAGTGCCTGTCGCCAGAGCTGGTAGGTCCTTGGCTGACCTGACATATTCTAGTGCTTGCTGTCTGACTGTTGGCCATCTCCTCTTAGCAATTCTTCTATCTTTCTGGTTGCAACAGGTCTTCCCTCATTGGTAGTGGGGTTTTGGTCCTTCATCCCATCAGCACCTACAGTGGACTGTTCTGGCATCCCAGTGATGGGGTATTCCTGAATGCCAAAAATATGAACAAGGGGTCTGAACCAGAAGAAACAGACTATTGTAACAGCCTTTTAGTTGTTTCTGGAGCTGATTCCACTTTACCATTATTCTGTGGGTATGCTAATGAGGGGTGGGGTGGTCAAATTCCCATTTGCATGCAAATTCCTCAAGTTCTTCTGAGGCAAATTGGGGTTGGTTGGTGAATGCAGTGTCCAGAATGACATATCTCACACAGTGGGCCTTTGGTTTGCCAGTCTCTGACTTGCTTTTTGTAGCAGGCAGTACCCCAACTTCCCAAAAGTTTGAATAGTCTTTACCACCTTTTCTTGCAGCTCATGGACTGCTCTTGTGGTAACAGAGTCTCTCTCTAGTGGATATCACACAATCCTTCTGTCAAAGGAAAGGAGTTGTGTATTCAGTCCTGCCCAGTAAAATGCCCATTCAAACTATCTAAGATAGTGGTAAATACTGTGATAGACCCAGACCAGTTGGGAACAGCAGAGTAGCAGAAGGGAGATATACTGGCGACTGGATAAGTAGTTTTCTGTTCCCTGAGTGACCAGAGCAGGGGCTGCTCCAGGCTAATAGACCACCTGACTCCAATTAACCTGCTAAGAGTCAAGTGAGGCAGTTAAGCACCTGACTCTAATTAAGGCCCCTCTGCTGCTATAAAAGGGCTCACTCCAGTCAAGCCAGGGGGAGCCAGAGGAGAGGAAGTGTGTAGGAGGAACTGGGAGTAAGGGGTGTGCAAGAAACTGAGAGTGAGTAGGTGTACTGCTGGAGGACTGAGAACTACAAGCGTTATCAGACATCAGGAGGAAGGTCCAGTGGTGAGGACAAAGAAGGTGTTGGGAGGAGGCCATGGGGAAGTAGCCCAGTGAGTTGTAGGTGTCGTGCAACTGTACCAGGAGGCACTCTAAACAGCTGCAGTCCACAGGGCCCTGGACTGGAACCCGGAGTAGAGGGCGGGCCCGGGTTCCCCCCATACCTCCCAACTCCTGATCAAACACAGGAGGAATTGACCTGGACTATAGCTTCTACCAGAGGGGGAGGTCTCTGGACTGTTTCCTGACCCACAGGGTGAATCTGTGAAGCGAGCAAATCCACCAATAAGTGCAGGACCCACCAAGGTAGAGGAGGAACTTTGTCACAACTGGTGTCAGGAGTGGGATTTGGGGTGCATAGCGCGGCGGAAGAAGGAGGGTGATTTAAAAAAAAAAGGGAGAGGGTTTATTTATTTTTTCACCACAATGGATGATGTAGTGCGGGCACTGATACAAGCTATGGCGGCCCAGCAGGAGGCTACCCATGTTCAGGCAGCCGCCCAACAGGAGGCAGTGCGGCTGAAGCAAGAGACTAATCGCCTGCTGATGGACCAGGCTGCTCAAGACCGAGCTATGTTGCGAGAACTGGTAAGCCAGGTAAAGACCCTTACAGAGCTGAACCGTGGCCATGATGGGATGCGGCTCATACGGGCCAGCCATTGGCTGCAGAAATTGACACGGGAGGATGATGTAGAGGCATACCTTCTGGACTTTGAGAGGACAGCCCTACGGGAGGCCTGGCCTCGAGATCAGTGGTCTGGCATCTTTGCCCCATTCCTGTGTGGGGAGGCCCAGAAGGCCTACTATGATCTGCCTGAAGAGGCTGCAGCAGACTACTCCAGCTGAAAGCAGAGATCCTGGCCAGATCTGGGGTAACGACTGCAGTGTGGGCCCAGTGGTATCACGAGTGGAGGTACCAGGAAAACAAAACCCCGCAGTCCCAATTGTATGACCTCATCCATCTCGCACGAAAGTTGTTGCGAACTGAGTCCCGGAATCTGGAAGAGATACTAGAGGTTCTGGTCATTGACCAATACATGAGGGGACTACCGCCAGACCTTCGCACCTGGGTAAGCCAGAACGAACCCTGCACCTACGACGAGGTCGTCACATTGGTAGAGAGGCGAAGGATGGCGAGGGAGCTGACCCGACCAGTTAAGGAAGAGGCACCCCGGGTTAAATTAACAGCACCAAGCCCCAAAGCTCGGGTGACTGGGCCACCAAGAGGGCCCAGGTGGAAAAAGAGAGGGGCTGAAGGCCCACTAGAGGCCACAAAGAGTCGGAGCACTGAGGGAGAAGAGGATCGGGATGTTAGACTGCCCAAACCAAGAGACCTGGGAATGCCTAGGGCTCCATACAGATGTTATGCCTGCGGGGAGTGGGGACACATAGCTGCACAGTGTCCCAATGCTGAGGAGACTATGCAGTATAACCTGGGGAAATGGGCAGACCCATGCTCCCTAATCCACCTTGTGGGGGTCTCACTAACCCCACATATGTATACCAGACCAGTGAAACTAAATGGGGTAGAGACCACAGCACTGGTTGATTCGGGGAGTGCTATCACGCTTGTCTCGGGGAAGCTCGTGAAGCATAGTCAGCTGCTGTGGGCTAAGCGTACGGGGATAACCTTGTGTCCATGGGACAGTTGGTTATTACCCTACCATCCCAGTAAAAAATGAGATTCAGGGGAACACTACTGAGGTAGCAGCAGGTGTAGTCCCTAAACTCCCATACCCGGTGCTCATAGGGAGGGACTTCCCAGGGTTTGGAGACTTACTCCCGGTAAGGGGATTGGAGAAAGGGGGAAGCCCTGAAGTTAGTGAGGCATCCACAGTAGACTGTCAACCCCCAGTCTTCTCTGAAATATCCCCAGATTTGTTCTCCACTCCCAGACAGGGTAGAAAGACTAAAAGGGAAAGGAGGGCAGCTAAGGCCTTGGGAACCTGAATACTGACCCAAAGCCAGAGGATCGCTCTCGTAGCTAGGCGGACCCGAGCAGCTGAAAAGGAGGCCACCCAGGAGGGAGAATCACCCGAGTCTGACCCCCACCCTAACACTTCTGAACCAGTAGAGGCAACAGAGACTGGACCCCTAGATCTCGGGCAGATTAGCCCTGGGAGAGGAAATTTTGGACGGGACCAGGCAGAAGACCCAAGGTACGACAACATTAGGAAGGAGGTGACTGAAATAGATGGGGTCCCCATGGAAGGGAAAACCCAGGGACCAGGACCCGACTTCATAATGAAGAAGGATCTCTTATACCAGGTTGCACCAGTACAGGGGCAGAAGGTACAGCAGATCCTAGTACCTCAAAAACACCAGAATGCTGTATTAAGTCTTGCCCATAGTCATCTTTTTGGGGGACATTTGGGGGTAGAGAAGACCCTGGCCAGCGTCCTACGATGGTTCTTCTGGCCCAGAGTACATGAAGAAGTGCGGAGGTACTGTGCGTCCTGCCCGGAGTGTCAACTGCACAGTCCCCGTCCCCACTTGAGGGCACCTTTAGTACCCCTTCCCATCATAGAGGTCCTCTTCGAGCGAATAGCCATGGACCTAGTGGGCCCTAGTGGCCCCTGGAGAAGACAGCCCGGGGCCACCAATATATACTTGTCATTCTGGATTATGCTTACTCGCTACCCAGAAGCCGTCCCCCTGCGAAACATGGCCTCTAAAACAATAACTAAGGAGTCGGTGGGGATCTTTGCCCGACTGGGGCTACCAAAGGAGATATTAACAGACCAAGGAACCCCATTTATGTCGAAGGTAATGAAGGACCTCTGTACGCTGCTCCATATATATACCCTGAGAACTTCAGTCTATCATCCGCAGACTGATGGGTTGGTAGAAAGGTTTAACCGAACCCTCAAGGCTATGATAAGGAAGCTGGTAAGCCAGGACGGGAAGGACTGGGACACCCTACTACCTTACGTTATGTTTGCTATCTGGGAGGTACCTCAGGCCTCAACTGGATTCTCCCCCTTTGAGCTGTTATATGGGCGCAACCCCCGAGGCATCCTGGACATAGCCAAGGAAATTTGGGAGGAGGAACCCAGTGAGGGGAAGAACATAATAGAGCATGTGCTACAGATAAGGGACCGGATAGCCCGGGTCACTCCCATAGTGAGGGAGCACCTAGAAAAGGCCCAAGAGGCCCAGCAAACCTACTACAATCATCAAGCCAAGGTTCGTCAGTTTCAGCCCGGTGACCGAGTAATGGTACTGGTGCCCACGGCTGAAAGTAAGCTGTTGGCCCAGTGGCAAGGCCCTACAAAATAGTTGAACCCGTAGGGGAAGTAAATTACAAGGTGCGACAACCGGGACGTCGAAAACTAGAACAGATATATCATGTCAACCTTCTGAAACCCTGGCATACCCGAGAGGCGTGCACAGTGGTTCGGGAAGACCTACACCCAGGGAACAAAAACCCTGGACAGGTGAGGGTGTCTCCCGATCTAACGACAGCCCAGAAGAAAGAGGTAACTGAGATGATTGCCCAATATCAAGATGTATTCTCAACAAAGCCGGGTCGCACAACTGGGACATATCATCACATTGTCACGAACCCTGGGGTCAGAGTAACAATGAGGCCCTACCGGGTGCCAGCAGCCAAAAGGGAGGAAATAAAAGTGGAAGTCAGGAAAATGCTGGAGATGGGGATCATTGAAGAATCTCACAGTCAGTGGTCCAGCCCAATAGTGTTGGTGCCCAAACCTGATGGCACCACGAGATTCTGCAATGACTTCCAGCGACTAAATGAGATATCCCAGTTTGATGGCTACCCTATACCCCACATAGACGAATTAGTAGACCGTCTGGGGAATGCCCGGTACTTAATGACCCTAGACTTGACAAAGGGGTACTGGCAGATTCCCCTAGCTGAAGATGCAAAGGAGAAGACGGCGTTCTCTACACCAGAGGGTCTTTTCCAGTATACAGTCCTTCCTTTTGGACTACATGGGGCCCCAGCTACCTTTCAGCGCCTCATGGACAAGTTATTACGCCCCCATGCCAGCTATGCTGCGGCCTACTTGGATGACGTGGTGATTCATACCCCAGACTGGGAAACCCACTTGAAGAAGGTGGGGGCGGTCCTTGATACCTTCAGGTGAGCTGGCCTTACGGCAAACCCTGTTAAGCGTGCTGTGGGGTTCACAGAGGCCAAATATCTTGGCTACGTGGTAGGAAAAGGTCTGGTGAAACCTCAACTGAACAAGTTAGAAGCCATCCAAAATTGGCCACGACCAAGTAGTAAGAAGCAGGTCCGAGCATTCCTAGGGGTGGTGGGGTATTACCGGCATTTCATTCCCCATTTTGCCACAAGGGCAAGTCCCCTAACTGACTTAGTGAAGGCCCGTGGTCCGGATCCAGTCAGATGGTCCGACGCAGCAGAGAGGGCATTTGCACACCTACGGACTGTCCTCTGCAGTAACCCCGTATTGATAGCCCCAGATTTCACCAAGGAATTCATCCTTCAGACAGATGCATCCAAGGTGGGGCTAGGGGCTGTCCTGTTGCAGATGGCTGGGGAAGAGGAACACCCAATTCTCTACCTCAGCAGGAAACTCCTTCCGAGGGAACAAAAATACGCAGTGGTAGAGAGAGAATGCCTTGCCGTAAAATGGGCCATGGAAACGCTGCGTTACTACATGCTGGGGCACAGATTTGTCCTCGTGACCAACCATGCCCCTCTTCAATGGATGCAATGGAACAAGGAAAAGAACACAAGAGTAACCAGGCGGTTCTTATCCCTCCAACCTTTCCAGTTCCGCATACAGCACAGAGCAGGGAGTCGCCATGGCAATGCCGATGGCTTATCACGTGTACACTGTCTGGTGTCCCAAGCTGCCCAACCCCTTGGTGTTGAGCAGGGGGGAGGGATACGTGATAGACCCAGACCAGTTGGGAACAGCAGAGTAGCAGAAGGGAGATATACTGGCCACTGGATAAGTAGTTTTCTGTTCCCTGAGTGACCAGAGCGGGGGCTGCTTCAGGCTAATAGACCACCTGACTCCAATTAACCTGCTAAGAGTCAGGTGAGGCAGTTAAGCACCTGACTCTAATTAAGGCCCCTCTGCTGCTATAAAAGGGCTCACTCCAGTCAAGCCAGGGGGAGCCAGGGAGCCAGAGGAGAGGAAGTGTGTGTGAGGAACTGGGAGCAAGAGGTGTGCAAGAAGCTGAGAGTGAGTAGGCGTACTGTTGGAGGACTGAGAACTACAAGCGTTATCAGACATCAGGAGGAAGGTCCAGTGGTGAGGACAAAGAAGGTGTTGGGAGGAGGCCATGGGGAAGTAGCCCAGGGAGTTGTAGGTGTCGTGCAACTGTACCAGGAGGCACTCTAAACAGCTGCAGTCCACAGGGCCCTGGGCTGGAACCCGGAGTAGAGGGCGGGCCCGGGTTCCCCCCATACCTCCCAACTCCTGATCAAACACGGAGGAATTGACCTGGACTATAGCTTCTACCAGAGGGGAAGGTCTCTGGACTGTTTCCTGACCCACAGGGTGAATCTGTGAAGCGAGCAAATCCACCAATAAGCGCAGGACCCACCAAGGTAGAGGAGGAACTTTGTCACAATACCCAGGTCTGAGGTATGTATTTTGTACATGACATCCTTACATAATGAAGTGGTGACAACCGCTCTCAACCCTAAAATATAAATCCATCCTTCACACTCAAGTCATCTTTGGTTTAAAATATGGTTCTGATCCTAATGGTACCTGACATGTGTCTTCTGAACATCCTGCTAATATTTCTCTCTTGACTGACTGTAATTGGATGTCCTTTTCCATAGTTGCTTTCATTTCCATCAGTTTCACTGCTGAAATTAGGAGACTGCAGCATTTTAATGGATTCAATGCTCTGATCCTCTTCCCCCAACTCAGTGATGTTGTCTATATATCAGTAACTGAGCTGAACAATATCTGCTCTTTAGATGGTAGCACTGGAGGTTCATTAACATGCACTGCAGTCTTTCTGAAGCACTAAAAAGGGGCTTTGCCATGCCTGTCACTAGATGTGTGTAGTCTCATTCCACTATTAGTAGATAGCAATAGAGGAACTGATGGAATTGCTTCACTCCAAATAGCACAGCCAGAAGTTGTATTACTTTTTGGGTGTACCCCTGCTTACTCTCTGACAGGATTTTGCTGGTGTGATAAGTGAAGAGGGGTTTGGGGGGGTAGTTCCTTTTATGGACCAAGCCAGCCAGTTAGCTAAACAATCCCTCTTAGTAGCTGTTCTATACTTGCTTTACCTGTAAAAGGTTAAAAGTGATGCATAGGTAAAAGGAAGTGAGTGGGCACCTGGCCAAAAGAGCCAATGGGAAGGCTAGAACTTTTTAAAAATTGAAACAAGTATCCCCTTTTGTCTGTCTGTTGTTGTTCTTGGGGAGAGGCAAACAGGGCTGGAACTATGCTGCAAGAAACTTGGGGCCAGGTCTGAAAAATCATCAGTATTATACCTAGAAACTACTCATTGGAAACCCCAAATATGTAAGTAGATCAGGAAATGTCTAGGAAGACGCGATCAGGTTTATCTCCTTTTATTTCTTTATGGCTTCTAGACTCCTCTGTGCTAACCTCAAATGCTTTTGTTTTGCTTGTAACCTTTAAGCTGGACCTCAAGAACATTGATTAATTGATGCTTAATTCTTGTAAGTGTTGTTTTTTAAATCCAGCAATAGCCTGAGTTTCCATATATATATATATTTTTTTTCTTTTTGTTTTTAATAAAATTTACCATTTTAAGAACAGAATTTGATTTTTGTGTCCTAAGAGGTTTGTGCACATGTTGTTTAATTAGCTGGTGGCAACATCTGATTTCCTTTGTTTTTCTTTCTCAGTTCTTCCCTGGGGCGGGGTGTGTGTGAGTGAAAGGGCTTGAGGGTACCCCACAGGATGGAATTCCCAAGTATGCTTTCCTGTGTTCTCAAAGGGGTTTTGCACTTGGGTGGTGGCAGCATCCAAGGTCAGAGAAAAGCTGTACCCTTGGGAGTTTAATATAATCCTGGAGAGGCCAGAGTTAATTTTTAGAATCCTTGCTGAGCCCCACTTTCTGCACTCAAAATGCCAGCGTGGCAAATCAGCCTTGATATGGTGGCAGAGCGGTGGGATCATTTTGAACCAGAAGCACAGACCTCAGGATTTTAAAAGGACACATTTTTCCTTTTTGCAGCCTGCAAAGCCAGGGAGTTTTGTTCTTTTTGCTCTCTTTTCTTTTCTTTGCTGCCTGAGGGGGAACAGGCACACAAAGGGTTCCGCCTGCAACACCAGGGAGACCAACAAGCAGTTTATTTTATTTTTTTTATTTTCTAGATTCCTGGCAATGAAATAGCTAGGCTAGAGTAGGGCATCTCTGTGCATGAGGTTGTGATCGGGCAACAAAACCCGAGAGCAACCAGTCTTCCCAAAGTGGCACGCTATGGAGAAAGACAGTCCCAGATCAAGCCCAGACATCCAGCTCCATGACAGAAATGTGGGGAGAGGAGACTTCCCAGGAGGGAAGGGTCAGCCCTCCCCCACCTGAGATCCTGGTGCCAAGATGGAGGGATGCCCTTAACCCAGAGTGCGTTCTAACTGTGGAAGAAAGGAATTCCTTCCTAGCGATGAAGCACTTGGAGGCAGAGGCAGAGGAGAAGAGAGAGGCGAAGTGCTTGGAGGCAGAAATGGAGCTGAAGTGCTTAGAGCTGGAAAAGGCTAAGCTGGGTCAACCAGGTAGCCCTAACAGTCCTTCTCCAGTTACCACTCCCCATTCCAAGAAATTCCCCACATACAAGGTAGGCGAGGATACAGAGGCTTTCTTAGAAAATTTTGAAAGGGGCTGCCTTGTGTACAACATCCCTCCAGACCAGTATATGGTGAAGCAGAGGCCACAACTCAGTGGACCCTTAGCAGAGATGGCAGCTGAAATGCCTAAAGACACATGAACGAGTATGAACTTTTTAAACAAAAGGCTAGAATTAGGACTAACACCCGAGCATGCCCGTTGGCGGTTCAGAGCCCTAAGGTGGAAACCAGATGTGGCATTTTCCCGACATGCCTTCCACATTGTAAAAAATCAGGATGCCTGGATATCAGGAGCAAATGTTAAGTCTCTGGAAGATCTGTCTCTCCTAATACAAATGGAGCAGTTCTTAGAGGGTGTTTCTGAGGAAATAGAAAGGTACGTCCTAGATGGGAAGCCCAAACTGTAATCAAGTTGGGGGAGATCGAAGCGAAATGGGTGGAGGTGGCGGAAAAGAAGAAAGCTACTAGCAGTTGGTGCGTATACCAGGAAGGGAACCCGAGACAACACCCCACCATCGGAGTCATCCCAAGGCCCCACCTCACAAGGAGGAGCCCCCCACACAGCCAGGGAAACTCCAGATGCTCTCTTGTCCTACCACCCTACTCTCCAACCACCCACCTCGCCCGATCCCACAGTCAGCTGAGCGATGCTTTAAATGTAATAAGCTGGAGCATATGAAGGCCAACTGCCCCAAAAGCACCAACTAACTGCAACTCTTCACTGTGGGGTCCCACAGAGAGCCTTCAGGCCCAACTGCCTTGCAAATACTCCCAGAGCGAAGGGAAACTGTGAGTGTGGGTGGGAGGAATATTACTGCGTGGAGAGACACTGGAGCACAGGTGTCAGCTATCCACCAATCCCTGGTGGACCCCAAATTCATTGACCCAGAGGCCCCAGTAATGGTGCAACCCTTTAAGGCCAACTCTTTTAACTTGCCTACAGCTAAGTTGCCTGTCCACTACAAGGGCTGGTCAGGAATAAGTACTTTTGCAGTCTATGATGATTATCCCATTTCCATGCTGCTGGGCGAAGGCTTAGCCAACCATGTAAGGCTAACAAAAAGGGTGGGAATGGTCAACCGCAGCCAGGCTAAACAGGCCTCCACACCTAACCCCGTTCCTAAGCCTCCTACAAGAACTCAGTCTGTGTCCCCTGATACCACAGGCCCGGGGACCCAGCCTGAGATTGTGGAACCAGACCCCAGACCAAAGTCTATGGCAGCAGTTGTAGATCCAGTTCCTTGGACTCAGCCAGAACCAGCCCAAGGATCGGAACTGGCGGAACAATCAGCTCCAAAGACCATGCTTCCCACCCAACCAGAGTCAGGGGAGCCAGCACCAAAGGGCGCCATACAGTCTGCACCTGCAGCAGCAGCTAACCTGGAGAAAGAAGCTCAACTGGAGCCTGAAATACAACCTAGTGCACTAGCGGAGAGTGGTTCACAATCGACGGAGACAACCCCATCACCTGCATTGCTTCCAGTGGGACCAAGCCCAAGTCCACAACCCAGCGAGGAACTAATGTCTCCAGCATCAAGGAAGCGGTTTTAGGCAGAGCAGGAAGTGGATGAAAGCCTCAAGAGAGCTTGGATGGTGGCATGGAGCGACCCACCACCTTTCAGCTCTTCCAATAGGTCCAGGTTTGTTGTAGAAGGAGGACTCTTATACCAGAGAACCCTTTCTGATGGGCACAAGGAAGACTGGCATCCTCAGAGACAGTTGGTAATTCCAACTAAGTATAGGGAAAAGCTCTTGAGCTTAGCCCACGATCACCCAAGTGGCTATGCTGGGGTGAACAGGATCAAGGACCGTTTGCAGAAGTCATTCCACTGGGATGGAATGGGCAAGGATGTTTCTACGTATGTCCAGTCTTGTGAGGTGTGCCAGAGGACGGGAAAGCCCCAAAACCAGGTCAAGGCCCCTCTCCAGTCACTCCCCATAATTGAGTTTCCATTTCAGCGAATAGCTGTGGATATTCTGGGTCCTTTCCCTAAGAAGACACCCAGAGGAAAGCTATACATACTGACCTTCATGGATTTTGCCACCCGATAGCCGGAAGCAGTAGCTCTAAGCAACACCAGGGCTAAAAGCGTAAGCCAGGAATTGGCAGACATTTTTGCCAGGGTAGGTTGGCCCTCAGACATCCTTATGGATTCAGGAACTAACTTTCTGGCAGAGACCATGAAACATCTTTGGGAAGCTCAAGGGGTGAACCACTTGGTTGCCACCCCTTACCACCATCAAACAAATGGCCTAGTGGAAAAGTTTAGTGGGACTTTGGGGGGCATGATACGTAAATTCGTGAATGAGCACTCCAATGATTGGAACCTAGTGTTGCAGCAGTTGCTCTTTGCCTTCAGGGCTGTACCACATCCAAGTTTTGGATTTTCACCCTTTGAACTCATTTATGTCCACAAACTTAAGGGGTCATTACAGTTGATAAAACAGCAATGGGAGGGGTTTACATCTTCTCCAGGAACTAACATTTTGGACTTTATAACCAACCTGCAAAACAGCCTCAAGGAGTCTCTAGCCCTTGCTTGAAAAAACCTACAGGATGCTCAACAAGAGCAAAAGGCCTGGTATGATAAACATGCCAGAGAGCATTCTTTCAAAGTAGGTGACCAAGTCATGGTCCTAAAAGCGCTCCAGGCCAATAAGATGGAAGCATCGTGGGAAGGGGCATTTATGGTCCTAGAGTGCCTGGGAGCTATTAATTACCTCATAGCGTTCCCAGACCCTACCTAAAACCTAAAGTATACCATGTTAATTCTCTAAAGCCCTTTTATTCCTGAGAAAACAAGGTTCTCCGGTTTACAACCCAGGAGAGAGACGACGCTAAGTGGCCTGAAGGTGTCTACTATGAAGAAAAAAGCAATGGTGGTGTAGAAGAGGTGAGCTTTTCCATAACCCCTGGGCATAAGCAATGACAGCAAATCTACGAGCTGTGCACCAGCTTTGCATCACTGTTTTCAGCCAGCCCAGGACGGACAGAATGGGCGTACCACTCCATTAACCCAGGTGATGCTCGTCCAATTAGAGCCCAACCCTACCAGATGAGTCCTCAAGCCCAAACCACAATAGAAAGGGAGATCAAGGACATGTTACAGATGGGTGTAATCCACCCCTCTGAGAGCACATGGGCCTCTCCAGTGATTCTGGTTCCCAAACCAGATGGGGAAATCTGCTTTTGCATGGACTACCGGAAGCTAACTGCTGTAACCCACCCAGAAAACTATCCAATGTCATGCACAGATGAGCTATTGAAGAAACTGGGATGTGCCCAATTCATCTCCACCTTAGACTTAACTAAGGGGTACTAGCAAATGCTGCTAGATGACCCACCCAAGGAAAGGTCAGCCTTCATCACCCATGTAGAGCTGTATGAATTTAATGTGCTCCCTTTCAGACTGTGAAATGCATCCGCCACCTTCCAGAGACTGGTAGATAACCTTCTGGATTGATTCGGGGAATTTGATGTGGCTATATTCTCAGATTCATGGGAAGAACACCTGGAACACCCCCAAGCTGTCTTCCAGCACATAAGGGAGGCAGGATTAACTGTTAAGGCCAAAAAAATGTCAAATAGGCCTAAACAGGCAACGTATCTTGGATACCAGATGGGTCAAGAAACCAAATTTGCCTTTTTTAAGAACATAATTTGATTTTTGTGTCCTTAGAGGTTTATGCACGTTGTTTAATAAGCTGGTGGCAACATATGATTTCCTTTGTTTTTCTTTCTCAGCTCTACCCCAGAAGGTGGGAGGGGTGTGAAAGGGCTTGAGGGTATCCCACAGGAAGAAATTCCCAAGTGCGCTTTCCTGGGTTCTCAAAGGGGTTTTGCACTTGGGTGATGGCAGCATCTACCCATCCACGGTCAGAAAAAGCTGTAACCTTGGGAGTTTAATATAAGCTTGGAGTGGCCGATATTAATTTTTAGAATCCTTGCTGGCCCCCACCTTCTGCACTCAAAGTGCCGAGGTGGGGAATCAGCCTTGACAGCTGGTATAAGCAACCAGCTGCTCCTGCAAAAGAGCTACCCCTAATCCTTTCTCCAAAGCATCACACTGGCATGTCAGTGGCTCTCTTAGCTGATAGGGGCTTTTGCATAGGGGCATCCGTTTATCATTTGTTTCAGTGTTTTAAATTCTTACTGTTCGGGACCTCCCTATGAACTGATGTATTGGTTCCACTACTGCAGCTGGGTATGGACAGAACTTGGACAATCTTCTGAAGCACTGTAACCCTTTTTCATCCACTGGAGTTGGCACGTCTGACGGCTTTGATCTTGTTGGGACCTGCTTTCAGTCCCTCTGCTATGAGCAGATGTGCAATGCATGCCCCCTCACGCTATTTAAGTAGCATTTATTCTGTACTGAGTTTTATGTTATTGAACCTGCATTGCTGTAGAAAACCTTGCTGTATTCTGTCATGGTCTCATTCAGCTTCTTTTTTATTGCTCCCTTCACCTACAATGAGCATATAATCTGCAATTATTTTCACCCCAGTCCGTCCTTTCAGCACTTGTATGAGTTTTTTTTTTTCCCCTAGACTCTCTCTCGTACTGGGCTTATGGCATGTTAGCTATCTATAGCAATTCAAGAAAGATTAATTCAAACTGGAATAATGCAGAGAAGATATAGTAGGATGATCAAGGGAATTCACTTATGTTTATGTGATAAAACAGTAATAATAATGGATAGTGTAAAAAGGAAAACATTAGTCATGTCACAATTTCCAATAGTTGTGTATATTCAACATTATTTTCAGTAGCCTAGTAAAACTGAAAAATAACTCAAATGATAACTGAACATATATACATATATAATAGACATACTGGAAACTCAATATATTATATAGGATGCTTAATATCTTGAGAACACTGCTACCATTATTCCACATTTTCTTCAGTGTAGTCTTACAACTAACCATTACAGGGGGAAAATATTCATCCTCCTGAGCATGTCCAAATATAATTGGCCTCTTCTATTTTAAAACATTGATAAATGCATTTCATTCTTTTTTTCAATGTTTAAAATTTAGCAAAAATTCTCTATTTTTTTCACAGGCCATTCATAAAGTATTAACAGAATGTCATAGCATTGTGAATCACATAAGTCAAGGATACAGCCAATGGAGTCAAAATGTTACATAAAGCAAATAGAAAGCCCAATAATAGTTGAATGGAGTATTACATTTTTAGAACCTACTGTTCTATGGTTGAAAACTGTTTCCAGTAATTGTGGATTTGCCATATATATTTTCCCATTAAATTCTAATCATGTTTATTGTTCCTCAAGTTAGAAACAGAGTTGTATAATCTAAACCTAAAGTATTATGCTGCATTACAGCATGCCATGAATTTAGAGAAATAAATGCCTGAAAAATAAGGAACCATCTGGTTGGGTCTTTCAGCTTCCAGGGAAAATTATGTTGTTTTATAAAACCTGTATTTTTCTAATTGGATTTAGATTTTGTAAACTTCAGATAACATTGCTTTTGGATCTGGAATCTACATAGAATCATATTTTAGTATTGCCTCGATCATTGGAAAGTGTTTAGGACAGAAATAGCATCCTGTAAAGACAGGGCTGTATCTTATGGCGCCCAAACAAGACAAAATTAGAAAAACAAAAAAATGGAGAAATAAGTCATGGGAACCCCATGCTAGGGTCATTCTCCTTGAAAACTGATACCATAATACAGTCCTATGGTTGGGAGGATTCAAAAATTGCATTGGTCTGAGGACTAGGACTCCCTGTATTTGAGTTCTGGGCCATTGCCAAAAAAAGTACTGCAAATCTGAGAGATCAAGAATAGTTTTAAAATCTGATATTTCATGATCAGTCCAGGATAGAATTTAATGCTGCCTATGGGTTTAACCAGCACCCACTAAAGTCAGTGACAGAGAAGAGAAAAAATCTGCCTTAAATGCAAAAGAACATTTGAAAAGGAGAAAAAAAGTGTTAGGTCTTGTCTACATCATGGGTAATGCACTGTATAGGACTATGATTTCTGAAACACATTAACAGTGTGTTTTACTTATAGAATCATTGAAATGTGGGGCTGGAAGGGATTTCAATAGGTCAATCTAGTCCAGTCCCCTGCATTGAGGGAGGACCAAGTATTATTTAGAATAGGGGCCAGCAACCTTTGGCACGTGGCCTACCAGGTAATCCGCTGGAGGGCCGCAAGATATTTTGTTTATACTGACCGTCCACAGGCACGGCCCCCCGCAACTCCCCGTGGCCACGGTTTGCTGTTCCCGGCCAATGGGAGCTGCGGGAAGCGGCAGGCTGAAGGGACGTCCTGGCTGCTGCTTCCCACAGCTCCCATTGGCTGGGAATGGCAAACTGCGGCCACCCTGAGCTGTGGGGAGTCGTGCCTGCAGATGGTCAACATAAACAAAATGTCTCAAGGCCCGCCAGCGAATCACCCTGATGGGCCACGTGCCGAAAGTTGCCAACCCTGATTTAGAGCATCCCTGAGAGGTGTTTGTCTAACCAGTTCTTAAAAACCTCTGCCGGATTCCACAACCTTCCATTTGGTCCAATGCTTAACTACTCTTACAGTTAGGAAGGGTTTTCCTAACTAAAGTTCCCCTGCTGTAATTTAAGCCTGTTACTACTTGTCCTTTCCTTCCCACCACCTACTCAGCAGGGATCCTTCAGAAACATGCTGAGCCAAACGCCGGTTCTATGACCAGTTCCCCATTAAGTATCCCTAGGTTACTTTCTATTATTCCTCTTGGGGGTCCCATGGCCTCTCCTCCCTCTGCAGCGTCGGGTCCTGGCAGGTATTGGTCATCACAGTGTGGCTTCTGCATCCAGTAGTGTGTCAGCAGTCCCTCTGCAGGAACCGTCAGCACACCTCCATTTTCTTTGGCGTTCAGCCCTGACTGAACTGAGTTGCAACCTTTTATATCCGGGTTCCAGCTATAGTATGCCCAGCAGAGATGTTATGTTCACATTTTGTTAAAGGAAAACAACTACTAGTGTTGTGAAGAATAAACTCTAAATTTGTAAGTAACAATTGACCTGAGCTCTGAAACTCAGTGCAATGGGATTTTTATTGCAGTGTAAACATCTCCTATAAGACTATTGAATTTTCACTATTGCCACACCATCAGAACATATTATGTGCTTTCATCCCTGCCTAGTCCCAGACATTGTGTTTGACTGATTTTAGGAGACAGTGCCTGTTATATTTATTACCTTCTGTATTTCCTTTAGGACCTGTCTGACTTATTTGTTTTCAAATATAAAATGAAAATATTTCCCACCTTTACAAGAGCTAAGGTATTTATTTTCTACTGATATCTCAATTTTGAAATGTATTACTCCATAGATAACTGGGAGCAGGAGGTTAGGAGGAGAGAGCCTTTAATAGCCAGTACATTTCATCCACCACGGTGTCAATGATCATATCAGATGTGTCTGTGTCTCATTTGTTTAATGTTTTTGTATACTAGCTGAATAATAGTTGGATTAAGCAGCTCAATTATATGTAAAACCATCTTCATGTCTGTGGGAATGTCCTCATTTTTTCCTTTTTGGTTCCCATTGCTTTATTTTTACACCATCCACTTACATTCTGTCACTAAAATACATTTTATTCTCTAAAACAGTGGTTCTCAAACTTTTGTACTGGTGACCCCTTTCACATAGCAAGCCTCTGAGTGTGACCTCCCCAATACATTAAAAACACTTTTTTATATATTTAACACCATTATAAATGCTGGAAGTAAAGCGGGGCTTGGGGTGAAGGCTGACAGCTCGTGACACCCCAGGTAATAACCAACCCCCAGTTTGAGAACCTCTGCTCTAAAACATCGGTGGTTTCCCTATTGTGGAGAAGAGCCTTATTGCCTCTCTCATTATTGTATATAACTTGGACTTGTACATCTTCAGTCACATGATTCTAAGACCCGTGGACAAGTCAGATTCAGTAATGTGTTGGCTATAAAAGAGATCCTGCAAACTAAAGCAAACAAAGAGGATATACCTATGAATTCACAACATGCTGTGAGTAGGAACGTGAGAGTTTGTATTCATGGGCATGCATTCACTGGATTTTTCATCTATAGGAACTTGAAGCATTTTATGAATTTATAGCTTGCAATTTGCACACAAATTGGGTAGTTCATAGAAACTTGGGTGAACTTTACTTGATCAGGTTTTACAGATGCAGTCTACATGAAGTGGCAAAATATGACAAGATCACAAAATAAACTACTGTAGCTAATTTATGGTAAGTAGAAACTGAAATTATTAGGCAATGGAAAAATCAGCCTGTTAAAAGACTCTACCATTTGGTACACCAGTAATCAATTACATTTTTTCTGCAGTGTGTCCTACTCTCTTTTCTTCAGTGGTGTCTAAAGGTCATAGCTACAAGTGGCCAGAAACTGGAATAATCATTCTGTAGGAAATTTCTAAAAAAAGAGGTTCTGAATCAGAATGAAAAGCAGATAATTTTAAAATTCCCTGCAGAATGAAAATTCTGAAAAATCTCATTTGGAACTAGTGAAACAGTTTATTTCAATACTGTCAAAATGCTTTGTTTTAACTTTTATATTATATTATATTATAATTAAATATAATATATACATTAATATTTTAATATAATACAAAAGTTAAAATGAAAAGAATAAAAAAGAGTGGCATACAAAACAAAACATTTCAAAATTTCAACATTACTGAAATGAAACATTTTGACATTATCAAAATAAGAAAGTCAAAAAGCAATGTTCTGGCTTTTTCCCATTGAAAATTTGATCAAAATAGATACATTCCAACAAAATGTGTTGATTATGATGAAAATGCATATTTCAATGGAAAGCTGTTTAGTCAAAATGTTTACTAGTTTTAATCATAGTACTTTAATTTACAATATTCAAATAACTGTGGGCAAGGTCTTTGTCACTTTCACAAAAGGTCATAGGCCCACCCTGGCACCAGGAGTTTCTCGGGGAATCAATGGAAATCCAAGACCATCCTTGCAGAGGCCTTATGTGAAATGGGTCTGTTTGTGTCTTTATGGCAACATTATGGCTGGGACCCTTAAATCTGTGTTTAGCCTCAGTGTGTGAAGTCTCCAATATGTTAATTCCTCAGTTATAGAACTAAAAAGCAAAACGTATGTGTATATATATCAGTTGTCAGGTGAACTCTTGAGCAATTGAACATGGTAGTTTTTGGAGTTTTACAGGAGGGACTGTGAGAGGCTTTCTTTCTAGTTGCAGTTCTATGTTCAACATTGTGATGGCTAGCAATGGAACAATGTTTTGACCTGCAACAAATGTGTTATGTTTTATTTCCTGCTGAAGCCAGAAGGGATTTTCACTGTATGAAATGCTGGAGGAACAAAATGGTTTGACAGGATAAGTACAGATACTACAAAATATCAGAGAAACTGAAGAATACTTGGACAACCAGATTCGGGAAGCATCATTCAGATTCAAGTAAGAAAGGAACTGGCACCTGAGAAGCCAGGAACAGTGAATTTCAAAGAGGAAAATTGATGGTTTTTAAACCATGAGAAGCAAGAGGATTAGGGAGCATTCTGCATGGGTGGATTTAAAGGAGGGTGGGATGGCTATGAGAGAGATAAAGACCAGGAGGAATTCCACATAGCTAGAAGTAGCCAATTTTTGTCATGTTCTCAGAGTGGAAACTGAAGAAAATATCTCTGAAGGAATGGAGAACCCAACCCACAAGGCTATCAAATGTGCCCACAAAAAATGTTTCCATCCACAGAAAACAAATGCTCCTTCTTAGAGATTCTATGCTAAAAATGGAAGGAATGTTTTACCGGGGACAGGTGGACAATAGGACTGTGTACTCTCTTCCCAGTGCCAAGGCCAGAGAATCACTGGCTAGATAAGTAGTTTTTGGTTTTGTGGAATATTGGTCCATCTTCTATAGGAAGAGTGGAATGCACAGTTTTTGGATGGCCTCTATCTTAGTAAAAGAGGGAGCATTCTTCTAAAAGACAGACTGGTTAGGGGTGCATTAAACTAACAACAAAAGAGAAAGAAGGAAAGGAGGAATAAATAAATGCTCATTAAGCACAAAATCAAGAATTGAGAAGAAAATTAAGCAAGGTATCTAGGGATATGAAGAAAGAAATTCTATAATTGCCTGTACACCAATACAAGAACCATGTGTAAAAAGCAAGAAGAATTGATATTGCTAATTTATTAGTTCAAATTCAATCTAGTTGCTATTACTGAAACCTGGTGGGAATATTCATATGGTTGGGATGTTAAAATCAATTATTATAACCTGTTTAGGAAAGATCAAGTGGGCAAAAGGGGAAGGAAATGACACTCTGTGAAAAATGGCATACCTGTTTCCAAGTCAACTTACTGAATTGACAGTATCTTAAATGCTTATGGATCAATGTCCTAACAGATAAAGTTATGGTAGTAGTTGATGTCTGCTACATACCACCAAATCAAACTAGAGAACAGAATTATTTTCTTCTTATACACCTACCTACCTGTAATGTGTAGCAGAAAATAGCTGAATTATAATGGGGTACAGCAAGCTGGCCAACATATGCTGCCAGTATTAAAACACGCTTGGAATTTCTAAAAACTATAGATGACAGTTTCCAATTTAAAGTTGTAACACATGTAAGCGAGTCCCAAACAGACATATATACACTTGGTTCTTTAAAAGGGCCAGTTTCACAACATGAAAGGAAAAATTTAAACAGAAAAATGTGAATTATAGTTTAAGAATATTTTATTAGATGACCAAAAAGCCACAATGGCACAAATGAGAAAGAAGGCTATGCTTTAAAAAAAATGGTTTAGAAAGGGTTTGAAAACAGCATTTTTAATTTAAAAAAGAAGTGTATGGCAATGCATATGAATTAGTCACTAAGAAATATAGAAAACTGATAAGGAAGCAACGGGACACAAGGAACATCAGGAGAAATCTAAAAAAAAAAGTAAGAAAAAGTTTGTATATTAAGAACAAGAGGAACCTTAACTATGATACTCCCCGTTATGGTAGAATCTCAATAATAATGTGGAAAAGCCTGAAGTGCATTCAGTACATATTTCTTTTCTGTATTGGGGGGAGAAGGGGGAAAGATTATTTATTCATATATTATGACGACAAAAGTCTTTCCATTCTAAAAGAAACTCAGGAGAAATTAAACCGCATTACTATAGCTAGCTATTTTAAAATTAGCATCTCTGGATAACTTCCATCCAAGAGTTTTAAAATATCTGGCTCAGGAACTACTGGACTGTTAATGATTTTAAGGTGTTTTAGAACATTGGGGTAGTTTCAGAGGAACAGAAGAAAGCTAATGTGCCAAAAATTAAAAAGGGTAAATGGAACTTCCTAGGTAATCATAAATCTGTCAGCCTTTCACTGATCCTGGACAAAGTAATGAAATGATGCAGAAATTGATTATTAAACAATTCAAGGAGAGTAATACAATTAATGTCAATCAAATTGACTTTATAGAAAATAGATCATGTCTAACTTGATATAGTTTTGATCAGACTATAAATGTGATTGATAAAGGTAAAAGTGTTGATGTAATTTACCAAGACTTGTGTTAGTCATCTGATTTGCTATATTTTGATTAAGAAACTAGAATGATACAGAATTAACATGTCACACATTAAGTGGATGAAAAACTTGATATCAAATAGATCTCAAAATGTAATTGTAAATGGAGAATCATCATTGAGTGGGTGTGTTTCTCATGGGTCCCACAGGAATTGGTTCTTGGCCCTATGCTATTTAACACTTTTATCAGTACCTGGAAGGAAAACTTAAAATCATCACTGATCAATTTTAGATTACACAAAGATCGGGGGAGTAATGAATAATTTCCAAGTGTTGTGCATTATCTTGAATGTATTTGAGGATATAACCTCAGAAATCCACCCACAATACATTGAGAAACTCATCCATTTCATCCTTACAACAACTTGACCTTTAATATAAAACACTTTGTCCAAAACATGGGAACAGTCATAGAAACTAGGATGGCTCCCCGGTATGCCAAACTCTTCATAGGCCACCTCGAGGAAGAATTTCTGAAAAAAAATGCACCAAGAAACCAATGGTTTACCTGAGGTACATCAATGATATTTTCATCGTCTGGACAGAAGACCTAAAGTCCCCCATAGATTTCCACCACAACTTCAACAGTCATCACCCATCCATTAAATTATCTATAGAATACTCCCGTACTAGCATCAACTTTATAGATACTGTGATTAGCTTAAACAATGGAACCCTATGAACAACGATATACAAGAAATCCACCAATCACTGTGCTTACCTGCACAGTTCCAGCAACCATCCCAAACACACCAAAAAAACTTGCTATCTACAGACAGGCACTCAGATACACAGAATTTGTTCTGAAGAGAATGTCAAGGATATACATCTTAACACACTTAAAACCATCTTCACTAAAGAAGGGCACTCCACCAGATCACACCATAGAAAGGGCCACTCAAATACCCTGGAAGAACCAGCTTCAGTACAGGAAAATCAAAAACTAAACTAAAAACAGTGACTGTACGCCCCTATTTATCACATATCACCCTACACTGGAATTCATACAGATTATCATTAACAATTACAACCCATATTTGATGGGTATCACATCCTGAAAAAAATATTTACTGAACCCCCTCTTTTGGCCTTCAAATAACAACCTTGCCATGCTCATCATCAGAAGCAAGCTTACCACAGACCAGGATGCACAACTCAAAGTGGCACCAGACTGTCAGAAAAACAGATGCAAAACTTGCAGACATCTCTCCACTGCTATGATGATCAATACCCCCCACAACACACCTTTTAAGATTCATGAATCCTACACATGCTTATCATAACATGTGGCATACTTCATCAGTACATCAAAATTCCCCAATAACTTTATGGGTGAAACCAGACAATCACTATGCTCTCAAATGAACTTACACATACAAATGATAAAAGACAAAAACACCCTATCACCCATCGATGAACACTTTTCACAAAGAGGTCGCTCCATATCTGATCTTTCAATATTTGTCCTCAAGGGAAACCTGCCCAACACCTTCCAAAGGCGAGCCTGGGAACTCAAATTCATAACTCTGCTAGACACCAAAAAACATGGCCTTAAAGGGGACACTGGTTTTATGGCTCATTAGAAAATTCGTAACACATCACGCTAGCTGCTGCCCTTAACTGCCCACTTCAAACCCTTTATGCATAACAATTTAATCCCCAATTGCCCACTTCAAGTGATCACCTCCAAATGCATTACCCCTTGTGCTTAACAACCTGTCCTAACTTCTATTTTGCTCAGACACTCTGCTTCCCTCCCCAGGCCTGAAGAAGAGCTCTGTGTAGCTCAGATACTTGTACCTTCCACCAGCAGAAATTGGTCCTATAGCAGGTATCACCTTACCTACCTTGTCTCTAAACAGGAAAATCTTGAGGAGGAGTAAGGAAGTTACATTACCTCTATTTTTGGCACTGATGCAACAACTACTGGAATACTGTGTCCAGTTCTGGTGTCTGCAATTTAAGAAGAATGTTGACGAATTGGAGAGGGTTCAAAGAAGAACCACCAGAGTTATTAAAAACATTAGAAAACATGGATTATAGTGAAAGACTCAAGAAGCTCAATCTATTTTGCATCACAAAGAGACGGTAGGGGTGACTTGATCAGTCTAGACATAACTGTACACTACAATAAAACACCCACGGCTGGGTCCTCCCTCATAGGGTCCCAGAACCAGTTTCCAGCCCAAGCCCGAATGTTTACACTGCAATTTTATATCCCCAGAGTCTGAGACCCACGAGCCCAAGTCAACTGACATGGGCCAGAAATTGGTGGTTTATAGCAATGTATACATACCCTATAAGTACCTACATAGGGAGCAGAAATTTGAACATAAAGGGCTTTTAAGACTAGCAGACAAATGTACAACATTCAATAGCTGGAAAATGAAGTTGGGCAACTTCAGACTAGAAGTAAGCCACACGTTTTTAATCCTGAGGGCATTAAGGCAATTACCATTGAAACAAGTTACCAAGGGCTAGAGTGGATTCCTCATCACTGGAAGTTTTTAAATCAAGATTGGATATTTTTATAGACGATATGCCCTAGTTCAACTACAGCTGTTGGCTTTAAAGCAGGAATTAATTCAGGGAAGTCCTTTGGCCTGTATTACACAGGAGCTCTAAGTAGATGATCATACTGGTCCCTTCTGGCCTTAAAATCTATGAACCTCTGCCACAGATGGTAGCCCCTACTCCCCACTGACAACACAGCTCTGCTGCAGGATTAAAGTTTGTTACCAGGCCTTGAAGGAAGGTCACCTACCATGGAACGGGTCAACTGAGAAGATTATAAAGGCGCAGGTTGTATTATCTCTTCTAGACCACCCCCAAAGATTCAGTGGGTGCATAATATTGTCCTCCTCTAGATCTGCCTTCCCCCAATGTGGTCTTGTATTGCAGTTCCCCAACCACCCCTTCCCTATATATGAACGCCATCTCTCAGAGTTCTGCACAGGATCCTCACAGCTTGAAGGGTGCCATGGAATAGTGAGATATCCATGTGGAAGTGATCCCCCCAGGCTAGATCTAGGGGACATGATCTTGCCCTTTCTAACAGCTCTGAAAATGATTCCTGGCCACATGAGAATTTGCTAACTACCACAACAACCATCTAGTTATGTTCTAAATTATCCCGACAGGGCCATACTCTGCCCTTATGCAGCCCAGTTTACTTCATTTGATTTGCATGAGTGTAATGAAGGGCAGAATTGGGCCCATAAAGTCTGAAAGCTACATAATGGTACTTCATTTTCAATATGTTTAATAGCTTCACATATAAGTACAGAGTAAATTCAAAGAATATGTATAGTTGTTAATGTCTATTCATTAGCCTTTGCTATGAATTACGCAGTAGTTCATGGATATATTGAAATTTCCCTGAACAGTCCAGGCAGACCATTTAAAACTGCCTCCTGAACAATGACATTTGGAAAAATGAATACAAGAGGCAAAGGTACATTGAGATAAAAATGACTGATGTGAGGCGATGCGTACACACCACCTAAATGGAGCTTTGAAATACCAAAAAAAGGGGGAATGAAGCAACTATTACATTTCAATATACATTAAAAATAACCTAAACAATCCAACTAATTTTAAAATTGTACTGTCACATTAGAAATCATAGTTAAGGGAAGTTTTATTATTTTAATTAAATATACGTTTCAAATAGCACCATAAATTGTTAACTTTGTTTTTATTTTGATTTTTTTAATCTAATTTGCTTTTCACTGTCTACAGTATGCTTGCTTAGTTTCTCTCTCTCACCTGGACAATAAATAGTTATCTTATTTTCACTTTAGTTTATAGTTTGTCAGTTTCTAGTGCTTTTTAAATGCAGTTCTTTTTGCATTAGCTCACTGATGCAAACTGGGTTGCCAAACCAGCAAAGGAAAATGTGTGTGTTTTTTTTTTTTTTAAATCCCCCTTGCCAAGGGAAAATTAATCTTGGAAACATGTCTCTTGGCCTAAACATTTGGTAAAAATAAGCTCTGAGAGAATCCTAAATTTGGGGCTCAGTTTAAACTGTCTCCCTTGAAAGTATGATAGTCAAACTGCTAGAAGTTGGTCCTAGGATGGAGATGAGAATTAATAATTCGAATGCAGGGCCAGATCTCCCTGCTCTTCAGAAAAAAAAGTCAATACCTTTCCTTCCTGTGGTATTCGGGAGTACGCAACTCTCACCTGTCTGCCTCAGCAACACTCATCTGTGATATTGTCAAAAATACAGGCCTCAGATTCCCTGTGGTGATGTTGGATAGGTGCCTGCAACTTTTTTTTACTTATAAAGGGAATTAACATTCATAGTGCCTCAATCTGGCAGGGCCCTGTAAACATTCACTGGCATGCCTTGGGAGCGTCTAGGAAAAAAACTGAGCTAGTCTATGCAAGGGGTCTAACTGAAAATTACCAAATTATAAGCAACGTACAACCAATATACTGAGTTCACCCACCTTTACTTAACAATTTAGAAAACCATGATGCAACAGATTGAGATAAATTTAAAATGTCAGAACCACTTTAAATCAATAGGGGGCACTTCAATAATTCAATAAATAAATGCAGTTTACAGTAGTAATTGAAACTTAACCAATTTGCATTTACACTGGCAACACTTACCTTTCCCCTGAGGGTGCAATCCTCTGAAGGTCATAGTCCTAAACACTCACTTGAGTGGGTGTGCTTGAAGATCTGCAAGCTGGGGGCAGTTGGTCCAGAAAAGCATCTCAGCTGAGGCAACAAGGGGCAGAGTGAGTCTATAACCAGATCATTCGAAGCTGCACAACCTGTCTGAAGGTGGGAGTTGTTATTACCGGAGGTCAGCAATCCTGGATCCTGGTTAGACAATAAGACCTCTTTGTCTCTTCTCAGAATCAGGGAAACCCATTACAGTCTCTTTGCTGTCCACCTTCCCCTGCAAGCACTTTCCCAACAAAGATGGTGGTTACTCGTGCTGCCTTCACTACAGGCTAACCTCAGTCAGCTCTGGGCACAGCAACAGTCTCTGCCTTGGTTCCAGTGAAGCCCAGCAATAGCCTCCATGTCTTCCTGCTTGGTCCGAGCCCCAGCAGTTTCTCAGTAGCAGCTTCTGGCTTTCTAGCAGCAGCTCCTGATTTGGACAGGGCAGCACACATCAATCTCCCCTCCTCTGACCAGAATCTCAGCTCCCCACCAAGATGGAGCCAAATGCATGCTCTTCCTGCATCCTCTGGAAATCTCTCTTCCCCAAGGCATCTTGGGAGGTGTAGTCTCCAAGACTTAATTGCAGCACTCAGGATCTTCCCAACTGGAACACTCCCAATTAAGTTCAGAGGCCCCTCTAGTAGGGGGTGCCGACACTAGGATAGAGGATCACTATGTAATGGATCTATCTTGTTTCATATATTTTCATTTGTGGGGAGAGGAGGAAATGAATGAGGGAATTGTCTGCTGGTGGCAATGTTTGTCCCGTACAACTCTCTTTAAATTAGGATCTACACTATGGAGGGGACAATGGAAGTAATTGAACCTGAAACATCCTTGGAAAACTCTAGTGATCACAGTGGAGGGCAAATCATGTCTCTCCTCACCTAGGCCCCTGTGCTAGCATACTTCTTCAGACTGCACATTCCATTCCCAGATGGATCCGTGGACCAGTGAAGATCCTTTTCAGGGTTCCAGGTGGAAGGTGACAGGGCCAGAAAGAGTTAATTAACTCATAGACTGACCTGACCCATGGCCGAAGTTTAAAGACTGGTTAGGAAGATATGTAAATGAATAGAGCTTTGAAATGCAAGTCTGCATTGTTAGAGGTAGAAGGGTAGATGTTTGTTCAGGCCTTGTGAGCAAACAAGTCTTGTCTATTGCTATAGCTTTGATTCAAAGATCAAAAAAGGAGTATTAACATTTAGAAAGACACTTGAGTGAAATAATATTATTATCTATATGTCTCTTTGAAGGTTGTGGTAACCTGTAACCTGTATCTGAACTGTTTAATGGATAAATTACCCTGTGCTAATTGCCAGGATGTTTGGAAGAAGGAGAGTTAAACCTATTGTTTTCTCAGGCCAAAAGGCTGCTGGAAATGTATAATACCCTGGGACACAATCCTGCTTCATCTCAGATTTGCTTTGGGTTTCAAGAGGGGGAAACCTTAAGTCATAAGGATTGAGATTCCCATCACTGACTGGAGCCACCCTGAACATGGACATTGGATTATAACCTCTGGACTATTTCTAAAAGGACTTTTGGCAACTACAAGCTCATCCCTGCTATGTATCTGAACCTCAAGAGCTTAATTCAAGTCTGTATGTATATTGATCTTTTAACCAACACACTCTCTCTTTTCTTTTTAATAAATTTTAGTTTAGTTAATAAGAATTGACTATAAGCATGTATTTTGGGTAAGATCTAAATTATAATTGGACCTGAGTATGTGGCTGATCATTTGGGATTGGAAGAACCTTTTCTTTTATATGATGAGATAAGATTTTCAGTAATCATCATCATATCTGACATGTGTGTCTGGATGGAGGCCTAAGGATGGGCACTTTAAGGGAACTGCGTTGTTTGAACTTCTAAGTAACCAGTGAGGTACTATAAAAGTTGTTTTGTGCTGGCTTGGTAAATCTAAGTATTGAAATATCCAGGGCCGGTGCTACCATTAAGGCAAACTAGGC
>NW_020664372.1:9758713-9781508 GCF_002925995.2 Terrapene triunguis
TAATGAGGCAGCTCCATTGAAGTAATTCCCAGCAGAGGATTTGGCCTGTGTCTTTATTTTATAACTAAAACTAACTAACTAACTAACCCATCTAATTTTAAAAACAATAGGTTTTGCTAATTACTTTGTTAATCCTATTCTACAGACGTGCAAATCTATTTATTACAATGGAGTTACACTGAAACATTGTATTTTTTTTTTAAATTCACAGTAGTGAATTAGGCACAAGTTATTACTAAAAAGCCTTTGAGATATGTTACTGTAATATTATGCAGTAGGGATATCAAAAAAAGGAGATTGTATTACCTGTAGCTCTAAAGACAGTGTGGCTGGTAATAACACAGGAGTTTTTGCTTACCCACTGTTTCACACTTGGCTGTTTGTTAATTAATCAAATTTAGAGTTCTGGTTTCAACTTTGAAAGGTAGAAAGGATGCTTTGTATTAGAAAAACATTGCACTGATTTAATTAATTATTTTAATTTGGGAATTATTCACCGTTTTATGTTTTAAAAGATTTTTTTAAACACTGGAGGGTACCTAGCATGTTATGTTAGCTATATAACAAAAACAATTAGAGGTTAACTCTACCATTCTTTCATTTACTTTCCAGTAGAGCTGTGCAAATAATGGATTTTTCAGTTGATTGGCAATTCTGAATTATTGAGAAAAGAAATTGTTTTGGGTTGAACCAAATCCAATTTTTGTTCAAACTTTTTGTCAAATCTAAAAGAGGGAAACAATTTTAGAACAAAATATTTTGTTTTGATTTTAAGCATTTTTTTTAATTTGCATTTTTAAAATAAAATTAAAGGAAATGTCTAATTGAAAGGTCATTTTGAATAAAAAACCAAAATGTTTCATTTTGAAAATGTAAAAATGAAATGTTTTGATATTTTCTGACTTTTTTTTTTTGGTTACACAAACAATCTGATGAAAATGACATGACTTCGCAAACTGTCTCACTGTTCGCAACTTTGCATGTTTTGCTAAAAAAAACCTTTTAAATGAAAAATTTCACCCAACTCTACTTTCTAATACAATGTTTGCTCTGTTGGGTATATTAATACTTACCTATTATGCAGCACTTCTTATCTGTGGATATCAAAGCACTCTAAAAAGGATATTAGTATCCTTATCCACATTTTATATAAAGAGAAATGTAGGCACCGGGAGACTAAATAACTTGCCCAAGGTCATGCAAGAGGCCAAACACAGATCTAGGAATAGAACCCTGCTCTCTTGGATCACAGTCCAGTACTTATTCTACTGGATTAAAAAACAGACACATGAAAAACACAGTGAATACATCTCCATTCTATAGTAAAGATTGATGACAATATGAACATGAAAATGTACAAAAAAATCTTGTGTGTCATGATCTTAAGTGCTCAGAAATGATAAATATGTGGTACAACAGTATTTCATATCTGAAATTACTATGATAGAGAAAAGGTGGTGAATACTAACATCCACATAGGTCACAGATGGGTGGGAAAAAACTAGTCTTCACCACCCAGATCACATTTCAAGTTTATCTATATTTAATATGATTTTAATTATTAAAATGCAGCACAGCAAGTTCTCTAAAAGAGAAAATATGCCTATGTATTTAATGAGCATATTTGTTTACAATTTATAAAACTGAGAAAGGAGATTAGTTTTTACTTCCATAAATAAAAAAACGTGTTTCTTGCATGGGAAATAATTAGTTTAAAATCTTTGGGAGGAAGTACTCTTATTCACTTATTTTCTTAATTATTTTGTTGAAATTATTTGTTAAAAGATATTTGTCCTAAAATTAATGAATATTCAAGCTAGTTTTATATCTACTAAAAACATATTTTATACAGTTTTCTGTATCTCAGACACTCAAGCTTGTAGCTGCTGGGACACTGAAGAAGAAATGAAGCTGTTAAAGAAATCGTCTGAACCCTAAGAGCAAAGCTGGAGTACGAATTTACTTACTACTATTTTAAAAATGTGCTGGTGCACAGACACACAATGGCTGAGCAAAATCATGCAGTAATTGCTTCAGCTATGTCTGATGATAATGCAGGAATAACTGAAAGAGTAAAAATGGCTAATAATGAGTTATTTGCTGGATGGTTTAAAATCATCTACCTTAAGAGATACACTAGAGAAGACATACATACTGCTAATCATGATTCAGAGCATGCAAGCCAAGCCTGTTGCCTTCCTCTTACACTACAGCATTTGAACACATCTAAATCAAATTGAGCATTTAAATCACCTTGAATGCTGGCAAACACTGCAGTACTGAATGTCCTGGCCACAGCCCATGAGTTTTTGTTTTCAGTGGTCTGAGATTGGTCAGATGAATTTGGACCCAATGGTTGTTGTTTTTTTTTTTTTTTTTTTTAATTTGGTGATTACTGCATATGCACAAGCAATGTGGAAAGGGCATGCCAATTTCTGTGGTAGGAATAGGAGAATTTGTTTGTCTCATTGTTTAGATGGCCAAATACCTCACCGCTCTAAAACCACACTTTCTTGGTCCTGGCAGGCTCTGACAGTTACTAATCCACTGCTGAGTGATTACCACCAATGTCATTGGTGCCCCTCAGTCAGCTTAGTGCCATAAATGAGTGCTCTGATATTGTTTCTACTGGCTCTAATACTGCTTTAAATTTTAAGCAGGGGGCGACGGACCCTGACTGTCTAAAGTTGAGATCTTAAAACAATATTTAGAGACTTAAATAAAATTGGGATGATTTTCAGAAGTTCTGAACTCCCAGAAATCCCAGAGGATACCTCTTGAAAATCAGTTTTAACCAGTTTCATTTGTGAATTGGACTAAAAACACCAAGTCTTAGCTCACCCAATTCAGCATTATATAGTAACAACTTTTAGACACTGTTGGTCTTGACTGATTTCTACAGATTCTCTTCCTCTTTTTTCCCAGGTTGCAGTTTTGGCTCCTTCCTTGTTATCTTTTTATTATAACTGTAGCTTTGTGGGAAGAAGAGACCTTGACGATAACAGCAGAACATACTGTAATTTAAGTAAAGAAAAAATCTTAAGGCTTAAAAATTACTTTGGGGGTTGAATTACATTCACTCATCTAAGATAAGTTATGTCTGCACATCTAGGCAGGAAGGCCAAAATCCTCAAAGGTATTTAGGTGTGTAACTCAAAGTGAAATCAAAAAGAGTTAGGCATGGTCAAAGGGTGTCTGGCCCCTTTAAGTGGGAGTTGGGTCCAGTACACCTGTGACTCATCAGCTGCCTCCCACTTGGGTTTAAGTGAAGGCATGTAGACCTAAGAAGGAGTCAGACAGAAAGGGACAGGTGAGTGCAATCTGGAAAAGAGATTGAAAGAGTCAGGAGAGGCAGGTGAGAGAGCTGCCTGAAAACAGAGGGAGACAGACATTGCCGCAGTTAATTGCTTGACGGAAAGAGCTGCAGGAGATGTGAAGGAGAGCAGTAACTCGGAGCTGCCAATGATAAGATCTGTGGAAAGCTATGTGCAAGGTGGGGAGGGTAATAGCTGGGGAACATGGCCAAGTAGTGGGATGGCTTGTGAAGATACCCCTAGGAATGAGGGGGAAAACCAGAGTGGTCAGTGTAAGTTGATTGTCTCTGGAGGGAGGTCCCAAGGAGTAGGGTTTGTACTTGCAGGCAAGAAGACCTAGGGTGTGTAATGCTGCAGGGAGCCCATTGACAGAAGACCCAAGTTGGGGGCAAGAGCTCATAAACAAATGGTTGGTCTTAGAGGGAGGTTCTCTTGAGCTGGCTTAGGACTCGCAGGTAAGGAGGTCTGTGAGAGTGAAACACTGCAGGGAACCCACTGATGGGAAACCTAACTTGGGGCTACAGAAGAAGACTCAAAGTGGAGAAGTGGGTTTTTAACTCCCAGGTGGCCTGGAGAATGAGGCCGTGGAAGAGGGGCTAAGGGAACTGGGACAGAGATATGATAGATGTATATAAAATCATGAGTGGTGTGGAGAAAGTGAATTAGGAAAAGTTATTTACGTGTTCCCATAATATAAGAATTAGGGGCCACCAAATGAAATTAATGGGCAGTAGGTTTAAAACAAATAAAAGGAAGTTCTTCTTCACACAGCACACAGTCAACCTGTTGAACTCCTTGCCTGAGGAGGTTGTGAAGGCTAGGAATATAAAAGAGTTTAAAAGAGAACTAGATAAATTCATGGAGGTTAAGTCCATTAATGGCTATTAGCCAGGATGGGTAAGGAATGGTGTCTCTAGCCTCTGTATGTCAGAGGGTGGAGATGGATGGAAGGAGAGAGATCACTTGAGCATTACCTGTTAGGTTCACTCCCTCTGGGGCACCTGGAATTGGCCACTGTCAGCAGACAGGATACTGGGCTGGATGGACCTTTGGTCTGATCCAGTATGGCCGTTCTTATGTTCTTATGTAAAGTAGTTAGTGACTCGCAGGTGAGTCACCTGGAAATGGTGACCATTGAATGAAATTGAAGAGCTGCTGTGTTGTAACCTTGCTTTCTTTGGGGGATTTGAGTGTAACTGTTTATACTATGAGGTATCTGCGGACCTTGGCAGTTTATATAAATAAAAGTACTTAAATCTGCTGCTGAGAGATGGTATTCCTTTGCCTAGGTATAAAGGTAAAACTGAGGTAAGTGTGTGTGTAGTGCCCCAGGCAGCCACAGGAGAGCACCCCATGCAGGGCTGCCCTTTCACAGGCACTTAAATCTTTCCTAAAAAGAGATCACTCAATTGATTGATCGATCTAGGTTCTTATATGTTCTTTGTAGTGTTGTTGTCGCCATGTTGTCCCAGAATATGAGAAAGATAAGGTGGGTGAGATAGTAATAACAATATTATAATCTCTTCCATCAACATAAGTTGGTCCAATAAAAGATATTACCTCAGCCACCTAGGTTCTTATATAGTATTTGAATGACTTTCAAGTACTTAAAAAGGAATTAACTCTCTCAATCTCTTTCATTCTTTTGATGATCTGAAATTCAAAAAGGAATCCTACAAAAAGTGGAGACATGGGCAAATTGCTAAAGATGAATACAAAACACTAGTGCAAGCATGTAATGATAAAATCAGTAAGGTTAAGAGACAAATGATTTACATCTAGTAAGGAACATAAAAGGCAATAAGAGGAAATTCTTTAAATATATTAGGAGCAAGAAAAAGACACAGGAAAGTGCAGGGAAGGAGAGCTAATAACTGATACAAGAAGTCTGAGGTGTTAAATTCCTATTTTGCTTATCTTCACTAAAAATCTTAATTGTGACCATATGCTTAACTTATGCAATATTGAAAAGGGGGAAGGCACAAAAGACAGAATAGGGAAATAACATGTTAAAGAATATTTAAATAAGTTAGATGTATTCAAGATGGCAGGGCCTGATTAAATTGGTACTTAACTAGCTGAAGCAATCTCAGAACCATTAACAATTATCTTTGCAAATTCATGGAAAATGGGTGAAGATTGAAAAGGGCAAACATAGTACCTATTTTTATAAAGGGGAACAAAATAGGACCAGGTGAATTATAGGCGAGTCAGCCTAACTTCAATGTCTGGAAAGATCCTGGAACAAATTGTCAAACAATCAATTTGTAAGCACCTAGAGGATCTTAGGATGATAAGCAATAGCCAACAAAGATTTGTAAAGAACAAATCATGTCAAACCAACCTAATTGCTCTCTTTGACAGGGTTGGTTGTCTAGTAGATAGTGAGAAAGCAGTAAACATGATATATCTTGATTTTGGGAAGACTTTTGACACAATCTCATAAGCAAACTAGGGAAATGTGTTCTAGAGGAAATGACTATAATGTGGGTGCACAGCTGGTTGAAAAACCATACTCAAATCTTGTCTTGAATTTACTTCTGAAAGTGGTGAGATTAACATTTCTGTTAATGAGGTTCATAATTTTGGCATTTTTCTTTGTTTTAAAATTCTACATGGAACGTTGCATGAGTTGTCATTTTGTTCTTAACTAGGAATAGTTAGTGGATTGAATACAGCTGTCATCTACATGGAGGAAAGGAAAGAAATATGTTTTTATTTATTTTTATTTATTTTGCTTTTGGGGGAAGACTGGGATTTTCTCTTTGAGTAGCAGTTCATAGATTTATAAATTAATAGACTCCAAGGCCAGAAGGGAACATTGTGATCATCTAGTCTGACCTGCTGTATAACACAGGCCGTAGAACTTCCTCAAAATAATTCCTAGACCATAGATTTTAGGAACACATATACATATAATCTAAATTTAAAAACTGTCAGTGATGGAGAATCCACAATGACTCTTGGTAAATTGTTCCAATGGTTAATTACTCTCTTAAAAATGTATGCCTTATTTCCACTCTGAATTTGTTTAGTTTCAACTTCCAGCCACTGTGTCATGTTACATCCTTCTCTGCTACACTGAAGAGCCCCTTATTTTGTTCCCCATGTAGGATCTCATGAGTGTAATCAAGTCACCCCTTACACTTTTTTTTGTTAAGTGAAATAGATTGAGCTCTGTGAATCTATCACTACAAGGCATGTTTTCTAATCCTTTAATCATTCTTGAGGCCATTCTCTGAACCCTTTCCAATTTATCAACATGCAGTGAAGGCAGGAAACTGGATTCCCGAACTGGACACAGTATTCTAGAAGTGGTCACATCAGTGCCAAATACAGAGGTAAAATAACTGCTCTACTCATATTCGAGAGTCCTCTGTTTATGCATCAAGGGATTGAATTAGACCTTTGGCCATGGTGTCGCACTTGGAGCTTATGTTCAGCTGATTGTTCACCATCACCCCGGAATCTTTTTCAGTCACCAGTGTGACAGACTGATAAGATAAACCTTATGGAATTAAAATAAACTTTATTAAATTAAATTAAACATTATTGAATTAGTTAAAACCTAGGGTTAATAAAATGCAAATATTTACGTACTATTGTGAGATTGTATAGAACTTCTATAACAGGAAGACAAAATTAATGCAGTCTCTGGACGGTACTTTAGGAGCTTCAAAGGTCTTTTTGCAACAATATATATGAAGTGGATTTCCTATGAAGTACCTTGAGGTGAGGGGAATGCAAATTCTCCCTTCTGAAGCCAACATTTTTTAGATACCCTGGGGAGAGACCCATTGTGTACCAATTATCAGAGAAAAGACTTCTGAACTGTATAATGGGTGAACTAAACATGTTATGAACATGCTGGTTCTGAGCTGAAGCTGTGATGAACTTCTGACCTCAAGGACTTCCCTTCTGTGGGTTTGAAAAACTACTCCTGCTGGAGGACGTTATAGGGTTGGTATGATCTCTGGAAAGCTTATTAGTATGAGTGTAGGTTCTTTTATTGTTTGTAATGTTTTCTCTCTAATGCTTTGTACTTTAAGAACAAAGTAGGCTTGCTTAGAAAGAACTGTGGGTAACTTATAACTGGGGCAATTACATCTGTTAGCCACCTGTAAAGAGAAAGCAAGCAGGTGTCCTTGGACAGCCTGCCTGTGCTAGGAAATTCACAGTGAAGGCAAGGAACTGTGCAGCCTGGAAATACCCTGTTAGAAGGGAGAGATATGTGGATCGCCACCCAAGAGAGGCAAGGGGAGCTGGAAGCCTGAGATTGGGTTCACAGTTGTACCCCTGAGGGGAAATACAGATGCAGCTGCCTTGAACTCCCCCAATGTCCTTCATTCTTTGTTTTTAGATGTATACATTTACATGTAGCCATATTGAAACACATATTGTTTGCTTGTGCCCAGCTTACCAAGTGTCCCAGATTGCTCTGTATCAGTGATCTGTATTCTTCATTATTTACCACTCTCCCAATTTTCATGTCATCTACAAACTTTATCAGTGATAGTTTTATGTTTGCTTCCAGGCCATTAATAAAAATGTTAAATAGCCTAAGCCCAAGAATCAAAACTTATTGAACACATTAGAAACATTCCCATTCTATGATATTCCACATTTTCAAATACATTTTGAGACCTATCAATAAGCCACCTTTTAATCCATTTAATTTGTCTAGGTTTTTTAAATCAAAATGTCATGTGGTACCCACCCAAATGCCTTACAGAAGTCTAAGTATCAATGCTATTACCTCTATCAACCACACTTGTAATCTCAATTCAAAAAAAGATATTGAATTCATTTGATGAGATCTATTTGCCCGAAACCCACGTTGATTGCCATTAATTATATTGCCCTTCTTTAACTTTTTATTAATTGAATTCATATCATCTGATACATTATCTTGCCTGGGATCAATACCAGACTGACAGGCCTATAATTATTCAGGTCATCCCATTTACTCTTTTTAAAAATCGGCACATTAGCTTTCTTCCAGTCTTCTGGAATATAATTAGACTTTCAACTGTGTGTAATAAATGAGGAGGGTGATGGAAAATTGGTTCTTTCATGTTCCTAGTAATTATGACTAAAGCTGGACAATTTTTTTGCTGGAATAATAATTTGTAAAAAAAATGTAGTTTGGGGTTACCAAAAACTATTTGTGTATTCAAGTCTATTTTGGCAAAATGCTCTTAGGTGATGGGGAGGAGAAGATTTTTTTAAAGTCAAAATATATTTTAATTTTTCAAAACTGACATTTTTGTTTTAAAATGTAGCTAGATTTATTTAAAAACAAAGTAAAAAACACTCAAAAATAAATGAAACAAATTAAACCAACCAAACAAAAATTTATATGAGTCGAATGAAATTTTGTTTGACCCCAAATGATTTTTTTCCCCACATTTTTTGGTTCAGTCACCAAATTGAAAAAATCAGTTATTCACTCAGCTCTAGTTATTGACCCACAAGCTGACATGTTGTTTTAGTATTTTCTGTTATAGTCCCTCTTCCTTGCTGCACTATTAAACACCCAATAGAAAGAGCTTTTGTTCCCAACCAACTTCTCTCCTACTACAATGTCAAAAACTGCAACAACAAACAAAACAAGAAACTCCTCACTTTAGACCCAAATTGCATAAAAAACATAAGAAAAGCATTCATACACTCTTCAGAACAGCTACTCTAACATTAACATTATTTTATATAATGTGCCTAAGCTAATAATAGCAGTTGATGCTTTTAAGACTATCTGAAATGCATTAGTAAGTTCAGCTTTTGTTCACCAAGATAAGGCAGAGAGAAGGAATAGCTGTTGTTAACTAGATAGTCTTTTACTTGTTTCAATAATTAGGGAGAGATTTATGAGTGCAGGCGACAGAACATTCATAGGACATGGGACAGCACTATGAACTTCATAAACATTCGAAGATATATGACTCTGAGATAGGTTAAATTGTTTAGGATGATAAACACATCTATTTTGGGGAGTGACAGTGGAGTGAGGAGGCCATAGTAGACATTAACCTCTTTATGTCTCAAATCCTAAATCTGTAGAATGAGGATAATAACACTTATCTTTCAGACTTGGAGAATTAATAACCGAGAGCCAGTCCTTTCTAAAATGCCTTTAATTCCATGATCACAAAATACCTCATAGCCTAATTCTGCTGCCATTAAATTTAATGGGAATTTTGTCACTGATTTCAGTGGGAGCAGGATTAAGTCCCATAAGTACATTGGTATAATCGAGTAAGACCCACATTAGAACTTCAAGGTAGTATTAAAAATATTTGCCAATGTCAACTACAATGAAGTAATTATATCCTAAAATACTTGGCTTTTTATTATTAAGCTTGCTGGATATCATTGGAAAGAGTTAAACAAATACAATTTAACAAAACCAAAACCACATAAAAATGATTAAACAGAAATCCTCATTTGGCATATTTTTACACCATTACCCTGTATGTGTTCCTCCATGCAAACACAAATATTCTTGTTCTTTTCCCAAGATCTCTTCTCCCAAGCCATGAGTGTGATTGATGCTTAAGCCATTCAGCTCACACAAAGGTTTTGCAGCCAGCAGAATTTACAAGTACCTTTTGTCCTTCAGCTTTCCCATCCACTGTGACACACCCACTTCACTTGAAAAAAATATTTTTCTTACTTTACACAGCACCTACAGTAAAACATACACTTTCAGCTCTTCTCTATGATTAAAACTTATTCCCTTTTGCAACTCTAATTCCCTCAAAGTGTCTGAATACTATGCCACCATATTACACGGTGGTTTCATTGGTCCGAGGGCTTCTACACCTAGACATTTCCCAGTGAATCAAAATCCCCCAAATTAATAACATTGTGCAAATCCACTTTATTATATTTAGGTGTTATCCCAATTGCAGTTGTGTATATAAATATGTTCATTTAACCCTAAACACAGAAAAGGAATTAGTTAACCTGAAACAATAAGAAAATACTAAAGGTTTTATTTATATTTTTACTTATTTTAAAGCACTTTAGGCCAGATTCTACCTTTAGTCACAATGGACTAGACCAGGGGTCGGCAACCTCTGGCATGCGGCACGCCATGGTAAGCACCCTGGCGGGCCGGGCCAGTTTGTTTACCTGCCGTGTCGGCAGGTTTGGCCAATCGTGGCTCCCACTGGCCGTGGTTCACTGTCCCAGGCCAATGGGAACTGCGGGAAGCTGTGTGGGCCGAGGGATGTGCTGGCCACAGCTTCCCGCCACCCCTATTGGCCTGGAGCGGCGAACCGTGGCCAGTGGGAGCCGCGATCAGCTGAACCTGCCGACGCGGCAGATAAACAAACTGGCGCGGCCCGCCAGGGTGCTTACCCTGGCGAGCCACGTGCCAGAGGTTGCCGACCCCTGGTCTAGACCCACAAAGGGACTTAGATGGCAAACTTTCACTTTAGGCACCTGAACCAAACAATTTGACTCCACTGAGATCCTCAAAACTCCCACTTAGTGGCTGTCTAACCCTAAAGGTACCTGATTTCTCTAAGTTCTATATCAGGGATTGGCAACCTTTGGCACGCAGCCTGGCAGGGTAAGCCCCCTGGCGCGCCAGGCCGGTTTGTTTACCTGCCGCATTCGCAGGTTCGGCCGATCGCAGCTCCCACTGGGCGTGGTTCGCCGCTCCAGGCCAATGGGGGCTGCGGGAAGCTGTGGCCTGCACATTTCTCGGCCCACGCCACTTCCTGCAGCCCCCATTCGCCTGGAGAGGTGAACTGCGGCCATGGGAGCCACAATCGGCCGAACTTGCAGACGCGGCAGGTAAACAAACCGACCTGGCCCACCAGGGTGCTTACCCTGACGAGCCGTGTGCCAAAGGTTGCCGATCCCTGCTCTATATTCTCTATATTCTCCAAGACCTATATTTCTGTTGTTGGGCAAAACCACCTATCTCCTGATTCCACCAAACTGCTTGGTACCCTAGGTAGTAATCAGATCAGGAATTTGGGGTCTGGTTGGTGTGTGTCCCCTAGAGCCCAGTGGTTAGGGCACTGACCTAAGAGGCATAGACTTGCTTTCAAATCCTTGTTCTGACTGATTTGGAGTAGGAACTTGAACCCAGTTCTCATACTTTGTGTGAGTCCCCTAATCACCAAGCTCTTAGGCATTCTGGGGTGGATGTGCCTCAGTTGTTCCTGTTGAAGTGGTTCTACTTTGTATTAACTATTAATTGGGTCACAATGAGGGAGAAAGCAACTCTGCAGCCCGGTGATTAGGGGACTCTCTAAGATATGGGACATCCAAGTTCAAGTCTCTGCTTCAAATCATGGAGAGAAAGGAGTTGAAAATAGGGCTCCCATATTACAGAAGTGTAACTCGGCTACTGTCTGTAATTGATGGGGGTCTGTTCTCTGTTTGTTTTTTCATGAGAAAGTGCTAAGTTAACACATGCACTGTATTGGGAGCCAGGGCAGCTAACTCAGCGCTGAGGATTCCACTGGGTGGCAGGGTGCCTAAGGGCTGGTCCACACTAACCCCCCACTTCGAACTAAGATACGCAACTTCAGCTACGTTATTCACGTAGCTGAAGTCGAACTATCTTAGTTCGAACTTACCGCGGGTCCACACGCGGCAGACAGGCTCCCCCATCGACTCCGCGTACTCCTCTCACGAAGCAGGAGTACTGGCGTTGACGGCGAGCACTTCTGGGATCGATCCGGGATTGATTTATCGCGTCTAGACAAGACGCGATAAATCGATCCCAGAAGATCAATTGCTTACCGCCGGACCCGGAGGTAATTATAGACGTACCCTGAGTATTGCAATGCCTAAATCCCTTTGTGGATCTAGCCCAAGAAGTAGTTCCTTACTCTTCAAGTAGTTCCGTTGAAATTAATGGCACCACTTTCTGGGTAAGGTACTACCCAATGTAAGTAAAGGTGACAGAATCTGGCAAATGTTATGGTAAATTTGTGGTTAGTTTCTTATTTATTGAAAGCCTAAGAGATAACTAGCTCATTCCAGCATAACAATCCTGCAATGATTTGCTCCAAACCTCAACGCTATCTTCCCCAAAAGCCTGAAGAAAGAAAGTCTAGCTTTGGAATGTGCTCTGAAAGTTAACAAATCTGGGCTTTGTTGGATTAAGGATGACGAGTGAATTCCAATGGTGAAGGCCCAAATGGAAACCATTCTGCCACTCATCCTCTCCCTATAAGCTGATGGCAGATGCAGCATTATGGCAGAGGGAAAACAATGGTTAATCTCCCAAACAAAGAGGTTTCATGCAATGTGACTAGTGAAAGAGGGACAGAGGTAAGAATATCAAAAGAAAATATGGTTATTTGAGATCCTTTTTTAAAGCTGTCTCTTGTGTTAATATGACTTTATTTGCTCTCTGCTCACACTCCTCCCTTTCTTTTTTGAGTATTATGTTTAGTAGTAAGTCAAAATGAGCTGACTCATTAGTCACAGATAATAAAATAGCTATCTAGATATCCCCATATTCAGAAGTTTAGAGAAGGCTCATCTCTAGTGTGTTGAATATTATAATACTGGGCAATGGATAAAGTAAAGAAATTGCCTGCTAAGAAACAAAAATTGCCTTAATTAACAAGAGAAAAACAGCAGTGTAGACATGCAAATACTGTTATAGTTTACCACAGTTTAAAATTGAATGGAGCAAAGCTTAGTTTGTATTTTCTTTTCATACTGATCATTCTCTTCATTCTTGCACTTACTTTTATATACACCGCTACCTCGATATAACACGACCCGATATAACACAAATTCGGATATAACGCGGTAAAGCAGTGCTCCGGGGAGGCGGGGCTGTGCACTCCGGTGGATCAAAGCAAGTTCAATATAACGCGGTTTCACCTATAACGCAGTAAGATTTTTTGGCTCCCGAGGACAGCATTATATCGAGGTAGAGGTGTATTGGGAGAAGATACTAAATTCTAAATACTAATTCTTCCTATTCAAAATGTAAAAAGATATTCTCAAAATAATCTGAACATTGAAATCACATAAAGCCTATACATGTCACATAAATGGGCTTGTTTTCATTGCATTGTTATCTCACGGTATAACTAGAGTGTTACCCCTAACCCAACACCCAAACACTTCTAGCTCAAGGAACTGGGGCTTTAAGCTTGAGGTAGCTAGCTTGTCAGGGAAGGTGTGGATATTGGGGCTCAAATGATGCTGACGATCAAGCTACTAATGCAAATGGACTCAACTAAACTTGTGCTGAAGAACAAAATGTCTTAAATCCATGTTTCAGAGTATACAGAGAGAGAGAGACGATTATCAGTATGTAAAACTGTCTTTTGTTTAATTGCATGGATTAAGTAAAGAAATGTCAATATCCAACATCTCTCTTCTTGTTTTCCCTATCATCCATTTTACCTAACACCTTCTTTCTGTCCTCTCTTTGATTCTATCCCTTTACATTTAGACTTTTCTTTCCTCATTTCTGCCAAGTGCTTTCTAACTTCTAATTGTCCCTTTCTCAGTCTGTGCAGCCTGGGAAATGCAGACAGGTCAGGAGACTACACAGCCATGGGATAGCAGAGGGCAAATATGGAATAGTCTTTAAAAATGTAGAACATTTGGGGACTATTTGGGAATAAGTGATATAGGCAGAAGTAAAACATAGGTCCTAGAAATAAGGAGGGAAGAAACAAGAAGTTAATATTAGAAGACCTTGTGTCAATTACAATGGAATTAGCCCTATCAACATGCCAGGACATAACTAGCCAGTGGAAAGTTAGAAAGTTTCAGACAAAGTATAAATTAAGTCAGGTGGGAATGTTTATATCTACAGGGGGCTAGGTCATTTTGAAATAGTTGGTTTGTGAGCTAGACTACATTTGAACAGAAAGATCATTAAGAAGACAAGTTGGTGGGAGAAAGATTAGCCTAGTGGAGAGGGCAATGGTGGGGAGAAGTTAAGGATTTATGCAAAAGACAATCAAGTACGAAAGCAGCAGCTAAAATACCAATATGTGGACAGGGTAAATAATTGGAAAACACGAAAAAAGCAATGTTAAATTTAGAGAAAGAAAACTGAGTATTGGTAAGGGAAACCAACTCTCTGAAAATGGGCTAAAGACACAGAACAGTGAAAATATAATTTAGGGAGAGTTTCCAAATTGTCATATATTTTGTCCAATTTCTGTAGATGACTCCAAGGCATGCATAAGTGTCTGTACAAAATGTTCCTCTAGTCCCTTTGTAGCAGGGTGGAATGGAGCAGCACATATGTGCTGAATTCCATCTGAAGCTAGAGAAAAGGGTAAAGAGTGAGGTGGCAAAGTTTGCAGATGATACTAAACTGCTCAAGATAGTTAAGACCAAACTGTGAAGAACTGACTGTGAAGAACATCAAAAAGATCTCACAAAACTAGTGATTGGGCAAAAAAATGGCAAATGAAATTTAATGTGGATAAATGTAAAGTTATGCACATTGGAAAAAATAACTCCAACTGTACATACAATATGATGGGGGCCAATTTAGATACCACGAATCAGGAAAAAGATCTTGGAGTCATCGTGGATAGTTCTCTGAAGACGTCCACGCAGTATGCAGAGGCAGTCAAAAAAGCAAACAGGATGTTAGGAATCATTCAAAAGGGGATAGAGAATAAGATGGAGAATATATTATTGCCCTATATAAATCGATGGTACGCCCACATCTTGAATACTGTGTACAGATGTGGTCTCCTCATCTCAAAAAAGATATACTGGCACTAGAAAAGGTTCAGAGAAGGGCAACTAAAATGATTAGGGGTTTGGAACGGGTTCCATATGAGGAGAAATTAAAGAGGCTAGGACTTTTCAGCTTGGAAAAGAGGAGACTAAGGGGGGATATGATAGAGGTATATAAAATCATGAGTGATGTGGAGAAAGTAGATAAGGAAAAGTTATTTACTTATTCCCATAATACAAGAACTAGGGGCCACCAAATGAAATTAATGGGCAGCAGGTTTAAAACAAATAAAAGGATGTTCTTCTTCACACAGTGCACAGTCAACTTGTGGAACTCCTTGCTTGAGGAGGTTGTGAAGGCTAGGACTATACCAGCATTTAAAAGAGAACTGGATAAATTTATGGAGGTTAAGTCCATTAATGGCTATTAGCCAGGATGGGTAAGGAATGGTGTCCCTAGCCTCTGTTTGTGAGAGGGTGGAGATGGATGGCAGGAGAGAGATCACTTGATCATTACCTGTTAGGTTCACTCCCTCTGGGGCACCTGGTATTGGCCACTGTCAGTAGACAGGATACTGGACTAGATGGAACTTTGGTCTGACCCAGTATGGCCGTTCTTATGTTCTTATGAACTATGTGGCACACGGTTAGTATATGAGATATTATAGAAGAGAATGGGTGAAATAGAATCATTTTATATGAAATATAAATGTAATAAAGGAAGTACCTAAGCAATACTGAGGAATACAATCTACACACAACACTTTGGACTGAAGTTCAGAGCCAAATTCAGAGATGATGGGTAAGTTATATTTGTTAGGTGGGTGACTAAAGGAGTCCTCCTAGAGTAGTTAACACTAGACTGCTTAAAAACGTTGCTGGATCAAAACCTATAGGAATCCACCATAACTGACACTTAGAATCAGATCCTTTAAATAATAGTTGCCATATTTAACAAAACTAACAGCTGGGGGCGGGGGATGGGAGCAAGTGCACAAAAAGAAGAGGCAGAACAAAGGATACAATGTTTCTTTTAATTTGAAATGTGAGTGGTCTGGATTTGCCTTATCTCTGGAATAATTATGTATTCTTGCACAATGATGGGATAGAGACCATGATGACTCAAGGGAGACTCTAGGGGCAGCTGGATAACATGGTGATGTGAAATTATTGCCTTCTCCCCCCTCCCTAGAAAAAATAATAATGTAAAAATTAAGAGGGGCTCTAAAATGAAAGCAGAATCTTTGAAAGCCACTGGTTTGTTTCTGGTTAAGCAACATCAAATAAAGATAGACTGAGATCATCCCATGTACAATTTGATATGTATCAGAAACTTTTGATTCTTACCCATATTTCAGAAGCTTTTTTGAATTGTCCTATCACTGCCTACAACACTCCAATATATTGTACCATGTGCATCATTTTTTTTGTATTATATGATTAGTGTAGACTATGCTTCAATGCACTTAATTAAGTAGAACAATTATAGTTGATGGGTAAAAAAAACAAGAGGTGAACAGGGCAGTGTAAATTTATCACTTTGATGACAAGAGCTATTTTTTCTTCCATTGTGAGGCAATATGTAATATACATGGATATAAATCACAACTCAGCAGCCCCAACAGCATTTGAGGCTTACACATCTGAAAAGCCCTGCAAGAATCTCTGCTCCTGAAGGGAATAGAAGGAGGCTCCCAAGCTGTCTCTTTCCTCTGTTTCTAATTGATTTGTTTAGATGGGGCAGAGGAAAAGCAGCACAGGGGAGAACAGAGAAAGGGCAGGGGCAAGGGAAGCTTCCAAAATCACTTCCCTCATTCAAGGAAAATCTTTTTGCTACTAAGGAGTGGAGAAAGTAGATTCCTTTAAAGCTGCTTGCCCATTCATTTCTCTACTTGGTGCCACACCCTCCATTTCTCTGCTGGAGCTGCCAAACACAGGAACATGTTGCATATCAGCCACTCAGGGAAGTAGCAGATGTAGGAATCTTTTGTAGATGTAGGTCTCTTTTTGTAGATGTCTCTTTTGCCAGCAAAAGCAACAACCAGCACAAGAAGGCAGACAAATTGGTATAAGGAGGGATTGGACAGAAAGATGCAGAGCCACTGAGGAGCTGGGAATAATGAGAAGATATGCAAAACAATCAAGAACTAGGATGAGGGAAGTCAGTGTGGGTTGAGATGGACATTTTTGGTCGAGTAGCTATAATGGGAAAGGGTATTTCAAAGCTGTCCAAAGTTGTATAGTAGTGTCAACCCACCTTCCCTTTGGAACTTCACTCATCATAGAGAAGGAACAGGTCTGACTATATATATATATATATATATATATATACACACACATATTCCCTCTGAGCTATGCAAACAGGCATGGAACAAATAGAACATTGTCAGGCAGTTAGTAGATTGCATTACAAAATTTTGTGCGCATGAGTAACATCCTCTCTTAAAAACCTTTACATTACTACCACTGAAGAGCACATCCACAACCAAGAGACTAGATCCCTGCCTAATGTCAAATGTCTGTCCCAAAACAGCTGAGCTTCTAGAAATGTTCAAAAAAGAAAAGATTGCCATTGTTAAAATAATGGACAAAGTGTATTCTTTTGGTCTTTGTTCCTGAAAACAGCTTAACCCTATTGCTCAAACTTAAAAAAAACAAAAAAACAAAAACTAAAACCTTGTGTACTATTAACTGTAAATGTTGCTATGGACTCCACATATTTTTTTACATAGTCTGTGAGATAGTAGTCTGCAATTAAGGGCAATAGTGCCTAGCGGTCAGCCCACCCCACCAACTTGCATGGCAGTTTTTAGGTTTGAAAAATCTAATAGGAAGATATAGAGATATCTATAAGGGATTGGGAGAGGAGGGAAACAGCCTTGGCAATGGGTAATGCTTGGAGAGGGAATCCTGGTACTATAACTTTAAGAGTCAGGGACCATGCACTTTGATGAAAGCGCAGGGCAAGGCTCCTTTCTCACTCAACCAATTGGAAAAGTGTTGGGAGAAGGGAAACAGCATCAAAGCTGCCTTCTCCCTCACAGCAGGGCAGACACTGGTGGAGAAGGCTGATCTGCTGAACCCTCCAGGGAGGAAGGCTAATTGGAGAGAGTGTTCAGCTGAAGGGACCTGGCAAAAGACTTGCAGCTGTCTTAAACTAAAACCAGCTCCTGGAAGGTAGGGTAGGACTAACTCAAGGAAAAGTGGCCTGAGATTCAACCCTAACTCTGGGAAGAGGGCTAAGGGAGAAACTCCTGCTTGAAGGAGGGGAAAAATAGATTATCTAAGGCTGGAAGTCTGAGCTACAACTCCAAGTCCAGAGACAGGGTTGAGGGAAAAACTCTGTTTGAAGGCGGGAGATATTTCTTCAGACTGTATAGAATGTAATTCCCAGCCAGGGGGTAGGAAGGCTGGTGGGGATCCTGCTTTATGCACCAGCATTCCAAGCCTGTGCTTGGTGTGGCCCTTTTCAAGGTTTTCAAGGGGGTGGCATTCCGGCCTTTTTACGGGGTGGCACTTTTCAAGGGGCGGCACTCCGGCTTTATTTATTGATTTATTTATTTTGCTTGGGATGGGGAAAAAAATGGAGCCAGCCCTGCCTGTTTAAAGCAGGGATAAAACAGAATACCTTAAAACAAGAACCAACCCAACTCCAAAGAGTGGATTCTACTGGGAAATGTCTGCTCAGAAGGGGGAACAACTGAGAATTCCCATTCAAAAGATAGAGAAGTTACTTGTCATAGTCCAACTACACGATTACACTCTGCCATGGAGAAAAGAGGTGTAAATCTGTATCAGCTGAGACTATGTGGCACTGATTTTCCATGTCCTTTAGAGAATCATAGAATCATAGATTATCAGGGTTGGAAGGGACCTCAGGAGGTCATCTAGTCCAACCCCCTGCTCAAGCAGGACCAATCTCCAACTAAATCATCCCAGCCAGGGCTTTGTTAAACCTGAACTTAAAAACTTCTAAGGAAGGAGATTCCACCACCTCCCTAGGTAACCCATTCCAGTGCTTCACCACTCTCCTAATGAAAAAGTTTTTCCTAATATCCAATCTAAACCTCTTCCACTGCAACTTGAGACCATTACTCCTTGTTCTATCATCTGCTACCACTGACACCAGTCTAGATCCATCCTGTTTGGAAACCCCTTTCAGGTAGTTAAAAGCAGCAATCAAATCCCCCCTCATTCTTCTCCTCTGCAGACTAAACAATCCCAGTTCCCTCAGCGTCTCCTCATAAGACATGTGCTCCAGTCCCCTAATCATTTCTGTTGTTCTCCGCTGGACTCTTTCCAGTTTTTCCACATCCTTCTTGTAGTGTGGGGCCCAAAACTGGACACAGTACTCCAGATGAGGTCTCACCAATGTCGAATAGAGGGGAATGATCACGTCCCTTGATCTGCTGGCAGTGCCCCTACTTATACAGCCCAAAATGCTGTTAGCCTTCTTGGCAACAAGGGCACACTGTTGACTCATATCCAGCTTCTCGCCCACTGTAACCCCTAGGTCCTTTTCTGCAGAACTGCTGCCTAGTCATTTGGTCCCTAGTCTGTAGCAGTGCATGGGATTCTTCCATCCTAAGTACAGGACTCTGCACTTGTCCTTGTTGAACCTCATCAGGTTTCTTTTGGCCCAATCCTCTAATTTGTCTAGGTCCCTTTGTAGCCTATCCCTACCCTCCAGCGTATCTACCACTCCTCCCAGTTTAGTGTCATCTGCAAACTTGCAGAGGGCGCAGTCCATACCATCCTCTAGATCATTAATGAAGATATTGAACAAAACCAGCCCCAGGACTGACCCTTGAGGCACTCCACTTGATACTGGCTGCCAACTAGACATGGAGCCATTGATCACTACCCGTTGAGCCCGATGATCTAGCCAGCTTTCTATCCACTTTATAGTCCATTCATCCAGCCCATACTTCTATAACTTGCTGGCAAGAATACTGTGGGAGATGGTATCAAAAGCTTTGCTAAAGTCAAGGAATAACACGTCCACTGCTTTCCCCTCATTCACAGAGCTAGTTATCTTGCCATAGAAGGCAATTAGGTTAGTCAGGCCTCCAAGATGCACTGCAGTCCATTCCCAGAACTCCTCGCAGCAGAAGGGGTTGATTTGCACAGTGGAATAGCTACCCACAGCGCACTGCTCTCTCTGCTGCTGCTAGAGCACGAAGTGTGGATGTTCTCCATTGACTGTAGGAGCATTTTATGAACATGCACAATGTTAGAGCACTCTCCAAAACAATGGAGAGTTTATGATCATTGATGTAGCTTAACTTACAGAGCTATTGTGAGGATAAATACATTAAAAAGTATGAGGTATTAAGTCTGTATACACAAAAGAAGTTAGGCATTGTAATACTAACTTTCACGCACCTAGAAAATCATAGAAACACACTCTGATTCACAAAGTCTGAGTTAGGCACTGAGGCTACCTCTACAATGAATGGGGAAAGATAGGCACCTCAGGCTTTGATTCACAAAAGCCAGCATGCTAGGCAGGGAGCTGCCTAAACTAGCTAATAGACGATGCTAAGAGACAGGGGTGTTTGCTAAGTTTTACTGCTCTCGTGGAGATAGTCACTTAAGTCCAGGTTGCAGGGAGGTGCCTAGCTCTGCTAGTGATTCACAGTCAAGAACACTCTTTGGAGTTAGGCACCTATTCTGTTTTTTGCAAGAAGCTGGGAGGAGAAAAGTGGAGAGGATTTTTAGCCCAGTGGTTAGGGAACTTCTCTGGTATGTGAAAATCACCTCTCCCTTCATCTGAGCAGGAGACAGGATGTGAACAGGGATTAGCCATTGTTTTGGAGAGTGCTCTAACATTGAGCTATTGGATATTCTGATGTAAAACACCCTCAATCTCTTCTGTTGAAGCTGTTAAACTCGGGATAAATAGAGTGCAACATCCCCTATCTCAATGGTTAGAGCACTCACCTGAGAGGCAGCTGATACCTGTTCAGATCCCTTCTCCCTCTCAGGTGGTGGTGGGGCTTTGTCTCCTACAACTCAAGTGAGTATCCTAACTACTGGGTTAAAATTTTTGTGGGAAGTACTCCTCCTCCCCCACCCTACTTCACACCTTGACTTGTGTGAACTTACCTGAGGGGTCCAATCCAGTAGATGCACTCTGAGCATGCCCAATGGATCGGAACCTACATGTGATTTAGGCAGATGAATGCTTATCTTCCGCTGGTTCACAAATCACTCTGAGGCTTAGGCAGAAGGTAAGTGTCTGGATACCTAGAGGGAGGCAGCTAAGAAATTCTTACTGCAAAAACTTAAGCACCTACAGGATTCATTTGGGAGCCTAAAACTGGGACTTAAGAACCTAACTCCTTTTGTGCATCCAGGCCTGTGATACTACAGTAAAGGTAGCCACATAATTACCTCAGATCAATAAACTGAAGTCAATTATAAAACTCTGGTTGACTTCAGTGGGAACAGAGTTAAGAGAGAGTTCCCCACCCCCTGCAAATCTTACTCATATAGAATACATGGTGGCATGGTGTTATTTAAAGGTTTAATTGGCACGAGTTTAGAATGGGTGGATAATTCACAAGTGGCAAGCCACTTACCTTTCTCATGGTACAAAGCTCCAAGCCTAAATTTTCAGAAGTGATTCAAAATTTTGGGTGTGTCCGTTTTTGGGTATTTGAGAAGTGTTAAAGGAGCCATATTTTCCCATTCTGTAAATCAGGCCCCTTCTAAGGAATCTCTTACTGAACATAGATGCTTTTTTTTTTAGTCTTTTTTTGTGTGAAAATTTAGCCATTACCATTTCTAGCTTTGTAAGATCCAGGATAGTGTAGCTTAAACGAGCTACTGGTGCAGGACTGAATATTTCCATTCTGAATCTTGGACCAATGTGATTTTTCAAGGGAAATTCTACATTTTAGGAAAAACCTGGAAACATTTCCCTACCAAGTTGCTTTAAAAATAAATAAATAAAAACAAACAAACAAACAAACAAAAACCCTTGGTGCCTGAACCTGCTCAAAGATTAAAATATAGATTTTTGGACATAGTGTAGATAATGTGCTTGATAAATGCAGTTTATCACATTTCTCTGTACCTTATCAAATGGATAGTCCCTCTACATATATGTATAATATGCTGGGGAGAATCATGTGATAAATTGCAGAATCATGTATTAAATTGAGCTATGTACTGTCATTATGGATAGTCTCACCTGCTCTCTGCTCATTGATCCTGGAACTCGTTCTCACATCTCAACCCCCTGAGCAGCCTCAAACGCACCATTTTTAAAAAAAGTCAGTCTGGAAAAAAATCACCACATGTGGAAATTCAAATTACCTGGCCCTAGTCCCAGGACAGGTAAGATTCATTTCTAGACAAGTGACAATTTACCTATACAGATAAAGATATCAAGGGCCTGTTGACAGCAGTGCAAATTACATTAACCCCCAATTTAAGGCCCCTTTACACTGTAAAGCAGCCTTAGTGTAAGTGAGAATGAGGCCTCATAACTTCAAACTATCTCATCCTGTAACCTCAAAGGGCTGAAAATTAGAGCTTAATGCCATTAAAAACTACAATGCATTGGTGACCTCCCAGAAAACACCATCCTAGCCATCATGGATGTAGAGGCTCTCTACACAAACATCCCACACACAGATGGAATACAAGCTGTCAGGAACAGTATCCCTGATGATGACCCAGCACAACTTATTGCTGAGCTCTGTGACTTTATCCTCACGCACAATTATTTCAAATTTGGTGACAATATATACCTCCAGACCAGTGGCACTGCTATGGGC
>NW_020664372.1:9781908-9801779 GCF_002925995.2 Terrapene triunguis
GCTATCCAACTACAGAAGCAGTTTCTCCTCCCTTGGTGTTCACACCTCAACTGCTAGCAGAGCACCTCACCCTCCCTGATTGAACTAACCTCGTTATCTCCATACTGATTTATACCTGTCTCTGAAGATTTCCATTACTTGCATTACAGTTACTACAGAACTGAAGAAGTGAGGTTCTTACCCACGAAAGCTTATGCTCCCAATACTTATGTTAGTCTTAAAGGTGCCACAGGACCCTCTGTTGCTTATTAAAAACGATGAAATTCCCAGTTTCTCAATGGATCACACGTCATCTGTCCCTAGTCCTGGATGGTTAGGAGATAATAGACTGAACACTTTTATTCACAAAGAAAGCTACTGTAATTTAGTTTTATGTTTCTCTCTCTGAGTCCTGTACTCTGAACCCTAGGCTTTTTTTACCCATGGGAGTGAGCAGGGATTTCAATACAAATGATACAGTCAAAAGCATTTTTTTTTCATGATGACTACATTATAATATATATGTTTATTTAAATGAACTTGTTAAATATATTAATAGATTTTTAAGGCCATAAGGAACAATTATAATTATCTAGTCTGATCGGCACAACACAGTGTAGCTGGACGCGGGCCCCTCTTCACCCTCCCCGCATTTGCTCTTTTGAGCAGTTTCCTGTTATGCTGTTACAAAGCCACAAGCAGCAGAAGCTCCCCAATGCTGTTAGGTGCTTTCTTAAAGCTGTATTGCTCTATATTACCAATTGTATTCATGCTTATGAATATGTAATCAATTAATGTAAGGAATGAGTGAGAGAGTGTGAGTGACAGCCAATGGCAAAACAAAGAAGCAACTATTGCTTTTATGGAGCCATGGGATTATCTTGGTGTAGGTATACATTTCGAGACGGGCGGCCAGATAGGGTACCAACAAGGAACTGTAACAGCTCGCTAAACTCGGGACCAGAACGGAAGCAGTAGAGCACTCCCACAGATCTGAAGGGACTTAGAGGACTCTCGTTGCCTCGCGGCTGATCTCCAGGCAGCTGTCGCCTGGCCAGCCTCAGCCACCTGCAAAATTGAAACCAACATCCACGCCTGCAGCCTGCCAGCAAATGTGTGGTGTGTGTGAGTATAATTGCGCAATTAAGGGATGCCAATAAATCAAACCTCAGTGCTGCTCTAGTTCGACCTTTGTTTATGGTTATTTCTTGGCTGGTTCCAAGAATGGGTAACACGCAGGTAAAAGTATATTAAATAAAAGAAACCATCATTAATTTTCAGATTTTCCAAACCTTTGTGGCTTTAACTATTTGTGAAGTAACTACCATGCTGCTCTGTATTTCTGTAAAACTGGATCCTCAGCAAAAACAACTCTGTGACACTTTTAATATGTGATACTTTTAATATGGAATTTCAATATATTGTGACACTTTTATTCACATCAAATAGTCCCTTACACTCTGAGTAGTCCCATTCAAGTCAATGAGACTTCTTGGTGGAGTAAAGCACTAGCCCACTCCTCATGGGGAGTAAGGCACTAGTCGGCATGAGCAAGGGTATCACAGTCTAGCCATATGTATTAGGTATAGGTTTGAACTAAACCCCTGAACTGTATGGAAATTATCTGGATTCAGACTTCATGGTTAATATCTGTAAAGTCTACAATTTACCTAAACTAAGCCCTAGATTTGAATCCCTCACTATCCTGGAATAATTTTGACCTGTATCCTCACTTTCTTGGCTCTTTCTCATTACTTTTATAAAAATATTTAAAAAGAAATACACATAAGGGGAAAGTTAAAGTAATATTTAAACTCAAAAAGCAAGGCAATTCTGAGAAAATAGTACATCAGTTCAATTCCCTTCTCCCCCTTTGCTGTTGCTCTCTCCCTTCCCCATTAGTCAGTGTCCTGTTTCCTCAGTCCTTGTCACACAAAAATTCTCATTGTCCAGTGCATATAGACTTTGTGGACCAAAATCTGTTCTGTTGGATATGTGCAAATCTGGCTAAGCAGTACTGAGATCCAGGGAGTTAAATTCGTGCACCCACTAGGCTACACTGTGCTCTATTCACATACTAATATTAATTTAATATAATTTTAATTTAATTACATAATTCTGTTGCTTCAAAAAATATTACTATACTAATCTCCTCTCCACTGTGTTGTATAAAGTAAAGTCAAGGTTGTCCCCTTCTTTCTATATTCAAAATATCCATTCAATTTAAATGATATAGAACCCCAGCTCAAGAGCTGAGTATGAACTCTATCCTGAGCGCTCTCTCCACATTTCTGGAGATTAATCTCAGCTCCATTTGTCCATGGAGGAACACTAATGTTGAAGATATGCACAAAAACCTGAAACTGTTAGGGCTCATTTCCTAAGAGAACCAGAGCTGAGGGTGATTGAAATTGGTGGTTACAAAACAGATGTAGCTTCTTCCCGGGAAAGTAAGGTGATTGTAGCTATTTGAGAAACACTAGAAGATTGTGATGCATTTTAAAATATAATGATTTTTTATTTATTTAGTCTGGCTATACTTTCACATGTACAACAACAAAACTAAGAAAGATCCTTTATGCTGGAACAAAGGTATTGGATTAGGACCTGATCCAAAACCCAGTCAAATCAAGACAGTTATTGACTTTAGTGAGTTTTGGATTAAGTCGTAGCAAAAATTAATTGAAGTCAGCTTCACTTTACCTGTTTCCTTGGTTAAATGATGGTAGAAGATGAATGTCATTAGTACATTTTTAAGCACACATAAATGATAATGTATACAAGCTAAGGGATCAATTCTGCCATTAATAGTGTCCAGTGTCCATACTGTAACTTCTGTTTACAGTTATGTTTACCATTATCTAAGTTCCTGATGTTAGTTCTGGAAATCTTACATATGTTATATTAGGTTTTCAAATCCTTTTCTCATTAAACATTGGTAATGCAACTTTCTTAGTACAGAAACTGTAATTGTGACTGTTTTTAAAATAAGAACATTCAACCGTTCTGTTTTTTAAAAAAATTCTACAATTAAATATTAGAGCCTTTTGAGAATGGGCATTTTGCAAATTTATAATACAGCCCAGTAATAGATTTTTTGCAGTAATTCTCTCAAAAAAATGTTTTAATTATTTCAGGCAAGATACTGTTGTACTACTGTAGTTTGTGGGAAATCTCTCCACATTCAGAGGAAGCAGTCATATAACTTCATCACATTCAGCTGATGCTTTTTGACTCCATTGTCATAAGTTGTCCAGTGCAGTCTGCAGTCTCTGCAAGCAGGGCTATGTGGCCATGGAGTACTTCGGGATAGTAAAATTTATTGAGGGTTCATATTTTGACATAATTTGCAGAATTTTAAAATATTGTGTGCAGATTTATTTATTTTTGCACAGAATTCCCCAAGGAGTGACTTGGAGAATATATACAGGTAGAAAATGCCTAAGCAGAAAATGCAAATATAGCTTTATCACTCAGAACTTGCCACTTCACCTTGAATGGTGTCTTACAGTATATGCTATTTAATTATGCTAAACAATCTGTTCCACCTTGTATCTAGCTATGGCACATTGAATACCTTTGCCAGACCTAAAGAAGAGTTCTGTGTAGCTTGAAAGCTGGTCTCCAAACTTTGGTCTAAAGATATTACCTCACCCACTTTGTCTCACCACTAAGAACTGGACATTTATCATTAAATTCAATCATATTTTTCCTCCCAAGGATACTATTTTGGCTTTGACAAGCAGAAGGTATATTAGTGCAGCAGTACCTCTGAAGAGTAGAAATACACTAATGGGACATGCAGTGCACTTCAATAGGTTGCAGGATGTCTTCTCCCCCATCACTGATCTTGCTCTTCTCTGATTACCCAAAGCACTTAACTACATGCTTACCTTCTAAGGATGTGCATAAGTCCCATTGAAGTATCTCTCTAATATTCAGAAGCAGAGGCAATGCGTAGAGGGAAAATGGAGGGTCAAGTGCCCCCCAGAATGGCCTATTGGGAGCAGGCTGTCTCAGGCAGAAGCAGCTCCGTCCCAGCAGGTAGAGCGTTGTGGACCCTGGCTGAGTGCAGGGTAGGAGGGGCTACTGGGCAGGGGAGACACATGGGGCGGTCACATGTCCTCCCCTTTAGCTTGCACCCCTCCCACCCAGTATGGGGAGGCACCAGTTGTCTATGTTCAGAAGCATAGGATGCAGGACCATGTGAGTTTAATTATTGCAAGAATGGGAATAAGAGTTAGGGATCTGAAAGAAGGCTCTTTAATGTATTAGTGTACCTAAAAGGGAAGTTGGGGGCAGGGAGTGAAGGAGAGAGCCAACACATTTTACTGCAGCAAACGTGTAGGCCTTTACAGGCAGACCTGAGTATCTATATTCTAACAGTCAGATCCTGAACTATTATTTATCTGGCCCCAGAATGTATAGGGAGGCCCTGGACTGCTGTGCCTCTTGCCCGGATCATCAACTAGCTGCACCATGATGAGTTTTCAATGCTCCATTGGTCTCTGTCCCCTTGGTCAGCACCCCATTTGAGAGTATTGGAATGGACTTGGTTGGGCCACTTGAAAAGAGTGCAGCTGGGTATTGATACATCCTCGTAATCATGGATTATGCCATCAGATATCTTGAGGCAATACTATTATGCTCCAGAAATGCAAAAGCCATCACAGCAGAACTAATGAAGGTCTTCGCATGGGTGGGGGTGCCTCAGGAGAGTCAGGAAAGTCAACCAGCTTTACATTCCGGGAACTAAAGGATTTGTGCAGAGAAGCAAAGAGAGTTTCTCTGAACTTGTGTCTACCATCCCTAAACAGATGGGTTGGTAAAGGGCATCAATCAGACATTTAAAAAACATGTTAAGGAAGTTCATTTCCATAGACCCTTGTCACTGGGACTAACTGTTCCCACCTCCTTCTTGTTTGCAATATGGGAGGTACTGCAGTCATCCACAGGTTTCTCCCATTTGAACAATTATATGGGAGGCATCTTTACGGGATTTTGGTGTAGTTTTGGAAATGAGGGAGGAACAGGGCTCACAAGCTGACAGCATTGTGCAGTCTGTGCTCACCCTTTGCAAGAGGCTAGGAGCCTTAGGCACTTTTGCAAGGGTGAATGTCCTGAATGCTCAGAGTACCCAAGAGACGGCCTACAACAAAGGAGCCTTCCTCTGACTGTTCAGACCTAGGGATCCAGTGTTTCTCCTACTCCAGAGACAAAACTTTGAGCCCACTGTCAGGGTCCTTTCAGAAATTATTTGCCATGTAGGCCTGGTAAGTAATGACAAAAGAAAAACAAATGTATGTTAATCTTTTAAAGCCATGGAAAACCTAGGAGGGCTTATTGATAGCCCTCTATCCTCTGGAACCAGAATTAGGGTCACAGGCTGACAGCATTTCTGTCCCAAATATGGACCATCCTGGGGGCTATCTCACAGCAGAACAGAAGGTCCAAGCTCAACAATTGGTAGCCACCTCCTCTTTTGTGTTTTTTACCAGACTGGGGTGAACACAACTCATCTTCCAGTGAATCCAAACTGAGTCTGTACAACATGTCAGAGAGTCCCATGGCCTCTTCCTGAGAAGTTGAGAGAGATTGTGAAGCAGGCACTCCAATCCATACTGGACCTTGGGATGATTGAAGGGAACTGTAGCAACTGGAGTCCAGTCATGTTGGTTCCCAAGTTGGATGGGACCACCTGCTTTTTTTTCAATGACTTTATGCAAGTCAATACCATCTCAAAGTTTGATGCATACCCCATGACATGTCTTAATGAGCTACTAGATTGGTGCAGGGGAGGCGAGACTGAATATATTACCACTCAGAGATTGATGAAGCTTACCTGGCTGGATGAGCCTCCTGCTAGAAGGGACAACTAAAGCCTGGGGCTTTGACTGAAGTATGAACTGTGTGAAGATGAGGTATGAATAAAAGGAGGAGTCCCACAAAGTGTTCATCATTTGATTCTTTTTTGAGTTGTGGGTCTTTTGTTCTTGATTTCCTTTGGACCAGAAGTGGTAGGATTGAAGTGTGCCGTGGCCAAAGAGCCAAAGTATCACATTCTCAAATCTCATAGAGACAGCAGACCTACCAGCAGAGACCTATAGCTTGGTCACTTGCACCCTAGGAGGCTACACGGTAGTACTGTAAAGACAATGTGGTCAAACTGCTATGAAATTATGATGGCCTGAAAAGTTAGTAACATTTTCAGAAGAGAAAAGGCAAACTTTAAAACCCCTTCTCTGATTTTACCAGACTGCCAAAAAAACTCTGGAGTTGAGATGTGCAAAATTTCAAGAAAATCAGTTTCACAGTATGGCAGGTGGGAGTTTTTTGTTTTGTTTTTGTTTATAATAGGGAACTATCCGCCACCTTAAGTAGGGAGCAGCTACTGCCACTTCATGACAAGCTTTTTTCAGATTTTTTTTCTAGATATTGACATGTTTGTGAAACATGGCTGAGTAATGGTTGCTATGAGAACTTTGAATTTCTGGGGGAAAAAAGTCAGTTGCATTCCTCCTAAAGCAAATTAATCCATTATGTGCACACTCTTAACTCCCTCTCCATTTATCCACTTGCACCGCCCTCCTTATTGCGTTAGTTGACCTCCCTTGTATATCTTTCAACCTACCCCTCTCTGTTGACAGCATATCTGCAGCATCTGTTCATTTACATAGCTGGGTTGGATTTAATCAACCCAGCTACGTAACTTAAGAGAAGATACCAAGAAACTTCTTTACTGTAAAAGGAATCATCATATAAAATTGTATTATCCCCCCCCCCCCCCCCCCCCCGATCATTTATGGGTTAACAGAAAATCTAGGAAAATATAGCTTCATCTTCTGAAGACCAACAGAATGCACTGGCAATAATGACCCCAGAGTGGCAGCTGTATTCCATTAGTTATCCCTTTTTAATTGAATCCTCTGCTTTCTGAGCAAAGAAGTGATGGACTGAGTCCCAGTACTGGGCTGTGTGGAACTGGGAAAAATAAATGATTTGATATGATCAGCCTAGTGTTCTCTTAGAGAGATAATAGTTATTTCTTTGTGTATAAAGCTCTTCCCTGAATTCCCTGAAGGCTTCCTGGGGCTGTCCTGGTAACTTAAAAAAAATCCAGCTCAAACCAGCAGTAGCCTAATTCTTCCTCTGGAGCGTACTCCCTAATTATTTGTAGCAAATAACTCAGAGCTGCACAAAGTTTAACTCAAAAACCAACCAAATAAAAAATTGGAAAAACAAGCAACTTCTATTGCAAGGAATTCTGGGTGAAATTACTTTATGAAACTGTTTCAATCAGCATTTAACCTCCCCATAAACTTAATCAAGCCCCTTTTTTGCCAGCTCTCATTACATTAGAAATGTCTCAGCTCAACCCCCTATCAAGGAAACGCATCATTTCTCTTTAGCAGCAAGTGCAATAAAAATTGCTTTCCCTTAATAAATGTCAGCCCCCCCCCCAATCTCTCTTTTTGTTTAACAATTTTTAAATAGAAAAGAATTTCATTCAAACTTCTATGCCTTTGGAAAAGTCTGTTCTCACAAGCAGTGGATGGAAAATCATGGTTTTTAAGTCAATCTCATTATCTTGGGAAGAATGGGACTCCTGATTATTGAACGTTTATGGTCTGCATACATATACTTACTCTTGCTACAGTACTGTTAGGGCTTGTCTAAACATGGAGTTAGTCAGGAATAGCTATTTCTATGTGTGCATCTTCTTATTCTGAAGTAAGAGTGCTTTGTTCATGTTTAGCACTCTAGCTTAACCCACTTTGAGTTATTCAAAAATAGCTATTCCTGAATCACTCTGCCTCTAGATGAACTTTTAGAGTCCTATGGTTACCGAGTCTCTTGACAAATATTTCCAATATTTCTAACATTCCCCTGGAAATTGGTTGACTAGTAATCACACATGAAAAAATAATCAATTTGAGCATACCCCTTATTCTCAAATTTGTACTCATAGTTGTACACCAAACAATTACAAATAGCAAAGGTGTTCACAGAAATAGGCACAAACAGCAAAGGGACTATATTTGCTGAATAATTATTGACCAATAATGTGACCAGCTCTAGTAACATTATAGTAACAGCAGCTAAAAAATTAAATTTTACTCCCACTTTTTTCAGTGTTTCATCCAAACTAACTTGCCACCAGCTTTAAAGATTTAATATCCCAATAAAACATTTAATTTGTCACCATTAAAATTCATTCTACGATAGGATGAAATTAATGGGAATCATGTTCATAGTCTTTTTTTACACCGTCAGCTTACAAGGCTCAATTGTCCCCTGGCAGCTAAGCCTTACTCAACGTAGGCGGGGTAAGGAGGTGGTGATGCCTGGCCGTGGCATGAGTCAAAAGAAACCAGGGGTTGCACTAGCTTATGTAACTACACTACAGGACCTCAAATCCTTGGAGGATCAGTGGTGCACTCCAACTTTTCCAAGGTAGGGAGTGGGGTGGATGGTATAGGAGCCACCTCTACTGAGTTTATACCACAATGGTATATCTCCATAGGCTGTTTATAGCCAGAATTCATCCTTTGACCCCCTCAAATGCCAAAGTCATAAATGTTTGCTATTTTTAGTCATAGAGCTACCACCAGTGGTAGGAACAAAAATATTAATTTTTAAATATCCAAACCCTCATTTTAAATCTATGTCTGAGTTTCTTTATGGAGAAAAATCCAAGAAAGATGTTCAAAAGACCTGTAGGCCCACCACCAGCACCTCCTTCATAATGGGCAATGTTTGAGAAGTTCAGTGGTGTGGAGAAAAAAAAGCATGGGCATAATGATATTTAAACTGGGTGACTGCCCTGCCCCAGAAATCAGAATGCTTCCCTCTCTTCAGGACTCCCTGCAGATACACACACACACACACACACACACAACATATATTCTAAAACTATCTTATTTTGTATTAATATCATAGAATGTCAGAGTTAGAAGGGACCTCAGAAGGTCATCTAGTCCAACCCCCGCTCAAAGCAGGACCAATCCCCAAATCTCCCCCTCAAGGATTGAGCTTACAACTCTGGGTTTAACAAGCCAATGCTCAAACCACTGAGCTATCCTTCCCTACACAACACACACACCCCTCCAAAGAGCCACTGTATATTTCTAAAATAGAGCTGGATTATCCACAGTTTTATAACTGCTCTGCGTTGGTGGTTTGATGCTCTTGCTGATTTGCGGTGGGGTGGGGTATGATGATAGGAAACATTTTCTAGTGATCACCTGGATAATGTTATGAATAATTGTAAACAGGTGGCCTGTGCCTTTAAGGTCTAGAATTGGCCATCACTGTACAATTAGCCCTGTCTGCCACACTTGGGATGAGGCAGGAGGTTTAATTAGGACCAGCTGGGTATGGAGGAGCTGATTGCCCTAAAAAGTACGTTAGGAAGCTGCAGACAGGTGGGCAGGTCGGAAAATAAGAGAGTACAGAGAATGAGAAAGGTTTCTAGAGGGAAGACCCTGAGACCAGGGGAGTTTCCCCAGCTATATAGGTCTGGGAGTAGCCCCCTAACACAGGGATGATACTAAGGCTGGGTCTACACTACAGCCGGGGTCCGACCTAAGATACGCAACTTCAGCTACATGAATACCGTAGCTGAAGTTGCGTATTTTAGGTCGGCTTACCTGGAGGTGAGGACGCGGGAAAGTCGACCGCTGCCGCGCTGCCGCCGACTCCACTGCCGCCTCTTGCCGAGGTGGATTTCCGGAGTCGACGGCAGAGCGATCAGGGATCGATTTTACCGCGTCTTCACTAGACGCGGTAAGTCGATCCCCGATAGACCGATTGCTACCCGCCGGCTCGGCGGGTAGTGAAGACGTAGCCTAAGACATCAGGGGAGCTTGGGGGCTGTGCTTAGCTTAAGGCTGGAGGGAAGACTTTTGTGTTTATTTTTGGAACTTCAAGTTAATAACCCAGACCCTAAAGAGGACTGCTGTTATTGGATTTGTAAAAGTCTCTTTTTAAGTTTATTGAGGAACCAAGAGAGGAAACTGAATGATGGTCTGCTTGCAGGTCTGCCCTGAGGTCGCAATGGGGTGCTCAGGAAGAGGGCACATGTGAACAACAATGTTCTTAAATTGGAGTAATCCAATTTCTTTCATCAGGGTGTAAAACCACCACCCCGGGGTTAGGAAGGAGTTTCTCCCCCATATCCAGCACTGCACAGTTGACCAAGTGCATTATATGAGCTTTCCTCATTCCTCTGCAGCATCTTGTACTGGCTAGTGCTGGAAGCAAGACACCAGACATGATGGACCAATGTGCTGATCTGCTGTGGTGATTCCTATGTTCAATTTTTCGTGCAGCTCCATGTTATGTTAAGAATTCTCCAGTCACTTGAGATCAAGATAACCTTTATTGTTAACACAGAAACTGAGCCTTTATTGTTAACACAGTAAAGCAAGAGCTGCAGTCATGCTGCCTCACGGCCCAGTAACCAACTCTTCAGCTCTGTGCCTTCAGACAGGTAGAACCTGTCACAACGAAAGATGCAGCATGAAATTCAGAGCAAGCCTTAAAGCTACAGTGAATTGTTCAGTACATGAGTCCATCACACAACTTGCTGCCTCAGATCTGGGTTGTTTTTGATTTGTTTTGGGCTTCTGCATCATGTTGACCTTTCCTCTGAATAGGTCAGACTGTCACAGAGCCAAGATCTACTACCTGCTGGGGTTTGCTGGATTGAGTCATTAGTGACTTTAAAGGCACCTATGCTTTTTTTTTTCTGCATTGTTAATCAGCAGAATGTGGCATGAAGTCCCCTATCGTGCACTGAGTTACTTGGGCTTTAGACAAATGGAATGGATTTCACCCATTATTAACAGCAAATCTTTACTTCTGACAAGCTTTTACATTGCACGGAAATGTTTATCCATAGATATTGTTTTAGCTTTAAACATAGGACATTCTGCATTTTCAATGTTAACATGCTACATTCTGCTGATTAACAATGCAAAAAAAAAAAATCATAGGTGCCTTTAAAGTCACTAATGACCCAATCCACCAAACTATGGCCTTCAGAGCTCTAACCCGCACAGGTAGTAGATCTTAGCTCTGTGACAGTCTGACCTATTCAGAGGAAAGGTCAACATGATGCAGATGCCCAGAACATATCAAAAACAACCCAGATCTGAGGCAGCAAGTTGTGTGATGTCCATTTTAAGGCTCCTTTACCATGTCAGAATGGTGTAAAGTGGCTTTAGTGTAAATGATAATCAGGCTTCCTTTCCATGGTACATATTGTCATGCACCTCCTATGTGAGGCTTAAATGGTTGGCCCTCTACACCACAGATCAGTTTAAATACTATGCATTACATTAAATTTCTCACATCATCCATCCTCCCAACCACATTTTTGGCCTCATTTCTGCCCCCCCCCACCCCCGTTGATGAAATCTTCACTCAATTGAAGTCAATGGCAAAACTCCCATAGATCTCAATGGGGCCACTACTTCACCTCTATTCTTTAATTTAATATTTCTGGTAAATCATATTGAAGAGGGTTTGTGGACCTAATGGCTGAATGGGAAGGACATTAAAAATGCCCACCATGCTGCCGCGCATTAACAGTTTGCTTTGATATAGTACTGTTTCAAAGAGGACTAGATCAAAGCACAATAATGAATTGGGGGTGAGCAATGTCCAGCTGTAGTGTAATGTAAATTCACACTCCAGTTTGCTGCAAATGTTGTGGTAGACAAATATAATACTATGTCTACACTACACAGCTTTCAGCGACATTGCTGTGTCGCCACAGCCGTGCCACTAAAAGTCGCACAGTGTAGCCGTTGTTTGTCGGCTCTTCTGCCAACAAAAAACTTCTTCCCACAACAAGCGGAATTTGCATTGTCTGCAAGAGAGCACTCTTGCCAACAATGTGCTGTTCACACTGGCACTTGTCACAGCAAAGCTTTTGTCTTTTGGGTGCTGGGGGGTTAACACCTCTGAAAGACAGAAGTTTTGTAGTTCAGTTGCCAGTGTAGACATAGCCTTAGAAGCACACAACTTTTCCATTTCAAAAACAATCATAATGCTTAGGAAGAACTTGACTGTTTTGATTCACAGCTGGAGCTTTCACCTGTGTTATTGACATTGCCCTTGTAACCCTTGATATGCTGCTTTTAGCAGAAAGTGGAAAGCTACTGTACCACAACAATTTGCTTGTTTCTGCCAGCTTTATTCTGAAACTTAGTACATTGTCAAGACTTCCTAAATGCTCTTTCAAGCTTTCTTGACACATCTCTATTCAATGGGAGAACAACACGGGGAAGGCATTGTTATTTGTTGAAATCTTTTGTTGTAGCTAGTGCAGCTATTAAGTAGTTATAGGTAGGTTTTCCAAAGAAAGGAGTTGAGAGAAACGTTATGTTAACTATTATTCATTTGTTATTGTTATTATATTATTCCCAAATTGACATTCTCATTTACTTTTATCTTGGGACCTCAAAACCTGGGAACAAACAGCACAATCTTTTTGTTTGTTTGCTATTTGCTGTGCACCCAGAAACTACTGTATTTGCACTCCTTAAAAGCAGACAGTTTTGCTGTCAAAGATTTCACTGGTCTTCTCTCTCTGGTATTGCTTTATTTTTTTAAATTATGTTTTAAGATGAAAGGAGGGCATGGAGTTGTCTCCACAGATGGTCTGTTAAGCTATTATGTGGAGCAATCAGCTGGAAGGCAGAATTTCCTGGGCACAGTTGTCAGCCTCCTCCAGATATTGAACACATATATACATTATAATCCCAACAATTAAATCAGTCCTATGCTTTTCACAACCAGAAGCCCCAAGTTAATTTTCTTCGTAACTCTTCCTGTTATCTGCATGCAGACCTTTCTTTTCTAGTATGCTTGGCTCTATTTTAATTTTCAGTTGACTTCAGTAGCTGTCAAACATTGCATCCTTTATAGAAGCTCCTACTGTTTAAACAAAGATGCCTTTTCTTTCTCTTTATATTTTCAAAGCATACATTTGCTACCACTAAAAGATGTTACCTAACATTTCCATTTGAATACATTTCCACTTAAACATTTGTTAGGTATGCATAATGAAAGTCTTGGTACTGCTAATTTTCATCAGTAATTTAAAAGTGATCTTGATTGCTGAATTCCTAAGGATGTAATTTGTAACAGATGATTTGATTTGATTAGTTGCAGCTTGCCTCTTTCAAAATTTCTGCACATTAAATTAAAAAAAAAAAAAGCCAGTAAATGTTGTTATTCCTTTAAGGGGAGAAAGTGCTCAGTGTGGAATCCAGATGAATTATTGGCAGGGGGACTTGCATTGCAGTCAATCCTGAGTCTGATGCGATAAACTTTCAGTTAGTTTAGACACACATTCTGCTTTGCTCTTATGCAGGTGTACAGTGGGTGGATGGGGAAGGTGCAGGGAGCCATTCCATCTCTCCCTTGCATGACTTTTAGCAGAAGGAAAGGTAAGGCAGAATTGCAGTCCTAAACTCAGGTGAGCATAGGGATTGTTTCACCAGAGGTGTATGGTACCCCAGTGGGAACTGCGAAAGGTAGGGAAGAAGTGTGGTCATGGCCCTGTCCTTTTCACTCTCTTCACTGGCCCACAGAGCTGTACTGGTGCAAAAAGTGTAGAAGGTTGCATTACTCAAAATAGAGCACTTTTCTCCCATGCAGTGAGGAAGTATTCAGTGAGGAAGTCTGCTTCCCCAAGGCAGATGCCTCTCAGGGTATGTCTACACTGCAATGTAAGCCAAGGGTTAGTGGGACTTGAGTCAGCTGACACATGTTAGGGAACCCCGGACTTGAGCATCTCCATTGTATTTTAACCCTACCTTAAGACTTTTGTAACCTGTGCTCAAACCTAGGGCTCTGGTGTCCACACTGCAGTGCTCAGATGTGAGTCAAAGTAACCATTTCACAGAATCTCTAGCACATCCCCACCCAAAATGTGACCACTCTAGCCATAGGACCATGGTACACTGTGGGACAATTTTCCTGCCTGTCCAGCACATTACAGGAAATTTGAAGCAGCTCTCTTTACAAAAAGCTTGATCAGTTTACTCTCCATTGCAAACCCAGGAGGCTCTCTCATAGTGTGCCTGCAGACCAGTGACCAGAAGAGAATGGGTTAATGCTGACCCGAGTTACTGCTGTTAGCAAAGGGAATGTGGCTTCCATTTTCAATAAAGTGGATTGCAGATTGTTGGGATAGAGAGGACTAAGGAAGTTGTCCCATGGAATTGTGGCATACTTCCTGCTGACCCCTGGGACCCAAGTCAAGCGGGGCTGCATCTACACTGAAAAGCTATAGGGCTTGTACCCTGGACTCTGGCTTAACTTGAGCTCAGACTCTCCAGCCCTGGAGGGTCCTCGGACCTGTGTCTGAGCCCTAGGTTAGTGCAATTGCAGTGTAGACACAAGGGGAAAGGGATAGGCTTGAACCCCGGGCTCAAGCACAGGCTTATGTTGTAGTGTAGATACATCCTCAGTCTCAGTGTTCCCCCTGGGTGGGGCAGTATTAACTTGTAACTAAATGGCATTTAATGTCTCTGGACTGACTAACGTCAGTCCTGTGGCAAAAATCTTGCCTGGGAAACTACAGATGTAAGTTATTTCTAGTACGATGGCATATGGCTTCTGCTCATAAATTAATGCATTAAGTGTGCATATTGACATTCATTTAAGAAGACTAGACTTATATTCTTGGATGAAAACAGTTAGGCAGCAATCGCAGTGTACTTACATCAGGAGGAATAAAAAACAAGATACCGGAAGGCAGCAATAAGCAAAGAAATATATTTGTGTGTGCTTGCAAAATCTAGCAGGAAGTTCTGTGTGCTACTTAAAATAGAGAGATAATTAATATTAACCCTGCAATCAGCTGTCTAAGTGAATAAATAAGCATGAAGATAAGAGGAAGGAAAACATTTTGGAGACATTTTGTAATGCAATCCAGCAATCATTCCATAGTGAAAAAGCACAATGCAGAAAGAGCCTTTGGGGGGGAAAAAATAAAACTATGTAACCAGTTCACCTGTACAATAAAATAAAATAAAATAACAATAATAATAGACAAATAAGCCTAGCAATCTCACTAGATTTAAATGATTAGCTTTTGATTTTCTTTCCTTTAATCTTGGCAGCCTTCCCGTTGGCATTACTAGCTACAGAAGAAGTAAAATTCAATATTCTTTCTGACCATTATCTTCAGAATAGTGACTTTTTACACTTAAAGTCAGATTTTATAATTGAGAATTTTGTTCCAGGAGATGAACCATGAAGGACAAAAAAGTCAGCAAATTTCCACAGATCACAGGCTTTTCAGACATAATGGATTAAAGGAATAGGGATTGTTCTAGGAGAGTTAAATTGCTTCTGAAATGTTGGAGAGGAGTGAACAGTGTAGCAAACCCTTGCCCTGCACCCGGCTATACCTGGAGCCTAGTTATAAAACATTTCTTGAAATTCATATAATTCAATTGTAACTCCCCACAAAGTTTCAGTAAATTAAGGAATGGAAAGTAAGGAATGATTAAACTATTTTGATTAGTTATATATTATATTATGGTTTGTTACTTATACTTCAATAATGTCAGTCATAATTAGGATCCCATTGTGGAAGGTGCTGTTCAAACACAGAAGTAGATAGATGCCTTGTCTTGTAGATTTTTAAAATTTAAGATGCATCCCAAAAGACACTCTCTAAATATGAACAACAGACTACAGTTCCTCTTTAAAAAAGAAGATTGCAAGAAATAAGAATTGGTCTTCCTGCCTGCAGAAGGATCTGAATATTCAAGGACAAGGGGAGGATGCACCCAAAAAGAATATTCAGTCAGGTAAAGCTCACAGATAAAATGAAAGAAAACAAAAATGTAATAAAGACTTAATGCTAGCCAAAGGGGTTTAAGTGGCATATGAAGGGATTTAAAATTGCATCAGGGAAAATTTAGTCCAGGACTAAGGAGAAACAAATCTGTAACCCTTACACATGTTAAATAGTAGTAGCTGAGTAACTCCTTTGGTATTCGTACTCACTTCAGTACCAGGTAAATCAATTGAAGCAGTAATTCGAAATAAAGTGATAAAACACATGGATGATTGTCATAGGATATGGACAAACCAACATGGCTTCTGAAAACAAAAATCATCCCTCTAATCTACTAGAGTTAGTTGAATATGTCGACAAAATTATGGATGAAAGCAATCGGGGTGATAGGATTTATTTGGACTTTCAAAAATCCTTTGACAGAGTGCCTCAGAAGAAAGAAAATAATTAAAGGAAGCTAAGTAGCCATAAGGCAAGAACTATTCTGTACTATGTTCTCTACCATGATTGCGTTTTAACATATTTATTAATCATCTAAAAAGAGGGTGAAGAGTGATGTGGAAAATTTTGAGAGGATGCAAATTTGTTTAGGTTAGTCAAGCCTAGTGAAGAGTGAAAGCAACTTCAGAGGAACCTTACTTAGCTAGGTCAATAGGCAGCAAGGTGGCAGATGAAATTCAGTTGTTGATTAATACAAAGTAATACAAAGGAATAAATCATTTTGAATTACCCATAAACATTTCTGGGTTCTATATTAACTGTAAACACTCAGAAGAAAGATCTTAACATCATTGTGGAAAGCTGTTCCATCATTGTGGAACCTCTGTTCAATGTACAGTGATGGTCATAAAAACAAACTAAAAACATTAGAATGCATAAAGAAAGGAATAGAAAAATACTGTAATTCTTATAATTTATTATATAAATCATTGTTATGCCCTGTTCTGGAATATATTCATTTCTAGTCTCCATATCTCAAAATGGAACAGAAGGGATCCAGATACAAGTGACAAAAATATTGGAAGCATGCAGTGATTTCTATCTGACAAATGATGGGACTCTTTATTACAGAGAAAATTAATAAGAAGGTACATGATGAATGTATACTACAAAATGGATGGCATAAAGAAGGTGAGTTGGGTATTTCTGTATGCATGTTCACATAATATAATAACTGGGGACATTCAATTAAACTGATAAGCAACACATTTAAAATTAGTAGAAGGACATATCTTTTTAAACACAACACACAATAATTCTGTGGAATTCATTGCTATAAGATATTTTGGAGGTCAGTACTTTAGCAACAAGATTTGTGGAAAGATTATATAATAATGAAAACATCCAAAGTTAAAATAGATATTTTTTTAAAGACTGAGAAAAGCATCTTGTTTCTGATAATAAGGCAACCACTAATTTATGGAGTTTAGGAATAAATTATCCTATGGGAATGATGGTCCACAATAATCAATTATGGGATTTCTTCTGCCTTTCTCTGGAGCATCTGGTAGTGGCCAGTGTCAGAGATAGGAAAGTGCAATAGGTGGTCTGGTGGGCTGATCCTGTCTATGATTGACTACATTCCTAACTGGAGAAAAGCAAATTTAATACTGATTTTCAATGAAGAAAAGAAAAATAATCCTTGTAATTACCATTCAATAATTCTAAATTCTTTCCAAAGTAAAATAATGGAACAAATATTAAGATAAAATCACCAATTAGAGGTCAATGAAATTATGAACAATAGGCAGTAAGAACCTGTAAAAAGTTAATATATATGTATAGATAAACACAAACTTCATTTTTTTTTAAATTGCAAATTTCTTGAGAGACGAATAGATGTAATTAATGAGTATTTTAATAAAGAATTTCATACTGTGTCTGCATAAATCTTAGCTAGAAAAATGGTTATAAAACTTTGTATAATGGGAATTGAAAACTATCTAAAAGGCCATAAATTATGTGTAGTGATAAAAATATGTTGTATGCTCTGTACCCTAACTACAGATGCAAAATCCTCCATACAAGTTTGTGACACTGCTAGAAGCAGGAGTCATTGGTTAGGCATGGGGAAAAACAACTCCTCTCCCCTCCTGTGCTGAAGGGGAAGTAGGTTTGGGAGGGAGAAAGCTAGCAGTGCCAATCTTCAAGATCATGGTCTGGACTTAACAACTCAGACAACATATTAGTAAGTAAGAGATCTTAATGAGGTAATCTGCTAGTATGGGAGGCACTGACCCCTTTGTGCCATTCTTCACTTGGATGCTCTTCTTGGACTTCTGAGTGCTATAGGACTCCACAGGACCAATTTAGGAGAAGAAATTGGAGCTATAAGTGTAGATCTCAGCTCCCAACATTTCTTTCTTTATAATAGAATGTGTTAGTTGATATTTTAACCAGGAAAGGGGAAAAATATGATTCACTGTGTCTACTTTTTTCTTCCTCCTTCACTTTTGTCCTTTAATATTTCCTCTTGCTCTCTCGTGATGAATACAAATAGTGGAAGATATGGACTATCAATGGCTCAGCAATGATTGCTATGCCCAAAAGCCCTGATAGAGCAAAATACAAATTAAACATGGGACTCTTCATATGTTTAAAGTTAAGCGTTGAGACGAAAGAATTTTGAGCTGCTCTATTTTGTTTCTTAAGCCCTGAAATATTGCTCTACCACCATTAACTGAAAATAGGGAAGGAACTGAAATACAATTAACTAAATTGGTAAGAAATGGGGCCACAGCAGTAGACCATAACATTAAGGTGCTTAAGTTAACAATTAAGCATATACTAAAGAAATAAGATGATGGTTTATAGTTTAAAAGTTTGGTAATTTAAGTGTGCATACAATGTTGGCACACAGCCAAGGACAGGGAATTGGCAGTATGGTCTATACTATGGACTTAGGTTAGGTAAAGGTTGCTCTAAAACTGAAGAGAAGGGTCAGTCAGGCATGCTCAGTCCAAAACTAGGTGAAGGTGTCCAGACCATAATAGTAAACTATAATACTAAGACTTGTTGTGTAACAGATTTGATTGTCAGTTAGACTTAACAGTTATGATTGGTCTATAAGTATGGACCAATAAGAGAGGGGCTGAAGGTGATTGCAGGATAGGTATGCTAAATGCTAGGTTTGGGAAATAAGCTAATCATAACAGGCCAAAAATTGTATAAAAGAGAACAAGCAGGCAAAAGTCGGTCAAGTCTGGAGCAGCAGAAGGAGGAGGACAAGAAGATCATAAGAAACCTAAAAGAGCGAAGGAATCAGAAGAAACAGCAGAAGCAACCACAAGGTGACGACAGCAACAGCGGTACTATTGCTAGGACAGAGCAGAAGGACCCTGAATGAACAGGGAGTGAAGCCTATGGAGAATAAGCATGCCAATTATAGTATAGGATATAGAAGAGAAATAGAGTTAACAAATGTGTATGGTGGGGTTAATAAAGATGGGTGTCTGTGATGTGTATGTCTCTTACTATATATGAAGTTCATAGTTTATAGATTGCTGTCAATGTCCTGCATATGACTGATCACCATGTGCAGAACATAATCACTTAAGCCATTCCAACTGTATGACATTATGGTCTTGGGTATTTAATTTGTATACCTGTGCTAAGGGATTTATTTTTTAACTTAGGTTTAGATTAATTGTATTAGGAAAGGTTAGTTATCCTAAATAAAGAAAACACTTTGTTTTGGAAAAGTACGGCCTGGGTGTCAATCCTTTGAGTGGAGGACTGTATCCATGTCCTCCCAGGGGTGAACAGTTCTAGTTTGTTCTGAGGAGTTTCCTGAAGGGCACAGGGAGATCCTTGGTAAACCCAAGCAATTCTACTAAAGTGGACCCCCTCCTTTCACCTTGCAGGAACGGATTAATAGGTCAACATCATGGGAATCTGGAAGTAAGCAATATGAAGGCTACTCTGGAATCCCTGAATCTGTTCTTGGGGTAACAGCATGTGCTTAAATGCCTTGCTGAATGAGTCCTAGGCCTGGTCTACACTACGAGTTTAGATTCATAGATTCATAGATTCTAGGACTGGAAGGGACCTCGAGAGGTCATCAAGT
>NW_020664372.1:9821779-9852920 GCF_002925995.2 Terrapene triunguis
CTTCCTCAGCTCTCGTCCACTCACGCCCCTTCTCTACCTACGCTACATTGATGACATCTTCATCATCTGGACCCATGGGAAAGAGACCCTGGAAGAATTCCACCATGATTTCAACAGCTTCCTCCCCACCATCAACCTCAGCCTGGACCAATCTACACGGGAGGTCCACTTCCTAGACACCACAGTACAAATAAGCGATGGCCACGTTAACACCACCCTATACCAAAAACCCACCGACCGCTATGCCTACCTTCATGCCTCCAGCTTCCACCCTGGACACACCACACGATCCATCACCTACAGCCAAGCGCTGAGGTACAACCGCATCTGCTCCAACCCCTCAGACAGAGACCAACACCTACAAGATCTTCACCAAGCATTCTCAAAACTACGATACCCACACAAGGAAATAAAGAAACAAATCAACAGAGCCAGACGTGTACCCAGAAGCCTCCTGCTACAAGACAGGCCCAAAAAAGAAACCAACAGAACTCCACTGGCCATCAACTACAGTCCTCAGCTTAAACCGCTCCAACACATCATCAGTGATCTACAACCCATCCTGGACAATGATCCCTCACTTTCACAGACCTTGGGAGGCAGGCCAGTCCTCGCCCACAGACAACCCGCCAACCTTAAGCATATTCTCACCAGCAACCACACACTGCACCATAACAACTCTAACTCAGGAACCAACCCATGCAACAAACCTCGATGCCAACTCTGCCCACATATCTACACCAGCAACACCATCACAGGACCTAACCAGATCAGCTACAACATCACCGGCTCATTCACCTGCATGTCCACCAATGTTATATATGCCATCATGTGCCAGCAATGCCCCTCTGCTATGTACATTGGCCAAACTGGACAGTCACTACGCAAGAGGATAAATGGACACAAGTCAGATATCAGGAATGGCAATATACAAAAACCTGTAGGAGAACACTTCAACCTCCCTGGCCACACAATAGCAGATGTAAAGGTAGCTATGTTACAGCAAAAAACTTCAGGACCAGACTCCAAAGAGAAACTGCTGAGCTCCAGTTCATTTGCAAATTTGACACCATCAGATCAGGATTAAACAAAGACTGTGAATGGCTATCCAACTACAGAAGCAGTTTCTCCTCCCTTGGGCCTGGTCTACACTACAACTTTAATTCGGATTTAGCTGCGTTAATCCGAATTAATCCTTAACCCATCCACACAACGGAGCCAGTTACTTCAAATTAAAGGGCACTTAAAATCGATTTCTGTACTCCACCCCAACGAGCGGAGTAGCACCAAAATCGATTTTGTAAATTCGAATTAGGGGTAGTGTGGCCGCACACCACCGAATTAATGTGGTTAAAAACCGAATTAATGTGCTTAGTGTGGCCGCGCACAATCAAATTTATACAATCTGTTTCCCAAATTCGAATGATCTAAATTCGAATTAAACTCGTAGTGTAGACGTACCCTTGGTGTTCACACCTCAACTGCTAGCAGAGCACCTCACCCTCCCTGATTGAACTAACCTCCTTATCTCCATACTGATCTATACCTGCCTCTGGAAATTTCCATTACTTGCATCTGAAGAAGTGAGGTTCTTACTCACGAAAGCTTATGCTCCCAATACTTCTGTTAGTCTTAAAGGTGCCACAGGACCCTCTGTTGCTTTCTAAGTAAACAATTATTGTCATTTGCTTAAGATATGTTAAGACCTATCACTTTATTTCTTTGACAAACTGAAATAAATCTCTTAATAAATTGAATTTTATTAGCTATAAGGGAATGTCTCAGTAAAGATAAGAATCTTCCAAGTTAATATTAGTTGGCATATTTCCAGTATCCACTGACCTTAATTGTTCAAACAAGATAACTAACCCCCTTCATCCACATGTTTGCTTAGTTAAGCCACAGAAAGCTGAGGTAGAATTGATGTGATATACAATATGATTAAAAGATTAGTGCTTATATCTTCTATATCAGATAGCTGTCTTATTCTGTTCATGGCAAAAACATTTATATTTTAATGTCTTTCTGACAGCAGTCTAAAATATCATGTTTGCAAATACTGTATAAAAATATGTATGTTACTCTATAGTTAGCTTATTACTAGTATGCAGTGTTAGCATGATTTATATATTTTGTAATTATGATATAAAATGACAAACACTGAGAGCAGAGATACTAAATTTGCATTAGATTTCCTACTGGGAGGGCAGCGGAGAGTCTCTGCTTTATGTTACAAACTTCATAAATATAAGAAATGTATTTCTGATACTATAATACAGTGTCTTGTTTCAAACATGCCCACAAATTGAATTCATTTCAGTACAAGAGGACATATCATTCTGTGTAAGCATGTCCTTCTTGTTTGGCCTTTCTTCTTTATGTACTTTGTAATAATAAGTTGGTTTTGGTTGAACTACGCCACAAGTGTGTGTGCAGGGCCGGCTCCAGGCACCAGGCACCCAAGCTGGTGCTTGGGGCGGCACCTGGAGGGGGGCGGCGGCGCGGCGCTCTGGCCGCTGGGAGGGGGGCGGCCGGAGGCTTTTTCGCCTGGGGCGGCGAAAAAGCCAGAGCCGGCCCTGTGTGTGTGGTTTGGAAAGCACTCTATTCCCTCAAGTGAAATTAGTGTAAACAAAGTGTTTCATTGGTATTGTGTCTAGTGGTACAAGGGAGAAGAGTAGGAATGAGAATCATATTGCTCATATGTGATTTAAATTGTTTTGTGTGGAGGGAGCAAGGAACTTTAGAGGAAAAAATACTTTTTCAGAGGAATGCTGGAGCAGGGTTTAATATTTTTCAGGTAGCCCTGTTTTGTTTGCAGTAGAGTGGTTGTTTATCTCAGGATAGTCATCAATGAGTAGTAAAAGGTGTTTTCTGGGGTCTGCCTTAGGGATGTGCAGAATGTGAACTATTATGGGACCTTAGACTGTGAGGGAAGAGAAGCCTCAGTGCTCCAGAAGCCCATAGTTGAATCTGAAAAATTCTCATTGACTTCAGTAGGGCAGGATTTCATCCAATATCTCTAGCTGGTCATGGTCATCCAGCTTTAAAAATACCCAATTTCCCAGGGAATCTTATGCCTGGAGGTACAGGGAGAGGGATGAGACCAGCTGCTTTGTCACTGACAGCTGAGAAGAGCAGAAGAAAGGATTGGAGTAGGGAAAGAGACAAGACAACAGGGAGAGTAGGTTTATTAGTGGTAAGACTGTTGGGTGAAAATGGATATATGGGAGAGATTATGACTCGTAAGAGGTTTTATAGAAGAGAGATTTAAGATTAAATATGGGGAGGTGAATCTATAGAGAATACTCAAAGAAAAAAAAATAACAAGCCAGTTGTGTCTTGAAGAAAGAGGAGAGAAAAAGATTTAGAGTATAAAAAAAATGGAAAATTATGGAAGACAGAAAATTAATTTAGTCTGTTGGGAAACATAGACACTGAATGTCTGAGGAATAGATGCAGAAAGATACAAGAAAGAAGTAGAATGTAAGAAGAGAAAAGGGAAAAAAGGTCAATGAACACATAGTGGAGATGTTAATAGTGATGCAGTATACTCACACCAAGTACATTTGTGTCTATTAACGGTACTATCTTCAGAGGCCAGTGTATTCTGTAGCTAGAGAATGGAATTCACTCATCCCCCAGAATTATACTCCAGAATATGAACTTTCAATTTTTTAACAATACATTCTTAACCTTCATAGTTACAGAGAGAGCCTCAAGATGTGAAGAGAGTATAAACCAATAGTGATGTCCACCTGAGACTGCACTAGCTCTTACTGGTGTGAAATGCCCCATTCTTCACAAGCAGGGCCTCATAGACTGCAGTTCTGTGGTAGCAGAATTTGGCTTTTTTTCCAGGATGCCATAGAAGTAATATTTTTCCCATGAAATTTCATACAGCTATGCACCAATATCATATTGGGCTCTGTCTATAGCTGCCTAATACTCTTCAGATTTCCTCACTAGGGGAGTTAATTGGATTACAGTGTGTGCTCCCTGCACTATTTCATTGAATCAGGCACTAGGGGGTGGGAGAGCCAGAGTCTGAGTCCAGCTTGCCCGCTAACCTGTGAGGAGGCATATGTGCAGCTTGCCAGCTGAGTTGCCTGGAGAACTGTAGAGCAGATAATTCCCCAGGGAATCAAGGAGATGAACCATTGAAACCTGCTACCAGCTCCCCACTTGCCTAGTACATGTTGTGAAAAGGAGGTTCTGAGTAGGCCTTCCTGGACAGTATTGCAAGAGCCAATGCCCCAGAGAGAATTGGGGTGGTGGGGGGGGGGAACGAAACATTCTTAAAAGTAATCATGATAGAAATGAAGGGTAGGTCATGGCAATACAAAAAGTTAATATTGCCATGAAATGTATGGATTCCTGCTATAGAATGTGTCCCAGTATGCCACAGATTCCTGATATACCTATGGAAGAAAAGTGTCAATGGGGTATAAGCTCTAGGGGGGTTGTTTTTTCCCTGTTCTCTGAAGAAAATAAAACTGCCCCTCTGCCTCTAAATTATCCAGTTACAAAACTTTCCCACGTTGCACCCAGGTAGACTTCCATAACTTGACTATTTTGGCCCCATAAATCATACTCCAGGACCCACAACACATAGGGCTGGCTCTGCCCTAAGAATGGATGCACAGAGCAGCTATGTTAAGTCCTCCCTCAGAACTGGTGCTACATTCATTGTCAGCATCATTACAGGATATGATTAGGATAACCATTAGATTATAACCTTGTGATGCACTTGGTTGTTAGTGTCTCAATGCTTAAGGTATAGACAGACTTTGTTTTAGTTTTGTTTTTGAAGGGTATGCTTGGGTTCATTTTAAACAAAAAATGTGATTTAGAAGGTACGTATGCATAAAGAAGCATGCTGTGGCTCACCATGCTAGGAACATTCTAGAAAAGGCCAAGGGGAGGGAGGGTGAGCTCAACATGTGGAGTGGAGAAGTATAAGCCTGTGATGAACAAATCCATATCTGGAAAGGTTAAATATGATTGGCTAGAGGTTTGTTATGTAACTACCATGTGCTATAAAATAGCAATGGGAGGGGCTCCTTGTTAGAGGGACTCTGGCTGACTTTTGTACCGGAGTTCTTCCTTTGTTCACATTGAATAAAGTCTTGTTGAATTGAATGAAGTATCGAAGACCCTTGTTTCTGCATGGCATCTGACTCATTTGGTTATTATTGGGAATCACAAAATCCCAATAGTTTCTATCATCCCTACAGTGTTTTGGATTTGGGATAGTCAGTCTTGCTATAGTCTCGATACAGTTTGTGACCTTTTAGAGCAATAGAAATGAAATGCATTTACATAATGTGATTATGATTTCAGACAATTACCTAAAAGAATGATGGTGTTTCCTAATGTATTTCATATTCAATGTGTGAAGGATCTGGACTGAAGAGCTAATCTTGTCCACGCTGCGGCAGGTGTAGAGAGCTCTCATGCAGCAGAAATGGGGTGGTTCTGCTCTGCAAGGTGGAGGGAAAGATTTAGGAAAGCTGTATGCAGGAGTGAAAGTGAATCCCTGCATGGTATTTAGGCATGCTTTGTGGATGTTCCCTGTATTCTGCAGCACATGAGCAATTGAAGGGACAAATCTTCCAGTGTTTGCCACTTGGAGAGGGCTAAAGCAACCAAGGCTAGTCTGGCAATAAGGCTTGAGTAGCCTCTGAGGAGCACTGTTATATTCACTCAAAAGCCTGGGAGGGAAGAGAAGGATCCATACCAGACTTCCTCCCTCATATTTGCCCAGAACAGCCAAGGTAGTTGACCTCGGCACTGGGTAGTGGACTTGCCCCTGGATGTCCTTATGTAAATTCTGCAGCCTGTCAAGAATGATGCGGGGAAATGAAAATTCCTGTCCAGAAACAGAGATTGTATATAGGTCCATGCAATCTGTGCAGTTACTGCTATCATGATGTGTTATTTGCTGTGTGTTTGATATACTGAGCAAAGCATATTTAGCTTCAGCATAAGGCAAAAAGTCCAAGAGGCTCCAAATACCTTCGTATTAAATCCCTCTCTTATGGTCAGCATTATATGTCTTTGAAGGACTAGCTCTCTCAGAATGGCTTGATTTCCCTTGATTAGCATAGCAATGTGAGCCACATTTTTCAATTCAATGCTAATGAACTGAAACATCAGACAAGCTGATGCTATGGTGCAAAAATGTGAATCAGTTTTGATAATATTAATCATGGTTTGCTTAATTTTGAACCTGGAAGTTTTGACTAAAATTTTAAATTTACATATATGAAACCTGCATTTCAAGAGGAGAAACATAAAACATTTTTGTACAGGCAAGCGCCTCAGTATAAGATACATCTTTTGCAAGACGTACCCAGCAGTGAACAAGGGGATCACATGGAATGGTGCATGATGTATTGTATGCAATCCATAAGAACTGTATTTTTGTTTATGGTATAAGTGCTATGCCAGAAAAATAATCATGGCAGGAAGACTGAAAACAAAGCAAAAGAAACATTTAATCCTAAGGAAAAAAATAAACACAAGTGAAGCAAATAGGGTATTTGTCATCTCTTCCTTTATGTTTGGCATAGAATTAATTATTGTATTTAGGAGAACACGTTAGAGATGACTAGAAATGTGATTCCAATATTTAGTTTTCTTCCATGACCTTGATGCTACTCAGAGCCAGTGTTATACCGATATACTCAGTCATTAGTAGGCAGGATTGAACCTCGGACTTCTGGATTAGTGTATGAGCCTTTGCTGCATGAGTAAAAGTCACCTGGCTCTTAGGTAAGGCTGTAGCAGACTCATCAATATCTAGCGGGGCTAGGTGCCACTAGAAGGGGACAGAGGGCCACACCAAGTAGGCATGGGTTACACCTGCACTGGGTATAAGCAGCCTAAGCAATTGCTTAGGCCCCAAGCAGCTCAAGGGGGCCCTTATGTGCTTTTTATCATAAAAACTTATTTTAGTATTGGGGAGGGAGAATATTCCTGTTTAGGGCCCCCAATGCACTAGCACCAGCACTGATGCTACCAATAAGTATAATTAACTTCCAGCACAAGTGAAAATCTACAGCACAATGCAGATTTCATTCAGTGACTAAATCTACACATATCCAACATGGAGGGTTTGATTTGCACTTAGGAAACAAAGAAAATCCAGGATTAAAGTTGCAATGATGCTCCATCCTTATCACCTATCCTTATTTTAATCCATGCCTTCATTTCATATTCAAATAGAGTACCTTTCACTTGAGGACCTCAAAGCATTGTGTTGACATTTATTAGTTAGGCTTCACATCACACTTAAGAGATGAGTATTGTTCAGCATATATTATCATAACTATTGTATGGCTAGATAAACAGAGGCCAGAGAGGTTACAGTGGTCATGGTTGAAACGCTGCCTTTTCCTCTTGGCCAGGCTTCTTACTAAATTTTAGGCCCTAATCCAAGGCCCATGAAAATCAATGATGATCAAGTCCCTTAGACAGAAATGTAATTATGTGGTTTTCTATGTCCTGTTCACAAAGTTTCCATTGATATTTTCTGTTTAAATAGCAACTGGCAATACAAAGATTCATCTTGCTTCTGTGAAAGCAAAGCATCATTCATTTAATCAAACTGATCACCACAGTCAAAACAAATCTGAATGATCAAAACCTTTCCTACTCCTCCCTCCCACCCTGACCTGTTATATATAAAGTGTATAATACCTATCACTAGGGAGGCCCAGTCCAGGTCTAACACAAGTGCATTGGGACAGATTGATTATATAGAATCAGAAAAATATAGGACTGGAAGGTCATCTAGTCCAGTCCCCTGCACAAAAGCAAGACCAAATATTGGCTAGACTGTTCCTGACCGGTATTTCTGCAACCTATTCTTAAAAGCCTCCAATGATAGAGATCACACACCTTCTCTAGGTAATTTGTTCGAGTGTTTAATTACCCTTACAGTTAGGAAGTCTTTCCTAATGTCTAACTGAAATTACCCTTGCTGCAATTTATGCCCATTACTTCTTGTCCTTTCCTCGGGGGTTTAGGAGAACAATATCACCGGCCTCTTTATAATACTTGAAGGCTGTTATCATGTCCCCCCTCAGGCTTCTAGTCTCCAAACTAACAAACCTTTTTTTCCACCAATTTTTCCTATCAGATCATGTTTTCTAGATCTTTAATCACTTTTTTGATCTCCTCTGGAATTTCTCCAGTTTCGCCACATCTTTCCTGAAATGTGTTGCCCAGAACTGGACACAGTTCTCCAGCTGAGACTTCATCAGTGTGGAATCAAGTGGAAGAATTATTTCTCATGTCTTGCTCGCAACACCCCTGCTACTACATACCAGAATGATGTTCTCTTTTTTTGCAACAGCATTACACTGACTCATATTTAGTTTGTGACCCACTATCATACCTAAATCCTTTTCTGTAGTATTCCTTCCTAGACAGTCATTTACCATTTTGTATTTGTACAGTTGAGTATTCCTTCCTAAGTGTAGCAATTTCCATTTGTCCTATTGAACTTCATCCTCTTTATTTCAGACCATTCTTCCAGTTTGTCAAGATTATTTTGAATTCTAATTCTGTCCTCCAAAGGTTTGCGACCCCTCCCATTTGGGTATCATCTGCAGACTTTAAGTGTACTTTCTATGCCATTATCCAAATCATTTTAAAAGATTTTGAATAGAACTGGACCCAGGACAGATACTTGTGGAACCCCAATCAATATGTCCTTCCAGCTTGGTTGTAAACCATTTATAACTACCGTCTGAGCATGGTTTTCCAGCCAGTTGTGCACTCACCTTATAGTAGGTTCATCTAGGCTATATTTCCCTAGTTTGCTTAAGAGAAGGTCATGTGGGGCAGTATCAAAAGTCCTATTAAAGTTGAGCTATATCACGTCTACTGCTTCTTCCATCCACAAGGCTTGTTACCCAGTCAAAGAAATGTATTAGGTTGGTTTGACATGATTTGTACTTGACAAATTCATGTTGACTGTTGCTTATCACCTTATTATCTTCTATGTGCTTACAGATTATTTGCTTCATTGTCTTTCCAGGTACTGAAATTAAGGTGATTATAATTCCCTGGGTTGTCCTTATTCCCCCTTTTTATAGATAGGTACTATATTTGCCTTTTTCCAGTCCCATGGAATCTCTCCCCTCCTCTACAAGATCTGACAAGGAATCTCTAATGTCTCAGAGATCTCTTCAGCCAGGTCCATAAGTATTCTAGGATGTATTTCATCAGGCCTTGCTGATTTGAAGACATCTAACTTGTCTAAGTAATTCTTAATTTGTTCTTTTTCCCTATTTTAGCCTCAGATACTACTCCATTTACACCAATGTTCTCCATGTTGGTCATCTGATCACTGCTAGCCATTTTGGGAAAAATGAGACAAAAAAGGCAGTTGTCTCTGTCTTGCCAGTGAAGCACATGTGTCAGTCATCAATACACTGCCATCTCAAGGATGAAAACAAAAGTGATCAGCTTCTCTGCCCACATATGGTCTTTTCACCCTCAACCCATGTGTTTTTGTACTTGTCACCTAAAGAAGGTGGAGGTCCAGCAATCAAGTTTATTAATGTTTGTTTTGTTGCTTGCTTTTATCTGTGTGCTTGTTCTTTACTAATGTTGTCATTCATTCAGTTTGGTTGCCAGTTCTATTAAGCCAAGATAGGAAGAGCTCTGCTGTGGCTTTGGAGGGAAAAGGACATTCTGGGTCAGGCATCAGTCCCCAGCTGCTGATCAGTGCAGTACCACTGTGGCAGTGGAACCTGGACCCCAGTAAAAGGCAGCATGGGGACCAAAGAATACTTCCAGTGGATCCTGCAAGACCAGAAAATAATGCTTAAAAATAAACATTTGTGTGAGGTTAAGAGGGACCCAGGATTAATCCTACTGACATGGAAAACTACTACAGCACATTTATAAAGGATACAGAATAGGTAGGTTTATATACAGTTAGGACCTCTAACAGCAGGTAATTAACTAAAGCCAGATCGCCATGGTGGGGAAAAGTGGGAAGGGGAGGAGAAGTCATGGAGTTTTCTTGGCATTGTCTTCTCTAGTGTGAGATGTTTAGGGTTCTACAGATTTTGGAGGCTGTGCCCCTTCTGAACACATGGGCTCTATGGGAAAGGGAACTCCTTACTGAACAGACAGAAGAAGTCTGCATAGATCACTCTTTTTCCATTGCCTCTCTTAATCCTAAACAGCATGACTCTAACAGGAGCAGAGATGCCATTGGTTGTGTCTACCTGTGGTTGTTCAGTGACATCTGCAGGGGGGACCTAAGGGAAAGTTATACAGCCAAAATCCCATTCAGATTTCAGTATTGAATCTTAGAGGGAGATCAGGAGATAGTGTCAGGGTAAATGGTAAACAGAGTCCCATCTGACCGGAGATTAACTGGAGCAACATCCCTGTGAAGAAAAAGAAGATGGTCCCATGGAGGAAGCATATATATCCCACCCAACAGTTTAGACATGGAAAGACCACAAGAATCCAATCCAAGCCAGTTGAAAATACAAATACAAAAAAAGTTAATGGAGTCACACACAGACCAAATCAGGCCCCTAATACAGAGAATGTTTAATCTGGGGACATTTCTGTTTTCTCCGAACACATTAACCAGACAGTCATTTTTTAGTTATCTTTAGTAAATTTCCTTTTGTTCCTTAAGCTTTCAAAACATAATTTGATACTCCTAGTAATGTGAGTTTATAAGATAAATACTGACACCCCTTTATGTTGCTGAACTAAAAGATCAATCTGCATTAAAAAACATGAAAATGTAGATTTCAGTGGGAATTTGATGTGGAAACATGTGATAAGGAAGACAAAATCTTTTGAAGAAAAAAATTAGCCTATGTATTTTGAGAGGAAAATTAGCAGATTTCAGGACTAGGTCATATTTGCCCATGCTCCCATGTGTGGCAGACCCCCATGTCTGGTTTTTAATGTTTTTATTTTTGTCATTCTCTGCACTAACACGTGGATGCCTGCTCTGTGTGCCATTCACAAACAATGGAGGAAAGAGTTGTACATATCTGTAATAGGGTCCTTGGTTGGTTGGGTGGCAGTAGTAAGGGAGCCCAGGATTTCTCACTCCACCAGGCTCTGACTCAGGGTCCTAGGAGGGTCAACAGCATTTGGCCTCCAAGGAGGTCCTCTGAGTTGTCCTCTTCAGGACACTTCCTACCACCATTTTCCTTTCTCAGCTTCTGGTCTCAGATAAGGTTAAAAAAAAGAAAAGAAATCAAACTGCCAGCTCCATCTGGCTCAGCATATAGCCCTATTCTCTTAGGGAGATTTCTCCAGCTGTTTTGTCAGGAGACGTCTAAATAGGTCTGACTTCCTTCCCCTTTCTGATCCGGGTTGCTCCCTTTTCAACCCTGTCCGCGGGGCCAAAAGGGCTGGGCTACATGGCCCAGTACTGTCCTTTAACCCTTTCTGGTCCAGTGTGGGGTTTGTATAACCATCACAACATCCTTGTGATGAAAAGTCAATGGCAAAAATCAAACAACTATAGCAGTTATACATACACAGCATCTCTATGGAGAATCTTTTATTAACTGAACACTGATATTCTTAATTTATAATTACCTCTTTAAAAGCCTTGCCTCCAATGTTTGCTCTGAGATAGGTGAAGAAAGTAAACGTTTTGGAAATGGATTCTTTAAAACCTCATGACAGATGCTCTGTATCTTGCAGATTTGACCCCATCATAGCAGTTTAGTAAACTACAACATTTGGTGGAATCACAAACAATATGTCTGATTTGCTATTTAGGTTTTCTTCCTAAGATTTGATTTCCTAGTTGTTGTTTTTTTTCCAGTTGTGCAGTTTGATTTTGAAAACATGTTATCTTGATGGATGGCTAAATAGAATTTCTCCTCTCTTGTCAGAATAGGGCTTACAGTAAATCTGTTTGGATAATGAACTCAGCACAGGTCCAGGGGTTCAACCTGGAGAGGGGCTAAGTATCAACTCCTTTTTACCTCAGATGGAGATGAGTGCACTCTGCAGTTCAAAGGATCGCATCCCAGCTTAATAAAGATGCACACATTGGCAGCCTGATAGCTTGCTTTATCTAGTAATCACCACTCCTATTTTTATTTTATTTCTTTATAAACTGAGGCACAGGAAAAGGGACAAAATAGTGTAGCACACATTGGTACATTTATGTATACAATGGTACACTTATGAAAATGCTTTTCTTATCCACCCTTTCCCATTGAGAAATGTAGTGAAGGTAAGTTGCTTTTTTCCTAGAGGAACAGATGTTAAGACTTTAAAACTGGCTGTTTCATTTTCTGTGCTTTATACAATCATATGGATCATATGCTTCTTGAAAAGACTATTCACATGAATAAAGTGAGAATCAGGATTCCCAAATGGAGTAGGATGTGGTCCTGTTTTATACTAAAAGTATTTTATGCTGTTATATATAATATCTTCACTAAACATTGTAAAGGATTGGAAAATAAATAATATAATACATATACAGGCAAAGCTGAGTCTGATAGTGTGACGGCTTAATCCTGTTAGGCATGGAAAGGTTGGAAGTGCTGAGAGAAGTTGCTCAGCTTTCAGCAGACAGCTGTCCAGAATGTGCCCAACAGACATATGGTGAGTCAGGGCAGTGGTTCTGTACATACGCCAAGTTCTAAGTGGCAAAAATAAATCTTTCAGTGTGTAGCATGAGCATGCTGATATTTACAAGTAATCCCATGTAATTGAGACAGATTTATGCCTTATTGTTTCTGTAACACTCACCATGTAGTCTACTGCGTAGCAGGATTTACATATTTTGAAAGTGTTCCTTAAGCTTTCAAAATATGTGTTCTAGAGAACACTGGCCAAAAGGAAGCATAGCCGCAATCTGACTGTTGATAAAGAGAGCCATATGTACAAACCGTACACACATTTGGCATTTCAGTGATGTATTACCATTTCAAAGATATAATTTGCTTGTCTTTGTCAATAACATAGTAACCACAGGGTTCTTCTTCAAGGGCTCTTCTATTCAACTGAGGGTTTACGCATGCACCCATGCATCTGAAGCCACTCAGTATGGCTCCGACGGTACCACCAAAACAGGAGAGATTCCCAGCTTCCTCTCCTGATGAGGCAGTGGTTCAGACATCCCCCTCCTCTCCTGATGATTACTACCAGTTCCAGGATCTCCTATGTTGCGTGGCTGCAGAGCTTAACATTCCCATGGAAGAGATCCAAGACACTCCACATTAGCTGCTGGATATACTTCATTTATTAGGGCAAAGCAGAGTTGCTCTGCCAATCAACTGTCATCCTCGAGTCAGCTCACACAGTTTGGCATACGCTGGCCACATGTATGGCTACCCCAAAGTGTGCAGAAAAAATATACTATATACCAGCCAAAGGGTCTAAATATCTGTTCTCACACCCACCTCCCAATTCACTTATCCAGGCAGCGATGGAAGGGGTTAGGCAACAGCATCCACAACAGGGAGCACAAGTAACTGGACCTTTTAGGCGGCAAAATCGTCTCTTCAGTCAACCTTCAATTTAGGATTTTGAATGATCAGGCATTACTTCCCAAATAGGATTTCATGAGTTACAGCAAACTGGAGGACTTTGTTGAGAAACTGCTACAACAGGACAGCACCCACTTCCAGGCAATAATTGAGGAGGGAAAGCTTGTAGCGAGGACCTCGCTCCAAGCAGTAGCAGATGCAGCAGATACCTCATTGCATTCAATGGCTACGGGCATCATCAGGAGGAGGGAATTGTTGCTCCTTTTCTCTGGTTTTCTCAGGGAAGTACAAAATACCATCAATGACTTCCCTTTTTATGAATCCTGTCTTTTTCAACCAGAAAATGGATGATTCCCTCCATACCCTGAAGGATTCAAGAGCCACACTCCATTTCTTGGGTATTTACACACTGGCACCATAACCTAAGTTCTACTGCCTGCAGCCCAGACAGTTACAGAACCTCCCACTTTTTTTCATTAACAGCCTTATGAACCACCAAGGAAGCATCAGAACCCTCAAAGATCTCATTCTCCAAGACCACCCTTGCAGTCTTCCTCCTCCCAGATGTAACCCCCACAGATGAGGTATTTGTGAGGCACCCTGGAGAGCAGGCAATGTGGTTGACAGCCCTACAACCATCCCACCCACTTTGTTGGTCGTCTAACACACTTTTTACTAGGTTAGAGTATAATAATAGACAATGGGTGATAAATGTCATCTGCTCTGGAGATACAATCGAGTTCTTTACCATACCTCATGCACATCCCCAACCTTGATCCGTCCTCAAGGACCTCTCTCATGAGAGCATACTCATCCTGGAGGTGGACTCCTCACTACAAAGAAAGGTGACAGAGAAGTCTCCTCCAGACTGTCAATATTCTATTCAAATTAATTCCTGATACCCAAAAAGAAAGGCACATGGAGACCAATCCTGGATCTCTGTCTCAATTGCTTCATCTGCAAATACAAATTTTGTATGGTCACCTCAGTAGCCATCATCCTGTTAAAATAAAGCATGTGTTTTTTTGCCTTTTGATGTGCAGGACACTTATTTTCACATCCAGCCCACAGATGGTTTCTAAGGTTTACGGTAGACCCTCAGCACTTTCAGTGCAGGGTCCTGCCATTTAGACTCACCACTGCTTCCAGGATCTTCACCAAAAGTTTTCTCTGTCGTGGTGGCCTACCTTAGGTATTATGGGGTCCTTGTAGTCTCCTGTGTCGATGACAGCGTGCTCCAGAGATGAAGCCCAGATTTCAACCTCCATGTTGCTTAGACTCCTTTCCTCCTCCAGGGTCAGTATCAACATTGAAAAATCAACTCTGAACCCACGTGGTCCTGGACTTCATAGGGGCCTCTATTATATCAGTCACTGCACAAGTGTACCTACCAAGGGACAGATTCCAATCTCTGCAGGAACTCATAGCCTGAGTAGTCAACAGTCCTTCTGTCCCAGCTCGGGCATGCCTATCCCTCCTTGACCACATGGCCTCGTGTATGTATGTCACTCCCTTCACTCTTCTCCTCCTTTTCTGCCTCCAGATATGGCTCCAGAGAATTTACTCACCCCCATGCTATGCCATGGACATGATGCTGACAGTTCCTCCCAAAGTACTCTTCCCTCCAGTTGTGCATGGACCTGCGGCAAGTCTGTGTAGGGATCCCCTTTCTCCCATCCTCCCCAGACAAGACCGATCATTTCTGACACATCCCACATAGGGTGCAGAGCACATATGGGTGACCACATGGCACACTGAACATGGACCCCTCGTGAATCCAGGGTGTACATTAACATTCTGGAACTCAGGGCTATAAGGAAGGCATGCCAAATATTTCTCCCATCTATTTGCTCCCATCATGTTCTTATCATGTTAGACAACACCACAACTGTTTACTATATCAACAAATGAAGGGGCAGAAAGTAAACCACTCTTTGTGGGGGTGTTAAATCTATGGAATTGGTGAATTGCCCACAAGAACATATCTGCAGCCTGTCTTCTGCAGACTCAGAATGCAATTGCAGACTCACTCAGCAGATGATTCGTGAGCGATCATGAGTTGGAGCTCCACAACACTGTAGTAAGTGACATCTTCAACCAATTATCAGGAGGTAGCCGTGTTAGTCTGTATCTACAAAAACAACAAGGAGTCTGGTGGCACCTTAAAGACTAACAGATTTATTTGGGCATAAGCTTTCGTGAGTAAAAACCTCACTTCTTCGGATGCATAGAGACGAAGTGAGGTTTTTACTCACGAAAGCTTATGCCCAAATAAATCTGTTAGTCTTTAAGGTGCCACCAGACTCCTTGTTATCTTCAACCAATGGGACACTCCAACAACAAGTGCAGCACATACTGCTCCAGGGGAAATATTGGTCCCCACTCACAAGGTGATGTGCTCATTCTCCATTGGTTGGACCCGATCAACTACGCCTTCCCCCCCCTCTACCACTCCTACCCTGAGTACTACACAAGATCAAGTGGGAGAGAGCAATGATCATCCTGGTCGCCCAACTCTGGCCCAAACCATTCTGGTTTCCCAACCTTCTCCGCATATTAGTTCACCCTCCACTTCCCATCCCCACTTTCCGCGAGCCACTAATATAACACAATGACAAGATCAGCCATCCTGATTCACAGACATTTCACCACACAGTATGGTATTTGGATGGGCATCTGCTCTTCAAAAGTGCAAGAAATCCTCTCGAGCAGCACGAAGGAGTCCACTAGGTGTTCCTACTGGGCCAAATGGAACCACTTCGCCTCCTTGGCCCAACAGAAAGGACTTTCCCCAGAAGAGGCAGAGAATCCCCTTCTTTTTGATTACCTCCTCTCCTTGAAGACTTTGGGTCTTGCCCTCAACTCTCTGAAGGTCCACAGAATGACAATTCGCGCCTTCCAGCCCCTGTGAAAGGACATTCCATATTTACACACCTGTTGACTGCTAGGTTTTGGAAGGCCCTCCTCAGAACTAATGAAACTAATTATCCCTATCTGTATTCCATTCCCTGCCCTCCTTCCCCTCTGCTCCGGATCTTTTGGATTTGTGGTGGAGAAGGAACTGGAGATGCAGTTGATCCACTTCTTCCTTTATTACCTTGGATGAAACCATGAGGCAAGCCAAGGATGCATGTGTGGACCAACAGACACTACTACTTGAAAAATCTCCGGCTCCAGATACATAAACCCTCAATGCACTACAGCTAGGAACTACACATCTTGAAGAACCTCCAGTTACAGGTAAGTAATGTAGTCCAATCTATAAATTATGGATTGATTATACTGATTACTTAAGAATCCCCAGTTATCACTTTGAAGGTTGACAGGTTCTTGATATAAGATCAGGCCCAGTGTTTAAATTATTATATAGTTGGGAACCCTGATGTGCCTAGTTCTAGCACTCACACCATAGGAACTCTTCTATATTTACAAAGAATTTATTAATGCATTTAGCACAGCCACAAACACCCCAACTCAATAAGGCAAATAGAAATACTACAGAATGCACATCTGCACATCCATATACTTACACGATTCCTTGTAGAACAATTTGAAATGTTAGCCATCATCTTCCTCATCACAATCGCCTTCCTCATCATCATCAGTGGCCATCATCCTGGCACCTCCCAAGGACTACATCTGCTTCTCCTTCCACCCCTAGGCTGGGATGCAACTTTTATAATATGTCACAGTGATGCCACTGTTCCCTACATATTCAGTAGGGGATTTCCCCCTTTTTCCTTATTTGTATTTCCATATCTTATTAATGTTGGAGTGTCTTTTTTTTTTTCCTATAAGTTAGTATACCAATGATCTCCACTTACTATCATACGTCAATTCATTACCATGGCCCTTTTGTGTTTAGGTATGTGTTAATGTAGCTCATGTTCCTGTTGTATACATCAATTTGTTGCCATGACACTCTTGTGGTTGGATCATGTACCTGTGATTGGAACTTCCCGTTAAACACTCTATTTTCAGCTCCCCAGACAACAATTTATTCCATTGGCCATTTATCTGCTCAAAGTGTATCTGTTCAAAGGTCATAGGCCTCATGCCTTATGCTAACTTGCTGAAGCTAATGTCTTACAGGATACAGGCCTGTAGGTTCCTTGCATTACTGCTGAATATAATGCAAAGCAGTGAATATAATAAAGGCAAGCTAGACCACTGGGCTACAGTAACCTCTCTTACTGACACCTAGAATGTAGCACAAAATATCTTATTAGGTATATTGGAGTGATGATGATTGCAGAATAGAGATAGAAAGCTACATAGGTTTAAAAAATGGCTTAGAGGAGAAGTGAAGGCAGGTAAAAAAAGTTGATAGCAATGAAAACAAATTAGAAGCTAGGAATTCTGGAACATTAGTATGGGAATCAAAAGAACACAAGGAGAAATCTATGGCCAACACAGTTAAAGAAGGTTTTTGATTCTTTAAAGTATATTAGGGGGAAAAAATCCTAAGAGTGGCATTTTTCCATTAATATGCAGAAGTGTTGAGTAATTTTTTTTCTGTGCTTGAGAAAAAGCCAGATGATGTAGTTATATTATATGCTGATGATGAAATATTTTCCATTCCCAAGATAGCTCAGGAAGATGCTAAGCAGCAGCTACTAAAGTTAAACATTTTGAAATCAGCACATCCAGATAACTTGCATCCAAGAGTTTGAAATGCTGGTTGAGGAGCACTGGTAAGTTAATTTGATTTTCAATAAGTCTTGGAACACTGGGGAAATTCCAGAAGAAGGAAGAAATCTAACATTTTGCCAATATTTAAAAAGTGCAAATGGGATAACCAGCATAATTATAAGTCTGTTAGCCTGACATTGATTCCAGGCAAAATTATTGAATGACTTAAATGGGACTCTTATTAATAAGGAATAAAAGGAGGGCAATATAATTAATGCCAATCAACATTTGGGTTTATGAAAAATAGACTCTATCAAATTGACTTGATTTTTTTTTTAAATGAGATTACAAGTTTGGTTGATAAAGATAGCAGTGTTGAGGTAGTATACTTAAATGTTTGTAAGCCATTTGAATTGGTACCAAATTAATTTTTATTAAAAAACTAAAATGATAAAATATCAAAATGGCATGCATTAAATGGATTAAAAACTGGCTAATTTGATAGGTCTCAAAATGTAATTGTAAACTGAGAATCATCACTGAGCAAGTGTTTCTAGTGGGGTCCTGGAGGAATTGTTTCTTGGTTCTATATTTAACATTTGTATCAATGATGTTGAAGAAAATAGAACATTGTTGCTGATAAAAGTTTGCAGATGTCTAAAAGATTGTGGGAATGGTAAATGAAGAGGACAGGTCATTAATACAAAGTGATCTGGATCACTTAGTCAGATGGGTGCAGGCAATGTTAATTTCAATACAGCTAAATTTCTTTACTCTCTCTATATATAAAAGTTATATATTTAAGAACAAAGGATGTAGGCCATGTTTACAGGATGAGGAACATCTTCCTGAGAATCTGTGACTGTGAAAGTCTTGGGGGACATGGTGGATAATCATCTGAATATGAGCGCCTAGTGTGACGCTGTGGCCAAAATGGCTAATACAATCCTTGAATGCATAAATAGGGGAATGTCTAGTAGGAGTAGGGAGTTTATATGACCTCTGTATTTGCTGCTGGTGTGACTGCTACTGGAATACTGTGTCCAGTTCTGGTGTCAACAACTGAAGAAGGGTGTTTGAAAAATTGAAGAGGGTTCAAAGAGCCATGAAAATGAATGAAGGAATGTAAAAAAAGATGTCATATATTGATAAACTCAAGAAGATCAATCCATTTAGCTCATCAGAGAATGTTAAGGGGTGATTTGATCACAGGCTATAAGAACCTACATGGGGAACAGCTATTTGATAATAGAGGACTCTTCAGTGGTAACTGATGAGTTTGATCTTGATTATTAAGTAATGAGATGTTGAACGGTTTACCTTAAATTGGTTTATTACACCACACTGCCTTGACTACAGATATGACAGATCTCATGTAGAAAGGCAACATTTACCCAGCTAGGGCTCAGGCTGCAGCTCACTTTTGACCTGAGCTGGTTTACAATCTGATATTTATAAGCTACATGTTAAACTCATATGATAATAAAAGGTAAGTTGAGTAGCTGGTGTCATCCAATCATTAACAAAGTTCAAGTTATTGTTAATGTCTTACAAATTCCACTGTGCCCCAAACGTCCAGCCATAAAGAAACATAAAAACTTTACTTAGGGTATGTCTACACTACGAGGGTAGTTCGATTTCACTTAAATCGAATATGTGGAATCGATATTGCAAAGTCGAACGTGTGTGTCCACACTAAGGACAGTAATTCGACTTTGTGAGTCCACACTAACGGGGCAAGCGTCGACATTGGAAGCGGTGCACTGTGGGCAGCTATCCCACAGTTCCCGCAGTCCTCGCTGCCCATTGGAATTCTGGGTCGAGCCGCCAATGCCTTCTGGGTAAAAAAATGTGTCGAGGGTGCTTTTGGGTAACTGTCGTCATCCGTCCGTCACTACCGCCCTCCCTCCCTCCCTGAAAGCGCCGGCGGGAAATCAGTTCGCGCACTTTTCTGGTCAGTGACAGCGCGGACGCCACAGCACTGCGATGATGGAGCCTGCTGCAACCATCGCTGCAGTTGTGGCCTTTGTCAACGCCTCGCAGCTTCTCATCCACCTTTCCCAGAGGCAGATACAGAGAAATCAGAGGAGGAGGCTACGGCACCGCGGTGAGGGCCTGAAGTATGAGAGTAGCACAGAGCTGTCAGAAACCACGAGATCCAGCGCCGAGGACATCACGGTGGCAATGGGTCATGTGGATATTGTGGAACAGCGATTCTGGACCCGGGAAACAAGCACGGACTGGTGGGACCGCATAGTGCTGCAGGTCTGGGATGAATCCCAGTGGCTGCAAAACTTTTGCATGCGGAAGGGGAATTTCCTCGAACTTTGTGAGTTGCTGTCCCCTGCCCTGAAGCGCAATGACACCCGGATGCGAGCAGCCCTGACTGTCCAGAAGCGAGTGGCCATAGCCCTCTGGAAGCTTGCAACGCTGGACAGCTACTGGTCAGTCGCGAACCACTTTGGTGTGGGCAAATCTACCGTGGGGGTTGTTGTGATGCAAGTAGCCAACGCAATCGTTGAGCTACTGCTCTCAAAGGTAGTGACCCTGGGAAACGCGCAGGCCATCATAGATGGCTTCGCCGCGATGGGATTCCCAAACTGCGGTGGGGCTATAGATGGAACTCACATCCCTATCCTGGGACCGGACCACCAGGCCAGCCAGTACATTAACAGAAAGGGCTACTTTTCAATGGTGCTGCAAGCACTGGTGGACCATAGGGGACGTTTTACCAACATCAACGTCGGATGGCCGGGCAAGGTTCATGACGCTCGCGTGTTCAGGAACTCTGGTCTGTTTAGACGGCTGCAGGAAGGTATTTACTTCCCGGACCACAAAATAAGTCTTGGGGATGTGGAGATGCCTACAGTGATCCTCGGGGACCCAGCCTACCCGCTAATGCCCTGGCTCATGAAGCCCTATACTGGCGCCCTGGACACAGAAAAAGAACTGTTCAACTACCGGCTGAGCAAGTGCAGAATGGTGGTGGAGTGTGCTTTTGGCCGTATAAAGGGGAGATGGAGAAGCTTACTGACTCACTGTGATCTCAGCGAAACCAATATCCCCATTGTTATAGCAGCTTGCTGTGTGCTCCACAATCTCTGTGAGAGCAAGGGGGAGACCTTTATGGCGGGGTGGGAGGTTGAGGCAAATACCCTGGCTTCAGATTACGCCCAGCCAGACAGCCGGGCGATTAGAAGAGGCCAGCGGGACGCGCTGTGCATCCGGGAGGCTTTGAAAGCTAGGTTCCTGAGTGAGCAGGGTAACCAGTGACTGTTAAGTTTGTGGACACAGAAGCTCAACCTGCCCCCGTTTCTTTACCCAGTTTATGTTGACTATCTTCTCCAGCTACATACCCCCTGGAATGACAGGCTCCGCAGTGGTGGACTGGTTGTTTCAACGGAGCCTGCCAGCCGTCCTGGGCGGGACTGCGTGTATGTGTCGGCTATGTGACTTTCTGGCAGGGGGAGGAGGGTTACAGATCCCCTGCTGTGTGGCTCTGTGATCCAGGATAAGGACCGCTGCATAAGATCTGTAACTGCCCTCCCCCGCCACAAAGTCACAGAACAACCCCCCCGCCCCCCCCGAGAACATGAAAACCACCTCCCAGACTGACCAGGGTAACTAGTAACTGCACTGTGTATGTGCCCTGCTGCTGGACCTGCCCCCGCCTCTGTACCCTGGTAAAGGTGACTATACTGTCCAATTACCAACCACCTTCCCCCCCTTCACACAGACTCTCCTCCAAAAGAAAATGATGGAAACAGTAATTAACAGAAACGTATATTTTATTAGTAACAACACATGAAACAGGGGGGTTGGAACTTGGACGGGGGCTTGTGTGAGGTGGGTAGGAAAGGACTTTTCAAAGTTTGGGGAATGAGAGCCTTCTAGTGCTACAGCACTCTGCAGGGGTGGAGTGAAACTTTTCACGGCCCCTGCCGCCCCTCCTTCTTTGGACTTTGGGTGAGGGGGGTATGGGACTTGGTGGCGGGGGAGGGTGGTTACAGATGCACTGCAGCGGGGCTCTCTCCTCCTGCCTCCGGTCCTGCAGAACATCCACAAGGCGCCGGAGCGTGTCCGTTTGCTCCCTCATCAGTCCAAGCAGCGTTTGAGTAGCCTGCTGGTCTTCCTGACGCCACCTCTCCTCCCGTTCCACGTTTGCTCTGTGCATTTGGGACGAGTTCTCCCTCCACTGTGTCTGCTGGGCTGCCTGGGCTCGGGAGCAGCACATTAGTTCTGAGAACATGTCCTCCCGCGTCTTCTTCTTCCTCCGCCTAATCTGCGCTAGCCTCTGTGAGTGTGATGCCAGGCTGGGTTGGGAGACAGTCGCAGATGTGGCTGTGGGAATGGGAAAAAGGGAGTAAATTCCTCAGAAAGATAAATGTAGTTGTGAACAAAGAACATAGTCTTTCTCTGTGAACAAGACCATGCACTGCACCTATCACATGCGCACTCAGGACAAGGTCGAATTTTCGGCCCTCGCCTTCAGTGCCTGTGGTCTTGCAGTGGCGATCTGAGAAGCGGGGCAGGACACCGGAATTTGTGTAGCGGGCAAACATGGTAAGCCGTAGACTTGTGGCTGCTTAAAACTTTAATAGTAGCACTGGCCTCCTTTCACATTGAAAGCAATGCCAGTCTCTGCTGCCAGCAATCAGCCAAGCATGAACTCTGCCCCTGTCCCACCCCCTCGCGGCTGTCCCAGGGAAAGATCCCTGTATGCTGCCCCTCTCCCGCCTCCACCGCGTTGCTGTAAAGCAGTCCCAATACTAACATTCCCCTACCTAATTCAAAGCAGGGCATCATGAGCGACATCACCCTGATGAGGATCTCGGACAGCGAGAAGGAACGGATGCTTAGGGAAAGCCTGCAAAAACCAGGGCCGTATGCCGCCATGCTCTGCAGGGCAATGATACCTGAGTACTTGATTGTCTCCTGGCGCGGAAACGTTTCGTACCACGGAGGACCCAATAAGATCGCTCTCCCCAGGAACCTGATGAACAGGCTTGAACATTACCTCCAGGAGAGCTACGTTGAGATCTCCCATGAGGATTTCATCTCTATCCCCGGACATATAGACCAGATTTTGGTGTAGCTGCACTGGCAGGGACTAAAGAGTGGAGCGTCTTGGGCAGCAGAATCATGAAAAACCGGACATTGTTAGATTTTTTTAAAATAGTTGGGACTAAATAGTTAAGCGCCTAAGGCAAAGAAATCATGAGAAACCCATTGTTAATATTATAAATATTCCAGTTCTGTTACAAATAAATGTTTAGATGTTTAAAGCACTTACTGCTTGATCCTTCCCCTGATTCTGTGTCCGGGGTAACGGCTGGGGACGGTTGGTAGGGGATCTCGGTAAGGGTGATGAAGAGCTCCTGGCTGTCGGGGAATTCAGCGGTGCAAGCGCTGTCGACTGCCTCGTCCTCCTCATCTCCTTCCTCATCTTCCCCGTCCGCTACCATGTCGGAGGAACCGGCCGCGGACAATATCCCATCCTCAGAGTCCACGGTCACGGGTGGGGTAGTGATGGCGGCCGCACCCAGGATGGAATGCAGTGCCTCGTAGAAACAGGATGTGTGGGGCTGGGATCCGGAGTGTCCGTTTGCCTCTTTGGTTTTTTGGTAGCCTTGTCTCAGCTCCTTGATTTTCACGCGGCACTGCGTTGCATCCCGGCTGTATCCTCTCTCTGCCATGGCTTTAGAGATCTTCTCATATATCTTTGCATTCCGTCTTTTGGAGCGCAGCTCGGAAAGCACGGATTCATCGCCCCATACAGCGATGAGATCCAAGATTTCCCGATCAGTCCATGCTGGGGCCCTCTTTCTAGTCTGCGATTGCACGGCCATCTCTGCTGGAGAGCTCTGCATCATTGCCAGTGCTGCTGAGCTCGCCACGATGTCCAAACAGGAAATGAGATTCAAACTGCCCAGACAGGAAAGGGAATTCAAATTTTCCCGGGGCTTTTCCTGTGTGGCTGGTCAGAGCATCCGAGCTCGGACTGCTGTCCAGAGCGTCAACAGAGTGGTGCACTGTGGGATAGCTCCCGGAGCTATTAGCATCGATTTCCATCCACACGTAGCCTAATTCGATATGGCCATTTCGAATTTAGCGCTACTCCTCTCGTTGGGGAGGAGTACAGAAGTCAAATTTAAGGCGCTCTATGTCGAACTAAATAGCTTCGTGGTGTGGACGGGTGCAGGGTTAATTCGATGTAACGGCGCTAAATTCGATATAAACGCCTAGTGTAGACCAGGCCTTAGATAACAATAACACTAGTACAAGCTCAAAACAAGAGTTACAATCAATCATTTCATTTTAACATTGTACATTACACTGATTTCACATCTGTGGTCAACCTTTCCTTTACGCCTTTTGAGAGTTCAGTTCTGTTCCCCTTGTGATTCCATTTACAACTTATAGCCAACTATATTTTACCTAGCAAGCATGTTTGTGGTTCTACTTAATGAATTTTTATTGTCTCCACTTAATATAGCTTTGCAATCTTCTGGTACTCTGGCCAATATACTAACAATTACTTTAACATAACTGTAATGGACAAAGGAAACACTAGGCCCATCTGGCAACATAATCTAGCTGACAATGGTATAACAAGATCCACTGGTTGGAAGTTGAAGTTAGGCAAATTCAGACTAGAAATAAGGTGCATATTTCTATCAGTGAGGGTAATTAATCATTGGTATAACTTATCAAGGGCTGTGGTGGATTCTCTACCACTAGAAATTTTTAAATCAAGATTAGTCTGTTTTTCTAGAAAATATTTTGCATTTTGAAGCACAAATTAATTCAAGGAAGTCCGATGACTTGTATTATACAGGCGGTCAGACTATATCGTCACCTTGCTCCCTTCTGGCCTCATGATCTATGGAATATATTAATTTCTAAGTAAACAAATTCTGTGCTAGTGTGCATGAAGCTCCATTGGCACACACAGTCTGTGCTGAGTCTGAGCTCCTACTTGTGCTGAGAAAGTAGCTAACTCTGAAAGTAGTCCCATTGAAATTTGAAGAGCTATTTGAGGAGCAAAGTACTAGCACCAGTAAGGATTTCAGGATCTGGCCCTGATAAAGTGACACTTCAACAGATCTGAAATAAATTGCAGATCCACAGAATTGGCAAACAAATTGCATTATCTCTATTTCACCTTGCTGGCTCAGAAGAAAGCAAGGAGTGAGTGTCAGATCAGGAGTTGCTTAACATGTCACCCTCCAGCCACTTCTACACCTCTGCAGGACTGAATCCTTAATGAACTGAGGAAGTCAAATTCTAAAATGCCCTAAGAAAGGGGAGAGATGACTAGCATGATCACTGCTGATGGGTGTGAAATTCAAATCATGCCTATTTTTGAAATGTTAGTTATAAAGGTATGAAATTGCATCCCTGTTTCATGATTGGTTGGGTGCTCTACAGTGAGAGTCTAATTCATCACACAGTGCTATTCTTTGCATAGATACCTTTTTTAGATCATCCCAAATTTATCCAGCTGCTACTTGAACAGCCAGCAAGTTATGAAAAAAAAAACCAGAGAAAATAATAGGTAATTTATAATAGGTTCAGATATTACTTTGCCTTTTCTCTTGCAAATTATAATGGAACCATTCAGATTGACTTTACCATATGTCATTGCATTTGTGAACTACAACTTCCATTTGATGGAGAAAAATATCAGAGAACCATTTTTTTTTAAATGTGTTTGTTCTTAACATACAAAGTAAGAATGGTCATATGGCTAAAGCACAGAACTGGAAATTAGGTGATCTGCATTTCATTTCTGGCTCTGCCACACAGTTCGTGTGATTTTTTGGGCAAATAACGTACACCTTCTGTGACAAAATTTCCCTTCTGTATAATGGAGTAATAATGTCTATCTCAGAAGAGTGTTAGGAAGATTAAATCATTAATTGTTGGGAAACACTTGCACATCCATGGAAAGAAGGCACTCAGGGTAAAATTGTCTAAAGTTCCTAATAAAAATAGGAGCTTACGACCCATTTTCAAAAAGTGATTTAGGAATTTAGGAGCCTGAGTCCCATATTTCATCCTCTGAGACGTAGGGTATGTCTGCACTGCATTGGGACAGAAGATTGCATGCTCAATATAGCTTTGATCGAGCTAGCTTGGATAACCATAGCAGTGAAGCTGCAGCACCACAGGTAGCAGCATGAGCTGTACAACCCCCACCCAGAAGAACCCTGGCTACATGCTCCAGCTGCTAGTCTGTGCTGCCACAGCTTTGCTGCTATTGTTAGACAAGCGATCTAGATCAAAACTAGCTCCGCTACAAGGGTCATTCAGAAAATATCTAACTAGAACGATTGAATGATATGCTAGGGCCCAACAGATTTCACAGATCAAAGTACTGATATTTGGATTTGTTTCTTTGTTGGAAGCCATTTGTTCATCTGTGCAGAAATTATATGAAGATGTGTCAAAGTGAGTCAGTTACTGAATGTTTGAAAAATGGAGAAGAATGAAATCAGAGCAGAGATCAAGTACCTCCCTAAGACAGGTTTGACCCCAAAAGAAATCCATGAGGACCTGGTGGCAACAGTGGTGGATGATACCTCTTCATATGCCACAGTAAAAAAAAATTCGGCTGCTGAATTTGAGTGAGGGAGAATCAGCACAGAGGATAAGCCAAGGTCTGGATGTCCTGGAGAAGCTGCCACCCCAGAAAAAGTTGATAGTCATAGAATATCAGGGTTGGAAGGGACCTCAGGAAGTCATCTAGTCTAACCCCCTGCTCAAAGCAGGACCAATCCCCAGACAGATTTCCACCCCAGTTCCCTAAATGGCCCCTTCAAGGATTGAACTCACAACCCTGGAATTAGTAGGACAATGCTCAAACCACTGAGCTATCCCTCATGCTGATGGTGTAGTCCCCAAGATGGTGATGAAGGACAGAAGAGCAACTGTCAGGCACATTGAGACTGTTGGCACTAGCATTGAGTCAGTGCACCCCCATCTTCAAATAAGACTTGGGCATGAAAAAAGTGTCAGCAAGATGGGTACCTAGTATGCTGAGCGTTGATCAGAAGAGAGCTTTTTTTTTAACCTTTTGCTTCTCCAGGACAATGCATCACCCCACATGTCCTAGGTTGCAGTGACCACAGTGGCCAAATGTGGCTTTCTGCTGCTTCCCCATCCAGCCTATTCACAATGTTTGGCTACCTCACATTTCTACCTGTTCCCCAATTTGAAGAAGTACTTTCATGGGAAGACGATAAATAATGAAAGTGAGGTAATTGCAGGAGTTGGAGAGTTTCTGGATATGCAGGACTTCTACAAGATAGGCATAGCTAAGCTGCAGCTATGCTGGACTAAATGCATTGATGTTCAGGGGGATTATGTTGAAAAATCAATCAAAAATTGATTGTCAATTATGGGGGTTTGTTTGGTCAGGCTAGAAACTTTATGAATGTCCTTTGTACATATACACATACTGTTGTCATACCTCTGATTGCAGTGTATACATAGGCTCTCAGGAGACATGGCGTAAATACTGAAAATGGGACTCGAGCTCCCAAATCACACAGCAGGTGGCAGCCTGCAGCAGTGAGTCTCAGGGTACTTCTACATAGGGATAGAAGACCAGCAGCACTGCTGCAGGTGGCCCAGGTCGGCTGACTTGAGTTCACAGGGCTCAGGCTGTGGGGCTATAAAATGTCCAGTGTAAATTTGGTCTTGGGCTGAATCCCAGGCTCTGAGACCCCACAAGGGGAGAGAGTCCCAAAACCCAGTTTCCAGCGCAAGCCCAGACAACCATACTGTAAACTTATAGCCCCACAACCCAAGTTCCATGAGCCTGAGTCAGCTGACCTGGGCAACCACAGGTCTTTTATTGCAGTATAGATGTAACCCACATACCTAATAAGGAAATATCTCTTTAGGTGATCTATACAGGAGAAGGGGGTAGGAATGAGTTGTGTCTGGGTAATTGTTGCTAGTCAGATGCACAGTTAGTCCACACACAGACATTTCTGATAGTGGGTGTGGTAGTTTTGGGTATCCTCAATAGGTTCCCTGTAGCTGGACTCATACTCTATGGAGTGCAAGTAGTCAGAGCAGCTGTTTTAGAAAAGGCCATGTGACCTGTGTGGGTTGGGAAAAGCTGAGCCACAAGAGCAGAAACAGGCTGTTTTGCCTTAACTCTGAAGCATTTTGTAGCAGGTAAGTGATATTGTTAACCCTCCAAGAGGGAAGCCCTGGCAGTGTTAATGATCGTTTTCCCTCCTAATTTCCCATTTCTAATTTCTTTCATTTTAATAGTATACTTTGGATGTTTAATTTTAGTCATACTATTTTAGTTAAATTGTCTCAGCTAGTATGATTTGCCAACTTTTCTCTTATTTAAATGTGATGATGGGGAAAGAGTAATTTATATTTTGCTACTCTTACTTTTGTATCTTCTTGTAGCAGGGTTTTTTAAAAAAAAAAATCTATATCCTTAAATTGAGTGGAGGGTTAATTAGTTAGCTGGCTAGCTAACGAAGTGATTTAGCAGAGGAGGAGGTAGAGTCCAGCTGAAGGTTTCTATAAGCAAGTGGAAGATGTTGTTGCAGTGCTTTTGACTCAGCAGATTGTACAGATTTTGGTAACTGAAACGTGGATGAACTTAACCTAAGTTTTTTGGGAACTCTGAGTTTCTTCTCAGAGTGTTTCTGTGGGGATTAACTTAAATCTAAACAGGTCTTCTTTATGTTTATGTATAACTGTGAAGACAGTGTATGTGGATTATAAAGTAGCCATGTTATGTTGTAGAAATTAAATTTTATAATGATAAAGGAACAAAATAAGATTTTTATAAAGCTGGTATTTAATAACAAAGTTTATTCCTCTTGTTCTATTTGGACTGGATAGTGGGGATGATGATACTATGTAATCCTTGCCAAAAATCCTTAATAACTGAATTCTGGGTCTCCATGTGCTTTTCTATGGGAGGGTTTTTTTTTTTTCTTTTTTTTGGGTGTTAGGCATTAGGAGAAGGCCAGTGAAGTATATTCTAGCCCAGGGGTTCTCAACCTTTTTCTTTCTGAGGCCCCCCCAACATGCTATAAAAACTCCATTGCCCCCATGTGCTACAATTACTGATTTTCTGCACAGCTTCCTGCAGCTCCCATTAGCTGGGAACGGCACACCACGGCCACTGGAGCTGTGGGCGGCAGTGCCTGCGGACGGTCAACGTAAACAAAACTGTCTCGTGGATTACCCTGACAGGCTGCAGGTTGCCCACCACTGCACTAGAGACTGTAGTCCTCTAATTATCCATAGAACTAGTACAGCATATTCAGCAGCCCTGCAAGATTCCCCACTGACTTGCTAATGTGCTTCACCTGCAACTTGGAAAGCCCATCCTAGGATGAGAGGGCAATTCAGTCTCCATCCCCATTTAAGCCCTGATTCTGCAGTCAGAGCACCACAGACACATGTCTTCCCATGCAGATCCTATGGCAGGATCAGGACTTTAGTCCTTAGTCTTTTTACTGAGTCTATAGAACTGGTTTCCAATTTGTTTCATTGTAATACTTCGTAATGTAAACACCTGCTATCTGGGAATTAGACTAAGATTACCAACTTTTTTTTCTTTTTACTGTAATGAAACAACCATCATTTATAATACTGACCATTTGTGATCCGGCCTTCAGTCACTCTGAATAACTAAGAAATAAAATGTTCCATATTCTATTACCAGGTCTGAATCCTTTGTACTGACGACAAGATAATATTTCCCAACAGAATAAATTTCTGAATTTTGGACTATCTATGATTTACAATGCAACAGACATTGTAAATACAGAAATTAAGACTGTTTCATTTGTTCAGATTAAACAATATTCACTTAAGGAGTTGGACTTGAATTTGCTTTGAATTCCCAGGGTAATGTAATTAATTCGCTCTACTTTAGTGCTTTACAAATACTAAAATCTGCACACCTCATAAAGACAGAAGATTTTGCCACTAAAGAATACTTCACTTAATGGTATGTCTTTCCAGGATATGTTTAAATAAATAAATAAAAATATATAATTAATTTATTTTCAGCTAGGGGGAGGACCTGAGAAATCACTAAGATTTGCTCAAATAATATTGTAGATGCTCTCTGACATGCGAAACTGTAGGAACCCAAAGCTTTTGAATGGTATCTTGCTGTATCTTCACATAACTGAAACACTCACAATTGTCAAAAACATAGTTAAAAGGATTTTGAAATTAAACCATAAGGGTGTGTTGTTCATACAATGACTTGCATTAGAATTTCATCCTATGTGATGTTTTCTAGATTTTAGGTTATTTATCTTGCTTGTGGCCTACTTTCCTCGTTTGAAATAATTTTTCAAATGTTTTGCTATTGGGTATGTTATGTTTTAACCAAGACCATTAGTGTGACTTCATGCAAGCTAGTTTTAAATAAAAGAAAAATAACACACCTTGGATGTGACTTGCTTTTCAACTTCATGGTGGCTGACGGTGGCCTTTGTCCTGATTTATGTAGTGAGGACAGCATCCAGACCAGAGACGCATGCTCTAGAAGAATCAGAATCTCTGTATCCTATCCCTACCCTCCAGCGTATCTACCACTCCTCCCAGTTTAGTGCAAACTTGCAGAGGGTGCAGTCCACGCCATCCTCCAGATCATTAATGAAGATATTGAACTCATAGACTGGTCTGTTTTTAATTAAGCTTAAGGGAAAATCAAGCAAATAAAAATATTCATGCATTCAGTTTTCATTGTCTTGCATAATACTCCCCATGAAGGTCAGTCACAAAGTTTGAGACCACAGCTCACATCTGAACTAGAAAAACAGCTTATTTTGGTGCAATTCATGTGGAGTCTTCAAAGGGGGGAGGGGGGGGGAAGAAAGCCTTAATATAACTTTCTGAATGAAGACAGTTGGCTTGTGATAATCTTTGCTTTTAGAAAACTAGGAATGCTAAACGAGTTCAAAGGACCATGCATACATGGGGGGGGGGGGGGGGGG
>NW_020664372.1:9853020-9856589 GCF_002925995.2 Terrapene triunguis
AAAAAAAAAAGGGGGATGGCAGGGCCTCGTGTACCGTTGGGGGGGGGGGGGGGGGGGTAAGGCACTGATTAGCCCATCACTTACATGTCTGCAATTCCCTTCACTTCAATGGGATTTGCATGTGTGCAACTGATGGGATAATTGGACTCCTATTCCTGACACAAATGCCTCCCTCAGAATCTAATCAATGCCAGTCTTTTTTTTTTTTTTTTTTAATAAATAAAGTAATTTAGTGGTAATGAAATTTGCTGAACTAACGCACACTATTAATTCATACAAACAGAGCAGCACAGACAATGACAGTGCAAACCTCCATGCTATTTTGCTTAGTGAAGAGTGTGCCTCAGAAGTTTTGAAGGTCTAGCTAGGGGAAACGTCCAAATCCTAACTAGCTGAAGTGCTTGGTTCTACAACCCTGGACTCGCTATATACCAAGATAATCTGATTGTGTTATTTTGGAACTTCCACCTTTAGTTCAAGCTCATGCCATGACATGGAGAACTGTGTGAAAATATAAAATAAATCATGCCAAGAATTAAAGTAGCTGATATTTTAGAAACCAAAAAGATTCACTTGGAGGTTGGGTGAAGATTCAGGTTGCCTTGTATTTAATTCAAACCAATTTAGAAATCCTCAGTAACCACTCTTTAAGGGAAGGGACTAGATTTTTTTTTTTTTTTTTTTGGCCAGACAGAAACAAAGCAAGTGTCACAATGTCATTTGAATTAATAATGCAATTGATATATTTAAAATTAGAAATGTAGCTGGAGAAATTCTACATTTGGACTGGTAAATAATCATTCTGAGGAGAATTGCAATGTTTATTTGTAAAGGAGACTTGCTAAAACAGTAGTAGGTAGTATTATACAGTTAGGTTGTAATATGTCTTAGCGCTACCTCTGTGATAACTATGGTCTAGATTTGTACTCTGCTCTGTACAGGAGTGGAAAATTCCCGTGTATCTGTGGGCTAAGGTTCCAGCTCCCTCTACAATACTGCCTGATAACTTTCTGTGGGTTTGGAAATCTGTATTTAGAAAGAGGAGCCTGGGAACAGGGATGGAGGGGAGGGCATATATATATCACCTCACAAACCCTTATTTATTTTGCTGCGGGGTTCCTACATGCTGTGGGAACTACATAACCATAGCAGGGTGATTCCAGGAACAGACTCAGGCTTGAAAGTCTTTGGCTGAGTTGTTCCAGCAGGAGATACGAGGACCAGTGTGAAAAACAAGGTCTCTGGTGGATACTTGACATCTGTAGAGATGTTGAGCCCAAACTTCTTGTTTTTTCTCTTGGGGAGGGAGTGGCAAAGCAGCACACATTCTCTCCCAGCCACAAGAATTTGGTAAAAAGTCTGAAAACACGTCAGATTTTGTTTCAATTTCTAGTGGGTTTTCCTGCAAAATGGGTGAATCTGGTTAGTGATATCAGGTCAGCCACTCCAATAAAGTCCTTTTACTTGAGGAGACAAATGTGTTTTCCCACAGGAAAAAATTCTATAGGGGAAGATTTTCAAAGGCTGGAAGGCAAATTAGGTACCCAACTCCCATTGACTTTCAAGTTCCTGTATAAACAGAAAGGTGTTTATAAATCATGCCATGCTACATTAACCATAGGAACCATTTACCATGGATTATGGTGGATTTTCCATCACAGAAAATCTTTAAATGCTAGAATACTTGAAGCAGGTATGCAGGACATCAGACACTAGATAATCACAACAAAGAGTCCTGTGGCACCTTATAGACTAACAGACGTATTGAAGCATAAGCTTTCGTGGGTGAATACCCACTTCGTCAGACCCATGCGTCTGATGAAGTGGGTATTCACCCACGAAAGCTTATGCTCCAAAGTGTCTGTTAGTCTATAAGGTGCCACAGGACTCTTAGTCTGGATCTGTAAAAAGCAACAAACATGGCTACCCCTCTGATACTAGATAATCACAATGGTACCATCTGGCCTTAAAAGCTGTTCATCTATGAATCTACCTGCTACAATATCTCATTTGTGACTATTTAATCATCAATAACTATTTTAAAGATTAAATCAATAATGTAACATACAATTCTTAGTTGAAATAAGAGGTGTTTAGAAGTCAAGGCATTAGTTTCCTCTATACACATATTACATTGAAAAATTAAAAACTTAAGGTAATGTTGGACAAACTGTTCTATTAAAAAAAAAAAAAAGTAGAGAATACATCTGAATAAGCACCCTAGTGTGTAAAACTGACCTATGAGATACCATATTTCCTAATTGATTTCTCTATCTAGAGTTCATAAATTGGGAGCCGTGTAAAGGGAAAATCCACTGGTGAACTTATTTTTAATTGAAAGATAAATATAGATATAAATATAAGTTACTCAGTACACTAAAGAAATAAAGGAACAGCTAACTTTATATATGGTACCCTATCCCCTTAAAATACATTACATTGGAAGTCCTCCCAACACAGGATCACAATTAGGCCCTGTAAGCAATTAAAATGTTTCATAATGTTCTCTGCTAATGCAAAAACTGACAGAAAATTACTTATCAGTGGCAGCTGACAACTTCCACTGGCTGACAGAAAGACAATTTAGTGCAGGATTATTAGGAGTGAGAGTGTTAGCCTAGAAAGAGAGTCACTGAAAGTCCTATGTTCCCAATCATAGCTGTCTCTATCACACTCTTTCACTGAGGGGAAAAAATCAATTTATTTTAATTTATTTTGTAGATCTGTAGTTATATGTGGTTTAATTTACTCACAGGTTAAATCACTTTAGTAGTTTCAATTAAAAAATACAAGCACAAAACACAAAGACATAGATTACGCAAACACATTGTAAATATAACAGACACATTTTGCTCCATCTAGGGAACATAAAATGAATAAAATCAGAATTAATGGTTATTTTGTTATTTTGGATAGTAGGATATGACCTTAAGTGACTTCAATGGGAGTTCAGATAAGGAACACAGAATGTGCCTTACTGCTTCTGGAATTCATTTACTGTGAATACGATGTGAAAATTGTTTGTTTTCTGCCAGACTTACTTCTCTCACATGATAACATGCTTACTCATTGAGTGGGCAATGAATGCACTCTGTTTATTATCACTATGCAGCCTGGAGAATAGCAAGTTGATGAGAAAGTTTTTCTTCTTTTATGGACAGCTCTGAAAAGCTAAGGACAGCATATCTATCTTAATCAGAAATAAGTGGAAAAAAGTGGGAAGACTGGTTGCAGATCCTTGAAAAGAGAAATCCAAGCAAAGCCAGTTTCTATTAAGCTTGACATTGGCCTATGTTTTAAAATAGTCACTCAGTGTAATCCTTATGGAATATTATTTTCTATCACTTTCTATTAAAAGTTTATAACCAACTCAATAGCCGAGATATCAGTTTCTGTTAAATTCTATAGATTGCGTCTTCTCTCAGGGTGACAGGTTTCAGAGTGGTAGCCCTGTTAGTCTGTATCAGCAAAAAGAAAAATGGAGTGGAAAATACAGTAGGAAGTTCTATACATACACAGAGAACATGAAAAAATGGGTGTTGCCATACCAACTATAACGAGTGTAATCA
>NW_020664372.1:9866589-9902154 GCF_002925995.2 Terrapene triunguis
AGGTTAGATAAATGTCTATCAGGGATGGTCTAGACAGTATTTGGTCCGCCATGAGGGCAGGGGACTGCACTCGATGAGCTCTCGAGGTCCCTTCCAGTCCTAGAATCTATGAATCTATTTGTTAAAATCAAATCTAGAACAGCTACCCCCCTAGTAGCTTTTTCAACCTTCTGAAATAAAAAGTTGTCTACAGTGCAGTCCAAGAACTTATTGGATAGTCTGTGCCCTGCTGTGTTATTTTCCCAACATAGGTCTGGATAGTTGAAGTCCCCCATCACCACCAAATCTTGGGCTTTGGATGATTTTGTTAGTTGTTTAAAAAAAGTCTCATCCACCTCTTCCACCTGGTTAGATGGCCTGTAGTAGACTCCTAGCATGACATCACCCTTGTTTTTTACCCCTTTTAGCCTCACCCAGAGACTCTCAACACTTCTGTCTCCTATGTCCATCTCCACCTCAGTCCAAGTGTGTACATTTTTAATATATAAGGAAACACCTCCTCCCTTTTCCCCTAGTCTATCCTTTCTGAGCAAGCTGTACCCATCCATACCAACATTCCAATCATGTATATTATCCCACCAAGTTTCGGTGATGCCAACAATGTCATAGTTGTATTTATTTATTAGCACTTCCAGTTCTTCCTGCTTATTATCCATTCTTCTCACATTAGTATATAGGCATTTAAGATACTGATTTGATCTTGCCTCTCAATTTTGCCCTGACCCTCCTTTCTCTCTGCCATTATAGACCATGCTCCCTCCTATTTCTCACCCATCTCCCAGGTCTCCATATTCTCCACTTACCTGTGGGCTTTGCTCACCTGTCCCCATTGAACCTAGTTTAAAGCCCTCCTCACTAGTGTCCAAAAAAGGTCTTTCCCCTCCTCAAAAGGTGAATGCCATCTCTACCTAGCAGTCCTTTCTGGAATAGCATCCCATGGTCGAGGAAGCCAAAGCCCTCCTGATGACACCATCTTCGCAGCCAGGCATTCGCCTTCACGATGCACCTGTCTCTTCCTGGGCCCCTACCTTTGACAGGAAAGATTGAAGAGAATACCACCTGCGCTCCAAACTCCTTCACCCGTACTCCCAGAGCCCTGTAGTCACTCTTGATTCACTCAGTGTCACACCTTGCAGTATCATTTGTGCCCACATGGATGAGTAGCATGGGGTAGTAGTCAGAGGGCTGAATAATCCTTGACAATGCCTCCGTAACATCTCGGATACGGGCCCTGATTGGCTGAACCTGCGGACGCGGCAGGTAAACAAACCAGCCCGGCCCGCCAGGGGGCTTACATGGAAAGCCGCATGCCAAAGGTTGCCGATCCCTGCTATATAATATTTCAAACATGAGCGAGGTCTCCCATCCTGGATTTCTTTAAATCCACAGGTCTATCTAAGGTTTGTTGAGTAAAACATTATGAAAAGTGCAATACAAAACCTACTGGCTTCAGATCATTTAACTAGTGGTTTCAATTCAGGTGGTTTAGGCACCCTGAATTTTGCTCTAAGTTTTGAGTTGATATGAATTTTGACACTCAAAACAAACCTGCTGAAATTCGTAGTTTTGACAAGAAATACATATGTGGAGGTGAAAAGCTGATATTCTAACTCATACCCCTCTGGCTTCAAAGGAAAGACTGAAAATATTTATATGTCCCCACCAAAATTCTCAATTCAAATATAGCAAATTTGGCATGGAGATTTTTCCCCCCATTTATCTTGATGAGGGAAATGTTTTTTCTGTAAGAGCAGGATAATGTAATATTTAAGTAATACAGAACACCACTTTTCTAAATGTTCTTTAAGGCATTTAGAAAAAATGGTGCCAATATCAGAAAATAATGTTCATGCCTTACATTTAAAATGATGGGTAATTTCACCATGATTATTTCAGAGAAGAACAGAAAAATAAGCAATGTGATAATTTAATGTTTTTGATGAATGGCTTGTTTGGAGAGTAAGCAAGATGAATATTAGATGTATTTTGAATGCTGTTATAGGTTTTTTGTGCTTCCTCTTTCTTCATTTCAAATATCTTTTTTTTTTTTTTTTCATACAATTCCCTCCTTTTTACTTCTATTATTTCCATTAATTCTCATTGGAGGTATTATTTAGCATTCTTTTATTACACTGTCATTTCCCCCATGTTTTGAATGTTTTCTGTATCATTTTAATGATTTTGCTTCAATTTTCAAATGTTGAGCAATCCTAAATCATAAAATTGCTTTGATAGTTATTGATCTATTACAGAAGATTGCATTGATTTTGGGGTCTCTTTGGTTCTTTTATTCTCTAGTGCAGTGGTTTTCAACCTGTGGTCTGTGGACGCTTTTCAGTCCACAGACTATGTCTAAGGCCTGGTCTACACTAGGCTTTTATGTCGACTTTAGCGCCGTTATATCGAATTAACCCTGCACCCGTCCACACCAGGAAGCCATTTAGTTCGACATAAAGCTCTCTTTAAATCGATTTCTGTAATCCTCCCCAACGAGAGGATTAGCGCTAAATTCGACATGGCCATATCGAATTAGGCTAGGTGTGGATGGAACTCGACGGTAATAGCTCCGGGAGCTATCCCACAGTGCACCACTCTGTTGACGCTCTGGACAGCAGTCCGAGCTCGGATGCTCTGACCAGCCACACCCCCGGGAAAATTTGAATTCATTTTCATTTTCCTGTCTGGGCAGTTTGAATCTCAGTTCCTCTTTGGACATCGAGGGGAGCTCAGCAGCAGTGGCAACTATGCAGAGCTCTCCAGCAGAGATGGCCGTGCAATCCAATAGAAAGAGGGCCCCAGCATGGACGGATCGGGAAGTCTTGGATCTCATCGCTGTGTGGGGAGATGAGTCCGTGCTTTCCGAGCTGCGCTCCAAAAGACGGAATGCAAAGACCTATGAGAAGATCTCTAAAGCCATGGCAGAGAGAGGCTACAGCCGGGATGCAACACAGTGCCGCGTGAAAATCAAGGAGCTGAGACAAGGCTACCAGAAGACCAAAGAGGCAAACGGACGCTCTGGATCCCAGCCCCACACATCCCGTTTCTACGAGGCACTGCATTCCATCCTAGGTGCGGCCGCCACCACTACCCCACCCCTGACCGTGGACTCTGAGGATGGGATATTGTCCGCGGCCGGTTCCTCCGACATGTTAGCGGACGGGGAAGATGAAGAAGGAGATGAGGAGGACGAGGCAGTCGACAGCGCTGGCACCGCTGATTTGCCCGACAGCCAGGAGCTCTTCATCACCCTGACAGAGATCCCCTACCAACCGTCCCCCGCCGTTACCCCAGACACAGATTCAGGGGAAGGATCAAGCAGTAAGTGTTTTAAATATCTAAACATTTATTTACAACATAACTGGCATATTTAAAATATTAACAGTAGCTAAAGTGCATTAAAACACGTAAACATTTATTTGCAACAAAACAGGAAGATTGAAAATATTAACAGTGGGTAAAGTGCTTCAAAACATGTAAACAGGAAAGTCAAACAAAAGGGGAATCAGTGCAAAGTGTATCATGATTAGTCTGTCTTTGGGCGCCTCAATATATAGTCCGAACCATTTTCAAAAAATTGCACAATGTCCGCTTCATGATTATAGTGCCCAAAACCCTGCAGTCATTTGTCCCTCCAAGGGCACCTAAGCCAAGAACTGGTCAATGTAACCGGGGATAGAGGCGACATCCTCCGGGGAGAACTCCTCATACACCTCCTGCAGGTGTTTTTCCAGCCTCATCAGCAGGTTCCTGGGCAGGGAGAGCTTATTAGGCCCCCCGTGGTAGGACACGTTTCCCTGCCACAACGCCAGCAGGTACTCCGGGATCATGGCCTTGCAGAGCAGTGCAGCAAATGGCCCCGGTTTCTGCAGGCTGTCCCGGAGCATCTTCTCCTTCTGGCTCTCCGAGACCTTCAGGAGGGTGATGTCTGGCATGACTCCCTGCTGTGAATTAGGTAGGGGAAAGTTAGTATTGGGACTGCTTGCCCGTCCCTTTACAGAACTGCAACCGCCGGTTTACAGCCACGCGGTTTACAGCCGCGAGGGGCTGGGACAGGGCCAGAGTTCATGCTTGCAGGATTGCTGCCAGCAGAGACTCGCATTGCTTTCTATGTGAAAGGAGGCCAGTGCGACTCTTAAAGTTTTAAGCGGCCACAAGTCTACGGCTTACCATGTTTGCCATCTAGACAAAGTCCGGTGTCCTGCCCTGCTCCTCAGCTCGCCACAGCAAGACCGCAGGCACTGTAGGCGAGGGCCGAAAATTCGACCTTGTCCTCAGTGCGCATGTGATAGGTGCTCTGCATGGTCTTGTTCACAGAGAAAGACTATGTTCTCTGTTCACAGATACATTGCTCTGTCTCAGGAATTCACTCCCTTTTTCCAATTCCCACAGCCACATCTGCCCAGAGGCTAGCGCACATTAGGAGGAGGAAGAAGAGGACACGGGAAGACATGTTTGCTGAACTAATGGGATGCTCCCGAGCACAGGCAGCCCAGCAGACACAGTGGAGGGAGAACTTGTCCCAAATGCACCGGGCAAACATTGAACGGGAGGAGAGGTGGCGACAGGAGGACAGGCAGGCTACTCAAACGCTGCTTGGACTAATGAGGGAGCAAACGGACACGCTCCGCCGCCTTGTGGATGTTCTGCAGGACCGGAGGCAGGAGGAGAGAGCCCCGCTGCAGTCTCTCTCTAACTGCCCTGCCCCGCCACCAAGTCCCATACCCCCCTCACCCAAAGTCCAAACACGGAGGGGTGGAAGGGGCCGTGAAAAATTTCACTCCACCCCTGCGGACTGCTCTACCACTAGAAGGCTCTCATTCCCCAAAATTTGAAAAGTCCTTTCCTACCCGCCTCACACAAGACCCCGTCCAAGTTTCACCCCCCCGTTCCATGTGCGGTTGTTAATAAAGAATACGTTTCTGTTCATTTCTGTTTCCATCCTCTTCTTTTGGAGGGGAGTCTGTCTGAAGGGGGGGGAAGGGGCTTGGTCATTGGACAGGACAGTCACCTTTAGCAGGGGGCAGGTGCAGCAGCAGGGCACATATACAGTGCAGTGACTAGTTATCCTGGTCAGTCTGGGAGGTGGTTTTCATGTTTTGTGTGGTGGGGGCGGTGGTGTTGCTCTGTGACTTGGTGGCGGGGGAGGGCAGTTACAGATCTTATGCAGCGGTCCTTACCCTGCATCACAGAGCCGCGCAGCAGGGGATCTGTAACCCTCCTCCCCCTGCAAGACAGTCACATAGCCGACACATACACGCAGTCCCGGCCAGGAGGGCTGGCAGGCTCCGTTGAAACAACCAGTCCACCACCGCGGAGCCTGTCATTCCTGGAATTTAGAAGCATCATTTGCATCACAACCCTAAACCCACCCCCCGCCACAGTCTGCGTCCCAGGTTTAAAACATTCCCGCGAAAACAGTAATAAAGACAACGGTGTCCATTAACAAAACAGAACAGATTTTATTTTTTGGGAAGGGGGTGAAGGGGGTATGTAATTGGAGAGGATAGTCGACGGCAACTGGGTAAAGAAACGGGGGCAAGTTCTGCCTCTGTGTCCACAAACTTAAAAGTCACTGGGTACCCTGCTCAGCCTTGAAACTGGCTTTCAAAGCCTCCCGGATGCACAGCGCGTCCCGCTGGGCTCTTCTAATCGCCCGGCTGTCTGGCTGGGCGTAATCAGCAGCCAGGCTATTTGCCTCAACCTCCCACCCCGCCATAAAGGTCTCCCCCTTGCTCTCACACAGATTGTGGAGCACACAGCAAGCTGCAATAACGATGGGGATATTGGTTTCGCTGAGATCACAGCGAGTGAGTAAGCTTCTCCATCTCCCCTTGAGACGGCCAAAAGCACACTCCACCACCATTCTGCACTTGCTCAGCCGGTAGTTGAACAGTTCTTTTTCTGTGTCCAGGGCGCCAGTATAGGGCTTCATGAGCCAGGGCATTAGCGGGTAGGCTGGGTCCCCGAGGATCACTGTAGGCATCTCCACATCCCCAACAGTTATCTTGTGGTCCGGGAAGTAAATACCTTCCTGCAGCCGTCTAAACAGACCAGAGTTCCTGAACATGCGAGCGTCATGAACCTTGCCCGGCCATCCGACGTAGATGTTTGTAAACCGTCCCCGATGGTCCACCAGTGCTTGCAGCACCATTGAAAAGTAGCCCTTTCTATTGATGTACTGGCTGGCCTGGTGGCCCGGTCCCAGGATAGGGATGTGAGTCCCATCTATAGCCCCACCGCAGTTTGGGAATCCCATCGCGGCGAAGCCATCTATGATGGCCTGCGCGTTTCCCAGGGTCACTACCTTTGACAGCAGTACCTTGACGATTGCCTTGGCTACTTGCATGACAACAACCCCCACGGTAGATTTGCCCACGCCAAAGTGGTTCGCGACTGACCGGTAGCTGTCCGGCGTTGCAAGCTTCCAGAGGGCTATGGCCACTCGCTTCTGGACAGTCAGGGCTGCTCGCATGCGGGTGTCCTTGCGCTTCAGGGCAGGGGACAGCAAGTCACAAAGTTCCAGGAAAGTCCCCTTCCGCATGCGAAAGTTTCGCAGCCACTGGGATTCATCCCAGACCTGAAGCACTATGCGGTCCCACCAGTCCGTGCTTGTTTCCCGGGCCCAGAATCGCCGTTCAACAAAATCCACATGCCCCATTGCCACCGTGATGTCCTGGGCGCTGGGGCTCGTGGTTTCTGACAGCTCTGTGCTACTCTCCGACTTCAGGCCCTCACGGCGGTGCCGTAGCCTCCTCGCCTGATTTCTCTGCATCTGCCTGTGGGAAAGGTGTATGATAAGGTGCGAGGCGTTGAGAACGGCCACAACTGCAGCGATGGTCGCAGCGGGATCCATGATCGCAGTGCTGTGGCGTCCGCGCTGTCACTGATCAAAAAGTGCGCGAACTGATTTCCCGCCGGCGCTTTTAGGGAGGGAGGCAGGGCGGTAGTGACTGACGGATGACGACAGTTACCCAAAAGCACCCTCGCCACATTTTTTTACCCAGAAGGCATTGGGGGCTCGACCCAGAATTCCAATGGGCAGCGGGGACTGCGGGAACTGTGGGATAGCTGCCCACAGTGCACTGCTTCCAATGTCGACGCTTTCCCTGGTAGTGTGGACTGACAAAGTCGAATTACTGTCCTTAGTGTAGACACACACGTTCGACTTTCTAATATCGATTGCACATATTCGATTTAACTAAAATCGAACTACTCTCGTAGTGTAGACATACCCCTAGACATACCCTACTCCTGATAGCCACATTCCCATCTCCTTTCTCCCTCTTTCACATTCATCTTTCCTTGCACCATTGGCAAGAAACACATCCTGATTCACAACCACTTCACCATTCTTTCGTCCACCTCCTGGTTTTAACCTTACCCTTTTCTGATGTCTCAGCATCTGTTGCTATCCTTTCCTTAAGTGGCCTCTCCTTCTCTCAGTCCCAAAGGTGGCTTTAACCTTCCTCTACCTCCTTTTCACTGGAAAAAAAAACTTCTTCACCTCACCTTCCTCACTGGTTAGAGATTAGATGGTTACCTCTTGATGATGCAATAAGTGCAAAAGGGCACTTTTTGGATAATACTACTGTCATTGGAAAGTCCCATGATTACTTGAAGAAAGTTATCCCTAGTAATGCCTTAGGTTTGTTTTGGTTGTTTTCTTTCCCACAAATCCAGACAGAAATGCAGATTAAAAACAAAATAATCTTGCTCTCTCTGGTCTCCAAAGGTTGAAGACCTACTATACAGATGAATCTCATCTTGTTTCAGCTTCATCATGTGAAGAAAGAAAAGGTTTGGAAGGTAAGGAATGCTGATGATGAATCCCAAGGATTTTTTTAACAACCCTGATGTAATAATGATTATCCAGATATGTAAATATAAAACACATGAGAAATTCCATAATATATCAATTTATGTATTTCATGTTTTTAGTTTTTTTTTAAAGTTGTAATTACTTTCTTAGATTCACCATATTTCCAGAAGAATTGTTTAGAATTATTTGCAGTACAGGCAGTCCTTGACTTTATGACATCTGAGTTACGACAAATGGCACTTATGACGTTTATAAATTGTCATTGTTTCAAATTTATAACATTGGTTTTGACTTTACAATGCTTGATCTGACATTGTTCCTATGGGAAATTTGAGATACGACATTTTAAACTAAAGATGCAATTTTCAGGAACCAATTGTGTCGTAAGTCCGAGGACTGCCTGTATTAATGTTGTTGTTGTTGTAGTTTTTAAATTCATGTCTGTGCATCTCTTCCTTGTTTTACAACAGAAACTGAAGCTATGTAACCACCTTCCAGTGCTGGTAGGCAAAATGTTACTGTTTAGCAGTCTATTTCCTGCCTTCTCATCTGGAGTTTTAAAAGCTATGACAAGCAATTAAGCCTCGTAGAATTTTTGTGAGGATTTAAGTATAATTATTAGGGCTGTCAAACAATTTTAAAAAAATGATCGCAATTAAATGAGAGATTTTTTTTTTTAAAAACCTCAGTTTTAATTGAACTTTTAAACAATAAGAGAATACCATTTGGAAACTACAAAACCTGAAACACCAAAAAAGAAAATCAACCTTCTGTTGGTGGCATCTGACTCAGATGATGAAAATGAATGTGCGTCAATCCACACTGCTTTGGATCATTATCAAGGAGAACCCATCATCAGCATGGAAGCATGTCCTCTGGAATGGTGGTCGAAGCATGAAGGGGCATACAAATATATAGCATAACTGGCACATAAATACCTCGCAATGCTGGCTACAAAAGTCCCATGCGAGCACCTGTTCTCACTTTCAGGTGACATTGTAAAATAAGAAGCAGGCACCTTTGTCTCCCGTAAATGTAAACAAACATATTTGTATTAGCAATTGGCTGAACAAGAAGTAGGATTAGTGGACTTGTAGGCTCTAACGCAGGGGTCGGCAACCTCTGGCACGTGGCTCGCCAGGATAAGCACGCTGGCGGGCCGGGCCAGTTTGTTTACCTGCCGCGTCCGCAGGTTCGGCCGATCGCAGCTCCCACTGGCTGCGGTTCACCGCTCCAGGCCAATGGAGGCTGCGGGAAGCGGCGTGGGCTGAGGGATGTGCTGGCCGCGGCTTCCTGCTGCCCCCATTGGCCTGGAGCGGTGAACCACGGCCAGTGGGAGCCGCGATCAGCTGAACCTGTGGACGCAGCAAATAAACAAACTGGCCCAGCCCGCCAGGGTGCTTACCCTGGTGAGCCGCGTGCCAGAGGTTGCCGACCCCTGCTCTAACGTATTATATTGTTATGTTTTTGAGTGTAGTTATGTTACAAAAACAAAATCTACATTTGTAAGTTGCACTTGAATGATAAAGAGATTGCATTACAGTACTTGTATGAAGTGAATTGAAAAATACTATTTCTTTTGTTTATCTTTTTACAGTGCAAATATTTGTAATAAAAAATAATAATAGAAAGTGAGCACTGTACACTTAGGTATTCTGAGTTGTAATTAAAATAAATATATTTGAAAGTGTAGAAAAACATCCAAAATATTTATAATACATTTAAATTGGTATTGTATTGTTTAACAGTGGAATTAAACACAATTAATTTTTTTAATCAAGTCAATTTGTTTTGCGTTAATTGCTTGAGTTAACTGTGTTTGACAGCCCTAATAATTATCAAGATTTTGCAGATAGTAAAACTGAGGCACAAAGAGGGTTTTTTTAAGTGCTTTATCCAGTGTGTCAGATCAAGTTATTAGCCATGTTGGGAACAGAATCCAAACATCTTGACTCCCAGAGTCTTGCTCTAACCATGAGGCAATACTCCCTCATATTCATGGGTAATCTCTTTTGGTGAGGTCACACAACAGACAATGGTTACCAGACTTCACATCACATTTTGGTGGGAATAAAAGGTAGAAAGAAGTTTATCTGATTAAAATAGACATTTGTACATTTTTTTTAGTGCTTGTCATGCTTGGTAATGCGAACCTTTTCCCCAAGAAATGAAATGCAAGTACTGCTTTATCAAGACATAACAGTTTTGACAAACTGTAGTAGAAAAAAGTGCAAACCCCTATAAGCTTATAGACATTCATCTTCCAGTCAAGTTAATTAGGGCTGTCAAATACCCTAGTTCCATGGGATTTGTGTCCAAAGGAATCCTTATGTCTATGTTTTACTCTTTCGTCTTTAGCTGTCAATATGCAGGAGTCATCAATGTCAGTTTCAGAATTTACAGCAGTATTTGAGGCAGCCCTGGCACATTTAGTTTAAAATGTCTTTGTTTTAGACCAGTGTTTCTCAAACTGGGGTCGCCGCTTGTGTAGGGAAAGCCCCTGGTGGGTCGGGCCGGTTTGTTTACCTGCCCCGTCTGCAGGTCTGGCCGATTGCGGCTCCCACTGGCCGCGGGTTCGCTGGTCCAGGCCAATGGGAGCTGCCGGAAGCAGCGTGGGCCGAAGGACTTACTGGCTGCCGCTTCCAGCAGCCCCCATTGGCCTGGAGCAGCGAACCGCGGCCAGTGGGAGCTTCGATCAGCCGGACCTGCGGACGGGGCAGGTAAACAAACCGGCCCGGCCTGCCAGGGGCTTTCCCTACACAAGCGGCGACCCCAGTTTGAGAAACACTGTTTTAGACTGCCAATCTTTTTGCATTTTTTTAGGTTGCATATTTGCAACACTGAAAATATGTGGAAAGCACATCCTGAAACACATAGTACTTAAACGAAAACAGCTTATTACATAACTGATTAAACAGACAGGGTACATTTCAGATATGACTCAAGTATGCCATATGTGATGTATCTTTTTTTCCTATTGAAGAAGTAACTGATCCAAAGGCAAAAGAAAATGAACTGGAAATAAATTATTTGGATTTTTGCAAGGACCTCAGCACACAGCGTTATAGGAATTTGAGAGACACTGAAGAAGCATTATCTAGATAATGCTATAAGATGGATAAAAATGACAACATTTATTGTCATTAGTGTACAGCAGAATATGGAGAAATGTCAAGTAGGGTTCTACAGGGAATGGTATCATCATTATTCAATATGCCATGTATATTAGTACAAAAGGCATGCTTCCAAATATGGTAAATAGGCCATAGTGAACATCCTGTATAGCTTAAATTGTCATACAAGCTATTATAGGGGATCATATCTCCTATAGGTAAGATTGCAAAATGGTTTTCATTATAACCCTCATTCTTTATATGTTCATGTATTTTTAAAACATTCACTTCTGGGCTGCGATTTTACAATTTAGGATCAAGCCTGCAAAGACTTATGCACATGAGTAACTTTACTTCCATTAGTAGATGCATTTAATTTATAATGTCCTATAAGAAAATTTTATATTGAACAGTGATCATATGTGTGAGTGCTAAAGAGTTAGGAGCAAATGCAAAAGTAGATATAGAAGCTTTAAAATACAGCTTGATTGGACAGCTTGTCCTATTATTTTTATATATAGTTTATTTACAAAGTGTCCACAGAAACAGAAGTAGTAACAAACAGGCAACCTCATTTTTTGGAAACCTCAGGTAAGGCACTTCTGTCTAGTACCAGAAGCAACTGCCTTGGGACTCTTGTCTCTCTCCCGGGGTGCAGCCTCGCACAAGTCTTGCTGCTTAATAGACAGGGCTTGTCTATGCTTAAAATGCTACAGCAGCACAGTGCTGCCACTGTAGGAACGCTGCTGTAACACTTCAGTGTAGACATTGCCTATGCCAACAGGAGGGGTTGTCCCATTAGCACAGGTCATCCGCCTCCTCAAGAGGTGGTACCTACGTTGAAATTCTTCCATCAACCTAGCACTGTCTACATGTGGACTTAAGTTAGCTTAACAACACCACTCAGGGGCATGGATTTTTCACACCCCTGACCAACGTAGTTAAACAGACCTAATTTTTTACTGTAGACCATGCCACAGTCTCCTCTTCCTGCCCTAGTCCTTGAGTTTTATACCTGGGAAACCTCCCTACTCCAAGGCTACTCACCTACAGAAAGGTGATGCATAACATCTATGCTCCTTATATAAGTTACTCTGCAACACAAAGGAACTTTGTCTGCCAGACAAAAGAAAATGCTTTAATCGCACAAAGTTCTTACCAACTCTCTGGGTTTGGTTTTTGCAAGGCATCTCTTTCTATAGGGAGTTTCATCCTGAGTGCTTATAAATCAGTAACACCCAGTGTAAAGCCATTTACTTTAACAGTATTCCAGCCTGAGATCCTTTGATCCCTCCATGACCATTGCAGCAACTGTAGATTACTAGAGCACAGAGATATCTCAACCAAACCCCCATGGCCCAAAGAATGCCCTCTGGACTCTATACCACCGGGGAATTCATCTTACATAAGAGAAATTAGCAAATAGCCAATTTAACTGATGTCATGCTAGGTGTGGCCCCAGAGTGGTACAGAGCTACAAGAGTGGGAGTCATAATCTGACCCAATTTATTGGAGATCTTAAATTACCATCAGGAATAGATGGAAATATCCAACAGGATGAGTTATAGACAGTATCTTTCTGGGTGATTATAGTTATTTCTTTTAATTTAATTTTACCTTATGATGCATTGGCTCTACATATTTTTACATAAATAATATTTCCCTCCATGCTGGCATCCAAGGTAATGTCATTCTTAAACCTCAGATCAAACTAGGTAAGAAATATGTAATGGGAAAAGTTGCTTTATCATTAAAGTTCCTATATCATTGTCAAACTTTTAACACATGTCATCAATCATTTTTGGTGCAGAAATAGAACCAACCTTTTTAGAACTATCATGTATATTTGTTATGTTTCTCAAAAGACTGATCTGACTGATATTCACTTTGGTTTACAGTGAAATCACAAGTGGTACTTCTAAAGGCTTCACAAACTGACACAAATATTCAATCATCTTCCTCTACCTAGGAAAAAAAAATGACTTTTGTATTTGGCCTTTTAGAGTCCTAGCAGACCCAAAATATTTCATATAGAAAGAAAGAAAAAGTAGGTTGGGTCTGTGTCATGAGGAAAACATTTAAGCCACATAAAGGTGTGATAAATATAAAACTGATCCAGTGCAGGAAGTAGGAGGACAGAAATTAAGTGAGGCTTGATTATATTATTTAATTTTATCCTCACTGTGCAATGAGTTTGCATAGTCTTGTTGATTTTATTGGGGCTCTGACAAGGACATGTGTGAAGATCAGAGGATTAAAAGTAGGGAACCTGAGGGGACACTAAGGAGAGAACCCCGGACAGTGCCCACTGCTCATTGAAGGTGTCAAGGGGAGCCAGTGGACACTGCCCAGATGAACTCTTCCCTCATGTGTGAACAGAGGGAGGATCAGAACTAGGCCCCACAGTTGCAGAGAACTCCCTCAGCCCACATCCTCTCTCAGGTTCTGTAGAAGGCCACTTTGGCCATCTCTAGGAGGAGGTTGACAAGAAGGTCCCGTGACTTTGTGGGGCCACGGAGAGGGTGTGCATATATGAGAAGGTGGGGGAAGAAGCCAAAACCACAACAGTAGGTCTAGGAGGAGCCGGAAAAGAGGCTGCAACCTGAGGCACTCAAGGTAAACATGTTCCAGGGTCTCCTGCATGCCACAGAAGGGACAGGCTTCGGGGACAGAGGTGAACCGCGCATGCCAAGTACACACCCATGCTCATGGCTCCATGAAGGAGCCGCCAGCTGATATCCCTGGCAGGCCGCAGGACTAAGATGGAATATAAGCTGGCCCACTGGAGTTCCCCATCCTCCACTGCTAGTAAAAGGTCCCGCCATTTAGTATCTGGGAGGGACACCAGGGTAGGGAAATGAAACGTGTGCAGCATGAGAGCATATTGATGGTCTCTTGGCGCAGTTCGAAAACGAATCCGCTGCAAGACTTGCAGCCGGCTTGGGGTATGAGGAGGGGAAGGTCGGGAAGGCTCACGGGGCAGGGGGCCGATGGAAAGATGGAGGGTCTGGAGTGAGAGGCAGGCGGGGCACACCCTCTCGCAGGACCCACTCGAGGAAAACCCAAGCCGCAGGGGGCAGGGCTGCCTCCACCTCCGGAGTTTTAAGTGTGGAGAGCCCCATGCAATGACCGAGTGCCAGAGGATCCACCCAACCTCCCAGGTCGTAGTTCAGGAGGTCTCCGACCTTGGTGACTTCTGCCAGGACCAACCTCTGGCACACCAAGGTGGACTCTGCCACATGCACACAAAGATGGGGGTTGTGTAGCAGGGGCTCTCTGAGGAGATCTACCCCCTCAGCAGCCGCCATGGACCTGGTTACCTCTGGAAGAGTGGTCCTATTGGGTACTGGGAAGTGGGTGGGCGGAAGCCCGCCCATAGCTAAAGGCACCTCCCCCAGCCTGGGGAGGAGCTACTGAGCCCAGACCTCAAGTAAAGTCATGGGACAACGAAGGGAAAAAAAACAGGATGGGTGTGGGGGTCAAAGGGCCATAACCAGGGAACCGGAAGGGGCTAGCGAGCAGAGAACCGCGGACAGCGTGCACTGCTCCTCAAATGCATCCAAGGAGCCAGCAGACACTGCCCAAAGGAACTCTGCCCGGATGCGTTAATGGATGAAAGAATGAAAACAGGTCGTAGTCCAGGAGGTCTCCAATCTTGGTGACTCCTGTCAGGACCAACCTCCAGCACACCAAGGTGGACTCTGCCAAATGCACACAAAGATGGGGATAGTGTAGCAGGGACTCTGTGAGGAGATCTCCCCCTCAGCAGTCACCACAGACTCTGGAAGAGTGGTTGAAGGCAGTTAGATCAGTATTAGAATGGTTAAAGCCCTTTTTCCTGTGAAGTGAAAGAGGTTACTTCAGCTTAATTATGGACACCTGAGTTTAATTAAGGGCCACCTGTAACCTTTAAACACCTCTTACAGCAGAGAGAAAGTGAGAGAAGAAGTATCCTATAGAAGGGTTGTGTGAAGTGAGGGGAAGAGGCTTCTTTTAGGCAAAGACCTGTTTCCCCCTGTGAAAATCTTTTTGTTGTTGTTTTTTTCTGTCTTGGGAGGTGACCTTGATTCCTAGCATAGCTGAGCCTACCGTGGATTAGGGAGGGTGCCTGGCTGGCAAGTGTTAGCTGGTATAAGAAGAAGAATACTGTAGTGAGAATTAGGAAATGCAATGTTTTTTGTTTTTTCATAGATTCTAGGACTGGAATGGACCTCGAGAGGTCATCGAGTCCAGTCTCCTGCCTTCATGGCAGGACCAAATACTGTCTAGACATCCCTGATAGACAGTTATCAGGGATGGTCTAGACATGGTCCAGAGATGGAGATTCCACAACCTCCCTAGGCAGTTTATTCCAGTGTTTAACCACCCTGACAGTTAGGAACTTTTTCCTAATGTCCAACCTAAACCTCCCTTGCTGCAGTTTAAGCCCATTGCTTCTTGTTTTATCCTTAGAGGCTAAGATGAACAAGTTTTCTCCCTCCTCCTTCTGACACCCTTGTAGATATCTGAAAACTGCTATCATGTCCCCTCTCAGTCTTCTCTTTTCCAAACATTAAGCATCTCTGCCATTTCCAAGTTTCCTGTTACTGTTTCTCCCTCCTCACTGAGCAGTGGGCCTGCCCTGTCCTTACTTTTCCTCTTGCTTCTAATGTATTGATAAAAAGTCTTCTTGTTTCCCTTTATTCCTGTTGTTAGTTTGAGCTCATTTTGTGCCTTTGCCATTCTAATCTTGCCCCTGCATTCCTGTGTTGTTTGCCTATATTCGTCCTTTGTAATTTGTCCTAGTTTCCATTGTTTATATGACACCTTTTTATTTTTTAGATCATGCAAGATCTCGTGGTTAAGCCAAGGTGGTCTTTTGCCACATTTTCTATCTTTCCTACCCAGTGGAATAGCTTGCTTTTGGGCCCTTAATAGGGTCCCTTTGAAAAACTGCCAATTCTCCTCAGTGGTTTTTCCCCTCAGTCTTGATTTCCATGGGACCTTACCTATCAGCTCTCTGAGCTTACCAAAATCCTCCTTCCTGAAATCCATTGTCTATATTTTGCTGTACCCCTTTCAACACTTCCTTAGAATTGTGAACTCACTTTCAGCCAAGCTGCCTTCCACTTTCAAATTCTCAATGAGTTCCTCCCTATGGAAACTAGGACAGATTACAAAGGATGAATATAGGCAAACAACACAGGAATGCAGGGGCAAGATTGGAAAGGCAAAGGCACAAAATGAGCTCGAACTAGCTACGGGAATAAAGGGAAACAAGAAGACTTTTTATCAATACATTAGAAGCAAGAAGAAGACCAAAGACAGGGTAGGCCCATTGCTCAATGAAGAGGGAGAAACAGTAACAGGAAACTTGGAAATGGCAGAGATGCTTAATGACTTCTTTGTTTCGGTCTTCACCGAGAAGTCTGAAGGAATGCCTAACCTAGTGAATGCTAATGGGAAGGGGGTAGGTTTAGCAGATAAAATAAAAAAAGAACAAGTTAAAAATCACGTAGAAAAGTTAGATGCCTGCAAGTCACCAGGGCCAGATGAAATGCATCCTAGAATACTCAAGGAGCTAATAGAGGAGGTATCTGAGCCTCTAGCTATTATCTTTGGAAAATCATGGGAGACGGGAGAGATTCCAGAAGACTGGAAAAGGGCAAATATAGTGCCCATCTATAAAAAGGGAAATAAAAACAACCCAGGAAACTACAGACCAGTTAGTTTAACTTCTGTGCCAGGGAAGATAATGGAGCAAGTAATTAAGGAAATCATCTGCAAACACTTGGAAGGTGGTAAGGTGATAGGGAATAGCCAGCATGGATTTGTAAAGAACAAATCGTGTCAAACCAATCTGATAGCTTTCTTTGATAGGATAATGAGCCTTGTGGATAAGGGAGAAGCTGTGGATGTGGTGTACCTAGACTTTAGTAAGGCATTTGATACGGTCTCGCATGATATTCTTATCGATAAACTAGGCAAATACAATTTAGATGGGGCTACTATAAGGTGGGTGCATAACTGGCTGGATAACCGTACTCAGAGAGTTGTTATTAATGGTTCCCAATCCTGCTGGAAAGGCATAACAAGTGGGGTTCTGCAGGGGTCTGTTTTGGGACTGGCTCTGTTCAATACCTTCATTAATGACTTAGATATTGGCATAGAAAGTACGCTTATTAAGTTTGCGGATGATACCAAACTGGGAGGGATTGCAACTGCTTTGGAGGACAGGGTCATAATTCAAAATGATCTGGACAAATTAGAGAAATGGTCTGAGGTAAACAGGATGAAGTTTAACAAAGACAAATGCAAAGTGCTCCACTTAGGAAGGAACAATCAGTTTCACACATACAGAATGGGAAGAGACTGTCTAGGAAGGAGTACGGCAGAAAGGGATCTAGGGGTTATAGCTGACCACAAGCTAAATATGAGTCAACAGTGTGATGCTGTTGCAAAAAAAGCAAACATGATTCTGGGAGGTATTAACAGGTGTGTTGTGAGCAAGACACGAGAAGTCATTCTTCCGCTCTACTCTGCACTGGTTAGGCCTCAACTGGAGTATTGTGTGCAGTTCTGGGCACCGCATTTCAAGAAAGATGTGGAGAAATTGGAGAGGGTCCAGAGAAGAGCAACAAGAATGATTAAAGGTCTTGAGAACATGACCTATGAAGGAAGGCTGAAAGAATTGGGTTTGTTTAGTTTGGAAAAGGGAAGTCTGAGAGGGGACATGATAGCAGTTTTCAGGTATCTAAAAGGGTGTCATAAGGAAGAGGGAGAAAACTTGTTCACCTTAGCCTCTAAGGATAAAACAAGAAGCAATGGGCTTAAACTGCTGCAAGGGAGGTTTAGGTTGGACATTAGGAAAAAGTTCCTAACTGTCAGGGTGGTTAAACACTGGAATAAACTGCCTAGGGAGGTTGTGGAATCTCCATCTCTGGAGATATTTAAGAGTAGGTTAGATAAATGTCTATCAGGGATGGTCTAGACAGTATTTGGTCCGCCATGAGGGCAGGGGACTGCACTCGATGACCTCTCGAGGTCCCTTCCAGTCCTAGAATCTATGAATCTATTTGTTAAAATCAAATCTAGAACAGCTACCCCCTAGTAGTTTTTTCAACCTTCTGAAATAAAAAGTTGTCTACAGTGCAGTCCAAGAACTTATTGGATAGTCTGTGCCCTGCTGTGTTATTTTCCCAACATAGGTCTGGATAGTTGAAGTCCTCCATCACCACCAAATCTTGGGCTTTGGATGATTTTGTTAGTTGTTTAAAAAAAGTCTCATCCACCTCTTCCACCTGGTTAGATGGCCTGTAGTAGACTCCTAGCATGACATCACCCTTGTTTTTTACCCCTTTTAGCCTCACCCAGAGACTCTCAACACTTCTGTCTCCTATGTCCATCTCCACCTCAGTCCAAGTGTGTACATTTGTAATATATAAGGAAACACCTCCTCCCTTTTCCCCTAGTCTATCCTTTCTGAGCAAGCTGTACCCATCCATACCAACATTCCAATCATGTATATTATCCCACCAAGTTTCGGTGATGCCAACAATGTCATAGTTGTATTTATTTATTAGCACTTCCAGTTCTTCCTGCTTATTATCCATACTTCTCACATTAGTATATAGGCATTTAAGATACTGATTTGATCTTGCCTCTCAATTTTGCCCTGACCCTCCTTTCTCTCTGCCATTATAGACCATGCTCCCTCCTATTTCTCACCCATCTCCCAGGTCTCCATATTCTCCACTTACCTGTGGGCTTTGCTCACCTGTCCCCATTGAACCTAGTTTAAAGCCCTCCTCACTAGTGTCCAAAAAAGGTCTTTCCCCTCCTCAAAAGGTGAATGCCATCTCTGCCTAGCAGTCCTTTCTGGAATAGCATCCCATGGTCGAGGAAGCCAAAGCCCTCCTGATGACACCATCTTCGCAGCCAGGCATTTGCCTTCACGATGCACCTGTCTCTTCCTGGGCCCCTACCTTTGACAGGAAAGACTGAAGAGAATACCACCTGCGCTCCAAACTCCTTCACCCGTACTCCCAGAGCCCTGTAGTCACTCTTGATTCACTCAGTGTCACACCTTGCAGTATCATTTGTGCCCACATGGATGAGTAGCATGGGGTAGTAGTCAGAGGGCTGAATAATCCTTGACAATGCCTCCGTAACATCTCGGATACGGGCCCTGATTGGCTGAACCTGCGGACGCGGCAGGTAAACAAACCAGCCCGGCCCGCCAGGGGGCTTACATGGAAAGCCGCATGCCAAAGGTTGCCGATCCCTGCTATATAATATTTCAAACATGAGCAAGGTCTCCCATCCTGGATTTCTTTAAATCCACAGGTCTATCTAAGGTTTGTTGAGTAAAACATTATGAAAAGTGCAATACAAAACCTACTGGCTTCAGATCATTTAACTAGTGGTTTCAATTCAGGTGGTTTAGGCACCCTGAATTTTGCTCTAAGTTTTGAGTTGATATGAATTTTGACACTCAAAACAAACCTGCTGAAATTCGTAGTTTTGACAAGAAATACATATGTGGAGGTGAAAAGCTGATATTCTAACTCATACCCCTCTGGCTTCAAAGGAAAGACTGAAAATATTTATATGTCCCCACCAAAATTCTCAATTCAAATATAGCAAATTTGGCATGGAGATTTTTCCCCCCATTTATCTTGATGAGGGAAATGTTTTTTCTGTAAGAGCAGGATAATGTAATATTTAAGTAATACAGAACACCACTTTTCTAAATGTTCTTTAAGGCATTTAGAAAAAATGGTGCCAATATCAGAAAATAATGTTCATGCCTTACATTTAAAATGATGGGTAATTTCACCATGATTATTTCAGAGAAGAACAGAAAAATAAGCAATGTGATAATTTAATGTTTTTGATGAATGGCTTGTTTGGAGAGTAAGCAAGATGAATATTAGATGTATTTTGAATGCTGTTATAGGTTTTTTGTGCTTCCTCTTTCTTCATTTCAAATATCTTTTTTTTTTTCATTTTCATACAATTCCCTCCTTTTTACTTCTATTATTTCCATTAATTCTCATTGGAGGTATTATTTAGCATTCTTTTATTACACTGTCATTTCCCCCATGTTTTGAATGTTTTCTGTATCATTTTAATGATTTTGCTTCAATTTTCAAATGTTGAGCAATCCTAAATCATAAAATTGCTTTGATAGTTATTGATCTATTACAGAAGATTGCATTAATTTTGGGGTCTCTTTGGTTCTTTTATTCTCTAGTGCAGTGGTTTTCAACCTGTGGTCTGTGGACGCTTTTCAGTCCACAGACTATGTCTAAGATTTCCGAAGGGGTCTGCATACCCATTTGAATTATTTTTGGAGTCTGCAAATGAAAAAAAATGTTGAAAACCACTGCTCTAGTGCCTTCCCTGAGTCCAATTCCCTTACATAGTCCTGAACACTGTTTAGAACAAGAACGTAGACATGAACTACTTCTTAAGTAGATTATTACGCTAGAGCAGGAATCTATCCATCATTTATGTCTTCACTAAGCTAAATCTCAACATGTTCCTAATGCATATATTTACTTTTCTCTACTGCATTCCACATTATATACTGTCGGAACTAAATCCAGAGAAAGATGTTATGGACACAATAAGATCAAATCAAAATACTTGTTCCAAACATTCGTGAACTTTGGAGTCATCTAGAATCATATTCTAACTTTTCAGCTCAGGCTCAATCCACTTCCAAGCCCTTTATTTTGTTTCTAATTATCCCTGTAGCTTTGGATTGTATCTGTAAAAAAAAATGAGGTTGATAGAAGAGCTATCAGAGCCTGAAATATTAGTGTGTAATTTATTTTACAAACACAGTTGAGATATATTTTATAAACTGATCAATATAGATTGTCACTGCTGTTGCAGCGGATCTAGGAGGGGAAATACAAGAAAAGTTCCATTGAAGATACATAAGCTATGTAAGAAAGTGGCTTCTTAGAGTTTATATATTAATATTTAAGTCATGGGACTCTGGTGATTTAATATAGAAACAAAAACAAAAAATCACACAGTGATACTAACACTATAACTAATAAAAACAATTTTTTTGAACTAACCAGGTTGCTTGAAAAATGGGATATATCTGCAAGACTCCTCTGAGATAGACCAAGGAATAGAATCACAGAATATCAGGGTTGGAAGGGCCCTCAGGAGGTCATCTAGTTCAACCCCCTGCTCAAAGCAGGACCAATCCCCAACTAAATCATCCCAGCCAGGGCTTTGTCAAGCCTGACCTTAAAAGCCTCTAAGGAAGGAGATTCCACCACCTCCCTAGGTAACCCATTCCAGTGCTTCACCACCCTCCTAGTGAAAAAGTTTTTCCTAATATCCAACCTAAACCTCCCCCACTGCAACTTGAGACCATTACTCCTTTTTCTGTCATCTGCTACCACTGAGAACAGTCTAGATCCATCCTCTTTGGAACCCCCTTTCAGGTAGTTGAAAGCAGCTATCAAATCCCCCCTCATTCTTCTCTTCTGCAGACTAAATAAGCCCAGTTCCCTCAGCCTCTCCTCATAAGTCATGTGCTCCAGCCCACTAATAATTTTTGTTACCCTCCGCTGGACTCTTTCCAGTTTTTCCACATCCTTCTTGTAGTGTGGGGCCCAGCTGGACATAGTATTCCAGATGAAGCCTCACCAATGCCGAATAGAGGGGAATGATCATGTCCCTCAATCTCCTGGTAGTAACTTCTGTTAGTTATCGGAAGAAAGCCTCGTCCACCTCATCCCCCTGGTCTGGTGGTCTATAGCAGACTCCCACCACAACACAACATCAACCTCTGGAACTCCTTGCCAGAGTGTGTTGTGAAGGCCGATACTATAACGGCGTTCAAAAGGGAGCTAGATAGATTCATTGAAGATATGTCCGTCAATGGCTATTAGCCAAGATGGGCAGGAATGCCAGTTTTTTTTTTTATTTACACCAGCAAAAAACTGGAGTAACACTGTGGTGAATCAAGCTCCAGATGTGTAATTTACATCACTGTTTAATTTAGTCAAGAATGTTTTAAAGAGCAAGGGCCAGATCCTCAGCTAGTGTAAACTGGTGTAGTTCCATAGGCTACAACAGAACTATGTTGATTTATACGAGATGATAATCTGGTCCCGAAGTTTTCCTTTGAACATAAGGTGAAATAATTCTTAAATAATTACTCTGCTAATTGATAACATGTTTTATGGAAACTAATCTGTGTTTTCCACAGAAAGAAACATTCTGGGATCCTTGTTTCTTATTATCATTTAGATAATGCTGTGATAGAAGCAAAAAAACCCCTCTGAAAATAGCTGAAAAGAAAGCTTGGAACAAATAAATAGGGCCAAACACCTTGACAAGATTATGAAACAATTTACCTCAAAATAAATATTAAAGATATTTTATAGGCAGTTTATCCTAACTGGCACTGACTTCAGGACCATGAAAAGGAAATAGTAATTTCATTGATGTGTCATAGATTGTAAACCAGTGCATAGTTTGGCTCAGACAATTTACCTCATTCAGTTAGAATATTGGTCCATTAACACTATTATACTGTCTCTGGCAGTTCCACTATCTCATGATTCAAAGGAGGCAAATCACCCACACACCTTGCTAATTCATCTAGTCAATTGTTAAATGCTGTCTGCAAATAAAATGTTATTTTTGTGATTCCTATGAAGAGGAGCTAAAGCCCTGAAGCATGAGATTTGATTCCCCTTTATTAGAATGCATAACAATAAGTCTTATTAATCATAAAATTACACAAGAAATCTCAAGAAAATTATTTCCCCATCTCTTAATAAACACTAATTCTGATTCAGGACCATCAGATTCTCAACCCCTGGCTGTAATGTAGACAGCAGTTAAACCAACCCTGCTGTGGAAGAGTTGTTCTGTCCCACTATAGGTAGACTTATTATTTATTTGTGCTAGTGCTCCTCATGCACTAGGTACTTGCCAGACATTTAAGAACATATGATTCCTGCTCAGTTCAAAGTCTGAGACTAGACAGACAAGTAGGCAAGGGTCAGGAAAGAGAACAATAAAAGAGATTGGTAAATCTTGTTTATTGGTGCAGACAGAGGTAGCACTGAAGAATAGAGGTTTTAAGATGGATTTGAAAATGGGAAAAGTAAGGGTCTTGCAGATGGACACAAAAATTGCTCCACTGCATTGGAGCAAAAGGTTCAATTTCTGATGATGACTCATGTTATATGCTGTCACATGATGGAATTTGGCTTTTTTATAAACTCAGAAAATTGCACACAAAATTGCACACAAAAATCATATTAACAGAACATGTTTAGGGTTGCAAGTCAAAAGTTAGGAAATGCCAGAATTAAGGTAGCCTATTTTTTTCGATGGGACTCCTGCCTTATTCAGTGTACAGGATGGATCTGCTCCACAGATGAATTAAGAATGTGTCATGGAGGAGCCTGTTTCATTTTTTGCAGAAGTTGAAAGGTATACAATGAATGACATAGGGTATTGCAGAAAGAGAAATGATGGTCTCTTGATTAAGGCAGTTGAATGCAACCCTGTAGAATTGGATTCTATCTCTGCTTATCCACAGAGTTCCTGTGTGATGCTAGAAAATCACTTAAACTTTTCAGAGGTGGTCACTTATTGTATGTTCCCCATTTTCTGGGTGCCCATCTTTAGACTTTGGATCTGATATGCAGAAGTGCTGAGAACTTGCAACTGAAACTAAAGTCAATAGGAGTTTTGCTTTGAACATTAAAAAAAATGTTACATAATGGTAAGTACTCTGAAAAATCAGCAAAAAGAACAGGAGTACTTGTGGCACCTTAGAGACTAACAAATTTATTAGAGCATAAGCTTTCATGGGCTACAGCCCACTTCTTCGGATGCATATAGAATGGAATATATATTGAGGAGATATATATATACACACATACAGAGAGCATGAACAGGTGGGAGTTGTCTTACCAACTCTGAGAGGCCAATTAAGTAAGAGAGGGGGAAAAAAAAACTTTTGAATTGATAATCAAGATAGCCCAGTACAGACAGTTTGATAAGAAGTGTGAGAATACTTACAAGGAGAGAGAGATTCAATGTTTGTAATAGCTCAGCCATTCCCAGTCCTTATTCAATCCTAAATTGATTGTATCTAGTTTGCATATCAATTCCAGCTCAGCAATCTCTTGTTGGAGTCTGTTTTTGACGTTTTTCTGTTGTAAAATAGCCACCCACAGGTCTGTCATTGAATGACCAGACAGGTTAAAGTGTTCTCCCACTGGTTTTTGAGTATTATGATTCCTGATGTCAGATTTGTGTCCATTAATTCTTTTGCGTAGAGACTGTCCAGTTTGGCCAATGTACAGAGCAGAGGGGCATTGCTGGCACATGATGGCATATATCACATTGGTAGATGTGCAGGTGAACGAGCCCCTGATGGTATGGCTGATGTGATTAGGTCCTATGATGATGTCACTTGAATAGATATGTGGACAGAGTTGGCATCGGGCTTTGTTACAGCGATAGGTTCCTGGGTCAGTGTTTTTGTTCAGTGATGTGTGGTTGCTGGTGAGTATTTGCTTTAGGTTGGGGGGTTGTCTGTAAGCGAGGACAGGTCTGTCTCCCAAGATCTGTGAGAGTGAGGGATCATCTTTCAGGATAGGTTGTAGATCTTTGATGATGCGCTGGAGAGGTTTTAGTTAGGGGCTGAAGGTGACAGCTAGTGGTGTTCTGTTATTTTCTTTGTTGGGCCTGTCTTATAGGAGGTGACTTCTGGATACTCGTCTCGCTCTGTCAATCTGTTTTTTCACTTCAGCAGGTGGCTACTGTAGTTTTAAGAACGCTTGATAGAGATCTTGTAGGTGCTTGTCTCTGTCTGAGGGATTGGAGCAAATGCGGTTATATCTTAGAGCTTGGCTGTAGACAATGGATCGTGTAGTGTGTCCTGGATGGAAGCTGGAGGCATGTAGGTAAGTGTAGCGATCAGTAGGTTTCCAGTATAGGGTGGTATTTATGTGACCATCGCTTATTAGCACAGTAGTGTCCAGGAAATGGACCGCTTGTGTGGATTGATCTAGGCTGAGGTTGATGGTGGGATGGAAATTATTGAAATCATGGTGGAATTCCTCAAGGGCTTCTTTTCCATGGGTCCACATGATGAAGATGTCATCAATGTAGCGCAAGTAGAGTAGGGGCGTTAGGGGACGAGAGCTAAGGAAGCGTTGTTCTAAGTCAGCCATACAAATGTTGGCATATTGTGGAGCCATGCGGGTACCCACAGCAGTGCTGCTGACTTGAAGGTATATATTGTCCCCAAATGTGAAATAGTTGTGGGTGAGGACAAAGTCACAAAGTTCAGCCACCAGGTTAGCTGTGACATTATCGGGGATACTGTTCCTGATAGCTTGTAGTCCATCTTTGTGTGGAATATTGGTGTAGAGGGCTTCTACGTCCATAGTGGCCAGGATGGTGTTTTCTGGAAGATCACCGATGGATTGTAGTTTCCTCAGGAAGTCAGTGGTGTCTCGAAGATAGCTGGGAGTGCTGGTAGCGTAGGGCCTGAGGAGAGAGTCCACATAACCAGACAAGCCTGATGTTAGAGTGCCAATGACTGAGATGATGGGGCGTCCAGGTTATCAGCATTTCAGATTGGGCACCCAAAATTAGTGGACACATTTGACCTTAATCATTCTGTGCCTTGCCTTTCCATTTTTAGAATATAAATACACTAAAGTTCATGAAACACTAAGATAGTATAGTGATGAGTGCCAAGGAAATTAATAATTATGTCTTCAGAGCAGGGTTGAATAATTAGTTCGGCATCATCCAGTGGTCATATGGATGAGGCAGGGGTTCTGTCGAAAATATAGTATGTGATATTGGACTTAACAACCATAATAATGACAAAGCCCTGGTTGGGATGATTTAGTTGGTGTTGGTCCTGCTTTGAGCAGGGGGTTGGACTAGCTGACCTCCTGAGGTCTCTTCCAACTCTAATCTTCTATGATTCTAACATAAATCTTATGCCTTATATCATAAGGCATATGCCCAAAGGGGCTGAATTAAATTTACGTAGGCAACTTGAATTCTGGTGTTTTCTGACTTTTGAGTGCTTGACTTTGCAACCATAATAATGTTCATGTAATGTAGTTCTGTGTAGTAAATAGCAGTTGGGTCAGTGGTGGGCAACCTGCAGCCCGTGGACTGCATGCAGCCCGTCAGGGTAATCCATTCGTGGGCCACCAGACCGTTCGTTTACATTTGCACAGCTGCCCATAGCTCCCATGTTGCCTACCACTGAGTTGCGTGGATGACTATACACACCCTTTATGAAGCTCCCTCCTTTTCGAAAGTGATCATTAAAGATTAGCTGATGAGGCTATACCTACACATGTATTTTAGAAGGTACGAATAGAGGCTAAGTCCTTGTACAAATCATTATATCTATATTTATCTATACACATAAGGTTTTTGTGTTTGCTTATTAGTTTCTTTGTATACCTTTGCTATAGCTGGGGTATTTTGCTATTGGAGCAATTAATAACGTCTGTTTATTTGATGTGTACCTAGATTGTAAGCTTTTTACTCAGGGCCCATCTTTATGTACTGTGTTTGTACAGCACCTTGTACAGTAGATTCCTGGTCCATGACTATGGCTCCTTGGTGCTACAATAATAATAATTAATAATAATATGTTGTATATTTGTAAAGACTGTCAAGGATGCACAGCCTGGGATGGGTGCTCTTTTTTCCTAGTATAAAATGAAATTAATAAATTGAAATTGTTTCTATAATGATTAATCTTCCTTGTCATTCACTCAGATCAAGGAGAACCATTGTTTGAACACATGGCGTCACAAGTATACACCTGGTGTTTAGAGCTAATATCCTAATATAAACTGTCATAAACATCTGCTCATGTGCAAATCAGGAAACAACAAAGTCACATTAGTGTGAACCAAATATCTAATGTTCTGTGGAGAATCATTCTAATGTATGATTTTCAAAACTTTATGCTGTAAGCTTTCTTTTAAAAATAATCTAACTTTGTTTATTCAAAGAAACTTCATATAGCAAACAGAGAATTAAATGGGAAAATTATTTCATGATTTTGAATGGGGAATTCTATTTTTGCTAGGTTATCTGACCATTTAACTCAGAAGGCCAATTTGTACACACCAAAAAAACAACAACAACACCCATCTTCTAAGCACTTGCATCTTTCTAGGTACAGTGATTTGTCCTTTAATAACATTGTAAAAGAGAAACAGATAACTTTATGCCATAAAGAAACTTGACAAGGAGGAAGTGTGTGGGTTTGATATCTCCACTCTCAAAAGATACAATTCAGGTTTCCGCTACATCTGAGGACCAAATAGCAATTAGAAGAGATCAACTTTATTTTGAACTTCAGTTACATTATAGTTTGTAAAAGAATGAGGCTCTGAATTGATAGTTTGATGAAAGAAAAGAATAATTGTGCAGTCAGACTTTCAGACTATTTATTTCAAAGAGTATCATTAAAAAAAAAAGTAGCTGTAAAATACATTAGAAGGGAGAAGAAAAATGAAAGGAAAAGTGTGGGTAGAAAGAACAAGAAACCTGCCCAACATTCTTCATTTCCTGTCACAGAAAGCAATGTCAATATGAAATAGAAGGGAGAAAAAGGCTAACATTAGTGTAAACGAGACAAATATTGTGAAATCGGTTATAATGTAAGCAATATTACCTGAGCAGGTGTGCATATGGGCCTGGTGTAATACCCACTAACTCAACGGAAAGACTGCTGATATACATCAGGTGTATTGTGAGGTATTGAATGCATTGCAGTCACTTGACAACAGCAAAAATGGCTGGGTTTTCTACATTACAAAATTATGTTAACCTATCTTACTTCGTCATATAGCTATCACAGTTATTAAATCACTTTTGTGTGTGCATGCTTCGCTCCTGGTGTCAGCCATGCACATCCTTAGTAGGAGAGCTTGTATTGATTGTAATGTCTGTGTGGGGCATTGTGGGGTGGCTCCTGAATGCCAGTAACAGTTGATGTAAGCAATGCTGTGTCTACACTGACATTGTGTCCTCCTAATTACATTGCTCATGATTCAACAGCCACAAAATGTGACACAGAAGCCCTCTGCTAAATAAATAAATAAATGGCTTTTATAATTGTGAAGATAATCTTCTAAATGTAACTCAAATGTTAACCTATGCAGTGCTGCCTTCTTCCAAATGCCACCATGCAGGTATTTAATTTTTTAACTTGTTGTCATTGTATTCTTTTTAGCATATCTATACTACTGAAATCGGAGATTTAAAAACCCAGGTCCTCAGTCCTGTACTCCTTACTGTTTGAACTCAATAGGAGTTTAGCTTAAATAATAAAGGAAAGACTGGGCACCTACATCTTTTTTCTTTCATCCATCCCTAGTATTCTGCAAATAAACACCCTGTTTACCTCCTTACTCGTGTAAATCAGGAGCAATTCTACTGAAGTCAAATGAGATACTGACTAATGTAAACTAAAAGGAGAGTCAGGCTCTATATTTGTAAAAGGAATCATATTGCATATACTTGCAAATCAAAATCCAGTCCATTTCTTTACTGACAGTCACAGTTATTATTGTTAACGTTAAAATAAAATTGGGGAGAAAAATCAACCTGTAGTGTCCATAAATAATGGATCGACTTTACATATTAAATTTGTAAACATTTGTGATTGGACTTAATTTGCTAGACTTTTTTCTTTTAATATGCTTGTTTACTTACATTTTTAAGAGTATAATTCCACAATAAATGCTTTCCATTTCCTTGGTGACTGTCTGTGAATAATTATAGTCAAGATGTTGTAAAGTACAGTCAGCACTAAACTTTTTATATATAACAATGTTATAAGAATAAGCTATGCAACTAGTACAGCTTTAATATGTTACTCCCTACAGAAATGTTAATTACAAGGCCTACTGCAAGTATTTGTGGTGGTGACAAGTACTGCCTTCCTATTACTAGATTTATTATGTAAAATTATTAGCTCTGGATTAAGGCTGCAAAATATGTATAATATATAATATAACACGAGCAGTGCTTCTTATTTATCACTGAGGGGAAAAAAGAGATGTTAGAACAAGAGTGTTGGGAAAACAACACAGAAAAAATGGTGTTAAACTGCCCCACATGTAAACACTTCAGTGCATTGCTTTTCAAGGGAATGCTATAATAGACTATCTTCTTAGAGACAGTAAATAATTCAGTGCAGAGCCTCTCTAAAGAGGAATTTAAAAAGCTGAAAAACATATTTGTTTAGCAACTAATATGACATGTTGGCATTCATGTCTAATTTTAAAAGAAATATATAGTTTATTCCAACCAAAAGACTCCATGTTTCTGATAACTAACGACTGCCAGTAGGTGCAACATTCTTCTTCTACCAGTTAAAAGCGCTGTTGTGCCACAGATTCCTGATTCCATGCATTGGCTCTGCTGCAGCTAGAGTTGTAAAAGTAACTTCATTTAAAAAAACAGGAGTACTTGTGGCACCTTAGAGACTAACAAATTTATTAGAGCATAAGCTTTCGTGGGCTACAACCCACTTCTTCGGATGCATATCACGAAAGCTTATGCTCTAGTAAATTTGTTAGTCTCTAAGGTGCCACAAGTACTCCTGTTATTTTTGCGGATACAGACTAACACGGCTGCTACTCTGAAACCTAACTTCATTTAAGCATCCTTATTTTTAGGGTGAAATCACCAATCCAGTTTATGGGCTGGATAGCAGTTCAATGTTAAGTGTGGAGCCTATGGTTTCTGCTGAAGCTGCTGTTAGCACCTCCCTCCATGCCAGCCTAGGTAGAGGACCCTTTCCTCAATTGTTAGAAATTTTCCCATGCAGTTTTTATGCAGGGCTTAAGTAGTGCAAAAAACTTTGCACTAGTCCTTTGCATCTGAGGGAAAGTGGGGACAGGAAGGGTTTCTAAGTCTTTATCCATACAGAACTGAAAAAAATATCCTGAGTCCAATGTGGCTTCCATTGACATCAAGAGAAAAGTTAATGAATTCCATTAGAGCTGGATTAATGCTAATATTGTATCTGGTAATACTAATAACAATAATAGTATTTTTTTAAACAGCTATTGTATAGCAGTAGATGATTTGAGTCACTGGACTTTGGGAGTCGTAAGGAAAAAGGAGTATATTTGGTCCTTTAATTTTTGTGTGTAACGCCCATGAACTTCCAAATGTTTTTTTTTTCCCATATGTATCTGAAGGATAACATGGCACAAAGGACATGATCATGTACTTCTTATTCTGAAAAAAATTCCCCTGAAACTTAGGGTACATTGGCATAGCAAATGAAGGTGTGACTCTAGTGTAGGTAGGCACACCCGAGCTAGCTTTAATCTAGGTAGCCTGGGTAACAACACTAGTGAATACATGGTGGCAGTGGCTCCTGTGGGGATAACAACCCGAGTATATACCCAGAGTCCCCAGTGGGCTTGTACTACAGCAGCTAGCCGACGCTGAAATCCATGCTGCCACATCTTTGTTGTTATTGTTAGCTGTGCTAGCTAATTTAAAGATAGTATGGGTATGCCTACCTGCACTACGATTACAAATGTATTTGCTGTGTAGACATACCTTAGTGGGATCATTGCCTGAGTAAGGAGAGTGAGGCTCAGGACTGCGCACAAAGGTTGAGATTTTGAAAGCCAGCTAGGGCATTTAGACACTGGTCTAACATACAGGTATCTAAATCCCCCAGATGGCTTTGAATGCCACTGTCAAACTTTCTATCTGGAGGTATTTGGAAGGGTTGCAATTGACACCAAACTCCAAAGATATCCACAACTAGCAAGTCTTGCTCTTTACAAGTCACCCATATAAAATTTGTGTCAGGTAGATCTTCATTTAAATAATCTATTTGATAATATTCAGGGTTTCACTATTGACCCTTAAGATGAGAGTGTGCACATTAACTACAGATATAAGGCCCTTCATATGGAAGTGTACAATAATGACATTAGAATGAGTTATAGATGTGGAATTTAGAGAAGGACTACCTAAGGTCCTCATTCTGCATCACCATTCTGAGTAATGGCTTACTCCTTCAAAAAGGGCTGTGTTTATTTGTTGGCAAGGATTTTGACCCAGTTTAATGCAGGTGCAGTGTTTAAAGGGGAGAAAAGAAGAATACCCTCTTCTAGGGCCCGCATAAGGAATGTCTAGAATAGAAACCCATGGGCTGTGTGGGTTTGTGAGAGTTGCTATTGAATATTTCCACACAAAGAGTAACTCAAAATGATGTGGAGCTAAGCAGGGAGTAGGTGGAGTCATAGCTAAGCCAAACTGTTCCCCTTACACACCAGCCATCAGAACTGGCTGGCCACATAGGAGAAGTATGTTACACCTCTTAAAAGGGTGTCACAAATTCTTTCCCACTCAGTACAACTGAAAATCTCTGAGAGTCAGTGTGCCTCTGAGGCAGAATGTCTCTTAATGGTCTTCCTTGTGGCATTGTGCCTCTGTACCTTACAACTGTTCCTTAAAGACACAGTGTAGCCATTTATTTATTTATGTATTTATTGTTATCAGTATACCTGCTGGATGCAATGACAGCTCTATGTTCACAAAATCTTAGATGAGAAAAAAGTGATAGAAATATTTATAGTAGATACAGACCAAAATGAAATACTTTACATTTGGAAATTTAAATGCAGTGGGGTTCACTTTGACAGTGTAACTTGGCAGCCATAGTCTAGAATCTTAGTAGAAATGTCAATCTCTCCGGTTCTATATCTGTGAAACCACAGTAAACATAGAAAAGGAGCTAGCAAACATGGAAATGGATACTATTTTTTTTAAAGAAATGTGGTATTGAATCCATTATACTCTCCAAAATAAGACCAAGGTGGGAAGGGATCCATCAAATGATGGGGGTATTTTGATAACACATCTATCTTTTCTCTAAGTTTCATGCGCACCTGAAGTACAAATGAGTGAACTATGAGTTAAAGGTGGATGGACTTTTTTTTTTCCAATTTTTGAAGTATTGAAGAAAAGAATATGGAAAAAGGAAATGCATTTAAATGTGTACAGGAAGAAAAAAGGATTCCAATGCACATTGGTATTTTGTTTAAAATGTATAGTTGCCCCCAAAAATTTAGAGATTACAGGCTGGAAAAATAAATAAATGATAACTGCACTAAATCAGTTGAGTCATACGGGTGTAAAGCTGGAGAGATGAGAAAAAGAATCAGGGCCATAGTAGCTTCTCTGTGGTTACTTGTGCCATAAAGTATTAAGATATTAATATAAATTCACTGATGTTTCAAGTTGAATGACAATCATGTAACTGGATGAACACCTTGTTATTCACACATCATATCATCCATCACTTAAAACATAGAATTAGAATTGGAATAGAACTGGAATAAAATTAAAGCAAGACAGTTGTGTAAACAGTGTATGCTTGAGGTGTATATAGGACTAGCCAACAGAGTTCTGCACATGCAGACTTCTCAGCAGTTCTCCAGAGTCCCAGTTTTAATTTTTTTTTAAAAATGTCCAGCTGTTATAGTTGCGACGAATACCTTCAAAACATGGTGTGTGAGTGTAAACAATACAGAGATGTTTGCATGAGTTTGCAGAGAGCTTGAAACTATAGCTTAACAGTTGGTGTGAGCTGACCCATTAATTAAATTATTATAAATATATGATACATGCAAATATTATAATTGCAATGTAAAGCAATTAACAGATTAGAGACCTAATATACACTTAAAATGGAATTTCTGAAAATGATTTAACTTCAGGGACTTAACTGAAGCTAAGATTATCCTTCAAATACTCATTTTATCAGATAAAATGTCTATCTGATTGTATTGTATTTTAAATGAATTTGCAATAAAATTCAGTAATCTCATACCTGACATATTTCTAGATGGCAATTACATGTTGCAGCACTTAAGAACTAATTAAAATCTACATTGGGAATTTTCCTGACAGAAACTCTATTTTACTATTCTGTGGGGGTATGTCTACACTACAGGGACTTTACCACCACAGCTACACCACCATAGCTATGTCGTAGTATTGACACAACCTACACCAATGGAAGGGATTTTTCCATTGGTGTAGGAACCCTACCAACCTTAATGATGGTATGTAGGTCAACAGAAACATTCTTCCATTTTCCTACCTATTTCTACACTGTGGGTTAGGTCGGCATAGCTCTGCCATACTGACATAGTTATATTGACCTACATTTTAATTGTAGACCAAGACTGAGTGAGTTAATGGCTGGGTAGATCCAGTACAGAACTCATGTTTAAGACATATACCCCAAATAAACACCACAAAATCCATAAGGAGGGGATCAGTTAGTAAGCAAACATATCCTCATTTGAGATACCCTGTTTTTCAGTTATGCTACTTGCTGTGTTGGGGGGCGGGGGAGGGGCGGCGGTGTTGAGCATTTTACTAGCAGCCGGAATATTATTCTTACTGCTCAAGAGCAGGATTGCATATTTAAATGAAATATGGCTGCTGCTCCCCTGTACATGCAGTATTCCAATATGCTCCCTTTTCATGCTGTGTTCATGGTTACAGCTTCAGAAGTGGCAGAACAGGGGTAAGGCAGCCTATGAAGATAAAAATAAAGATAAAGATAAAGATGTTTCATCAGCATTGTAGACATCAGCTGAGGAATGTGAGGAAGTTTTTTGCCACTGCCACTGCTCAGCTGCTGGTTTGTCTGCCAACTGTTTTTTGCCATTATCATTTTTCTAAGAGACATGGAAGTGTTTCTTCCATCTGGTAAACCAACCATCACTTCCCTTAAACTCATTCAACCAGAATGAAATGACAAGCTGAAGAGCTTTTTCCTTGATTGCAGGTCCAGCAAGCAGTGATCCCCATGCCCTCTTCTCTTTGAACCATACAAAGAGAGCCTGATCGACAACAGGGGCTTTTCCTTCATGCCTGCACTTATGTCAGCTATTCAACTGTCTGTCTTTGTACTTAGCCAAAAGCTTATTCTTCTGCTTCCACATTCTGCATATAACCAACCTGTGCAACTCCCACTTGACTGCAAGTTGGTTTTGAGAAGTCCCCTGAGTTTGAGAGTCTCAGATAATCTGTACTTTTTCCTTCAGTGAGACAATTCTTGGCATTTTGTCTTGTGTTTGCCAGAAAAAAATATGCAAATAAGTGGAGGATGTGATGTCACAAATGTTGCTGTTATGCAGCAGCTATGTTGCTGTTACTGAGTGTACAATTCACAGTAGGGAAAGTGTTCCCAGTGGAACTGTTGCTCATAAGCAGTGGTTCCTCTTACAAGGTGTAGCTGCAAACAAGCATCTACTGTACTTATTACTGTTTAGTTTATCAAACTGATTTAAAACCTTATGTTGACACATCAGTGTGAGACAGTACTTCAGATCTGTCACACAAAAAGAATAGTTCAGACGTGAGTATCTCCCTCATATACTTTGCAGTGAAGATTGATGCATAAAGCTGGCCATGTCTCTGAGCAAAACTTGGTTGGGAAAGGAAAAAGGTTGATTAATCGGAAAGAAATAGTCTATTTCAGTGTTTAGATAGAATCCTAGGACTGGAAGCGACTTTGAGAAGTCATCCAGTACAGTCCACTGCACTCATAGCAGGACTAAGTATTATCTAGACCATCCCTGACAGGTGCTTGTCTTCTATAAACTCTCCAATGATGGAGATTACACAGTCCCCCTGTGGAATTTATTCCAGTGCTTAACCACCCTGACAGTTAGGAAGTGTTTCCTAATGTCCAACCTAAATGGGCCTTGCTGCAATTTAAGCCCATTGCTTCTTGTCCTATCCTCAGAGTTAATGAGAACAATTTTTCTCCCTCTTCCTTGTAACAACCTTTTATCTATTTGAAAACTGTTGTCCCCTCTCAGTCTTCTCTTCTCTAGATTAAACAAACACAATTTTTTCAATCTTCCTCGTAGGTCATGTTTTCTAGAACTTTAATATTTTTTGTTGCTTTTCTCTGGACTTTTTCCAATTTGTCAACATCTTTCCTGAAATGTGGTGCCCAGAACTGAAAAAATATTCCAGTTGAAGCATAATAAGTGGAGAGTAGAGCGGAAGAATTACTCCTTGTGTCTTGCTTAAAATACTCCTGCTAATACATCCCAGAATGGCATTTACTTTTTTTGCAACAATGTTACACTGTTGACTCATATTTAGCTTGTGATCCACTGTGACCCCCAGATCCCTTTCCTCAGTACTCCTTCCTACCCAGATTCTAGCTGCTTTCGAAACATCTGTTGTGGAAAGAATCACCCACGCACTGATTTTAGTTCACAGACTCAGAGCCTGAGGCCTTTATTGCAATACGTAACAAACGCATTTGGGGTGCAGTTCAAAAACTGACACCCCGAGCACCGCTAACAGGCGGGTTTTTATTTCATTAAACCGCAAGCAAAGTACAAACAATACGTCATGAGTTAAGAAACTGGGGTTGGGGTCAGTCATGAGTTGAGGAACTGGGGTTGGAGTTAGTCATGAGTCGGTCATGAGTTAAGAAACTGGGGTTGGGGTCAGTCATGAGTTGAGGAACTGGGGTTGGGGTTAATCATGAGTCGGTCATGAGTTAAGAAACTGGGGTTGGGGTCAGCCCCC
>NW_020664372.1:9902254-9920426 GCF_002925995.2 Terrapene triunguis
GTTGGGGTTAGTCATGAGTTGGTCATGAGTTAAGAAACTGGGGTTGGAGTCAGCTCCCCTCCCCCCCAGCACCTTCCTCATTATTTTCCGAGAAGTGGGTGTTTATTTCGGTAAAGAGGTGGCTTGGCGGTTTTCCTCAGGGGTGGCGCTTGGCATCAGTTTGGGTACATTTCTCGGCAAGGCACATGTTATTTTCCGGGGGTTTTCGGTGAAGGGTTAAGGGGGGTTACCATGGGATGCTTAAAGAAGAGCCATGATTGGTTAATTTTGCAGATAGCTGGAATTGGAAAATGTTGCAAATAGCTGTAGCAGCAACGATGATTAACTCTTTGCAAAAACAATTTCTTAATGTAAGCGGATATTCTATTTTTCGAGCGGTTTCATAAACTTGCGGTTATTATGTTGCTAAAGCAGTTTCTTGCTGTAGCTTTTAGCATTGTTCTGTGTTTTTCTTTCCTCCCCCCCTCCTCTGGTCATTACCCTTGGCCGAGTTTGGCAGAGAATTGTGTTGTTCAGTCTTGCCCAGGCTTTAGGCCTGCCCTATTCTGTGTAAAGGCCATCAGCATAACAGATCTCTGTTGGAGGGTTTATTTCGGGGCCCACAGATTTAAAGCTCTGGCTATCAAAAAGAAGGCCTCCCTGTTTTATTTCCCCACAGATAGCTAGGCAGATAATTTTCCTGGAATATTGAAGTTGTGTGGATTCCATTGACAGTGTCATGTTAGCTAAAATCTGACCACTTGTTTGAAAATATAGGGGACTGTCTTCAGATCTTTACTGATGATAGCAGCATACATTATTGAGGGTGGTATTTGTAGAAAAAAAGATTGTCACTATATAAATATTGTGCTCTTTTAAAGGCATAAACATTGCTACCCACATTTACATATGACATAAAAATGCTTTTTCGCAATCACTGAAGCACATGAACAGTGGCTATTATATTCCCACCCCTTTTCAGCAAAATATTCAAGCTAGAAATCTGACTGTGAATTCCATTAGCCACTGTTTTACAGAAATGTACCTAGTCCAGCTCCTTCTGACTTTTAGCACAAAGGAAAGTGATTACGTGTAACATTATGTCTGTATAAAGAACTGATATTTTGGTAAATAAATGTTTTTGTTCAAGGATGAAATTACATGTGCTAATGCTAATAACAAGGCCATTTCAACTTATTTGATATCCTTTGACAGGGCTGATACTAACTGCAAATAATTAACAGCTTTTCATCTGAACAGCATGATTGTCTCTTTTGAGTACCTCCTCTTTGCTTTTTTTTTTTTCTTTCAGTTCAATTTTTGTCTGCAAACTAGTCTGTGGAGATGAGGTTTTTTTTTACCATTTATATAGTCCAGAGTATTGCTTAATAGCTCTTCTGGAAATCTTTAATTCTGTACTCTCTTCTTATTTAGAAATTCCTGATCAGTTTAGAAAGATTTGGCTATAGTGCAAGTCACTTAAGAAGGAATCATCAGGAAAAAAACTCAGTTATACCATCTTATCCAACATCATTTTAGGGAATGATTTTCAACCCTCCTGAAGCCGTACGGCCATATACAAAAATGTGTGTACAATTGCGTGCCTAATGAATGTATATAAATTGGAAAGAGTGGCTAGAGATGTTACACAGAACTGTTTGGCCTGGCAGACATGGTGAGGAATGAGAGACAGAGACAGAATGTGGTCTCAACATATTGCAAAAAATGACCTCTATATATATTATGCAATATCTTTCATTAGCAAAGACATACAGAAATTCGGTATGGATTTGTAATTTAATTTGATGAGATTAGATACTGATCTGGAGTAACTTGGTACAGCTCCATTGAAGTCAATAGAGATAAAGTGATTTTCACTAGCTGAGCATCTGGCCCATTGTGTTGTCTTTTCCAAGAACAGAAGTGGAGTTTATTCCATCTACAAACATTATTTAAATAATACCTGACCTGAAGATATTTCCTTTCCTTTTCTCTAGTTGACTACAGTTGCTGGGTTTGATAATGCAGACAACCATCAAAATCTGCCCAGGAAGGAATTGGGTCAAGAACTTTATAAAGGATTCTCCATATCTCCTAACTAAATCCTTCTCTTTCCATGATTTCTCAGCACTTACTAAAATGGCAATCAAATCAAGAATCCCCCTTCAACCTTTATGCAAATGTACAGATGGGTGGATTTATTTTATCTAATTTTGAACCCACTCAAGTGTGCCTATCCACACTATAGCTTTTAATTTGCAGTGTAGATCCAAGCTTTTCCAGGCTTATGATCTGTCTAGACCTTTAAAAAAGGAATGAGAGACTTTATTCAAAACCAAAGCCAGTATCTTTTGTTCCCAAAGACCCAGTGAGATTCTCTGGGCCAAATCTTGGACTTCAGTGAGAAAGGAACAGATCTTTCTAAAATACTGCTACTATTTAATTTGTAAACATTCTATAAATTGGCTATATAATGAATGCCATAGTTGGTATCAATCCTAAATAACTTATTATCTCATTGTAACTCTTGTACTCCTCCTTTGCCTTTATCCACCTGTAATATCTTGTTTTATATTTAGACTGTAAGATCTTTGGGGCTCTTTTGTTCTGTATTTGTACAGTACTTAACACAGTGAGGTCCTGGTTCATGACTAGGGCTACTAGGTGCTACCATAATACAAATACTATGAACTAGTTGTCATAAAGCCAATACATATACCAATTCTACTACCTCCATGCAATGACAATAATGGTTATGAACGTAAGGGACATAGCCATATGCCCTTTAATTACTTTTCTGTGTGCAAAACAAATGACTGTTAGTCATCCCCTCTTCTCCCAGTTCAAAACACTATTGGCATATAAAAGAGAAGAGGGAAGAGGGCACATATCAATTAAATAAATATATATTTTTAAAATGGAATAAAACATAAAGAACTTGTGTGCCACTCTTTCTCCCCCCCCCCCCCCCCATTTTTGGTAGGGTTTTTCTCTCAGTTCCTGCTTTTCTACTTACTAGAGGACACTTTCTGCACCATCGGTTATATTGTCCTGTCACTGTGTGTGCTGCTGTGATGTACTGTACCTGCTTAATTAACATGTCTGACACAGGGCCAGCATATTAGAAGCCACTTGCTGTGTCACTGCTTTTCCATTCCTGCCACTCTTTGTGATGTTGTACTTTGTTATAGTGCCAAAGTAAGATATTAGTGTATAACAGGGGTTGGCAACCTCTGGCACGCGGCTCGCCAGGGTAAGTACCCTGTTTACCTGCCGTGTCGGCAGGTTCGGCCGATCGCGGCTCCCACTGGCTGCGGTTCACTGCTCCAGGCCAATGGGAGTGGTGGGAAGCCGTGGCCAGCACATCCCTGGGCCTGCGCTGCTTCCTGCAGCCCCCATTGGCCTGGGATGGCGAACCGCGGCCAGTGGGAGCCGCAATCGGCCGAACCTGCCGACGTGGCAGGTAAACAAACTGGCCCGGCCCGCCAGGGTGCTTACCCTGGTGAGCCGCGTGCTAGAGGTTGCCGACCCCTGGTGTATAAGGTACCTGTAAATGTCTATGACTGGAAGGCTCATATGGCTTCAGTTTCTGGGAAGCCATCTGTTGTATGTTTCCAGACACATGTTCCTGTGCTATGTCACAGAGCTGTTTTTGGTAAGGTATAAATGATTTTATAATGGGCTTCGGCTCCAACAGCCTTTGGGTGTGTGGATGATGGTGGTTTTATAGTAGCCCAGACACCATGCCTGCTGTGATAGTGTTGTATGTTTCCTCTTTGATGATGCTCTGTAGTGGTACATATTGCTAATGAGTAATATACATGTTCATCTAACCCAGGACACCTACTTTGGCCATCATTGCTTTTCCACGGAGGCAGCTGCAACAATAATAAAGAAATATTCACTTGATAGATCAACTTTTCTGCCCATTTCTTTTGTTGCTGTTCTGTTATCCCACTATTGTTAGTTACAGAGTTGTTTAGTTAAATTGCACCAATAATATAGACATGAGGTCAGACATTGGTTTGCATTGAGGTCATTACTCATTTGCTTTATATTCATCTACTGAAACTACTTGCAACACACCACTGAAGATTGCAATGCTGTGACTGAAAAGCCTTTGGAAGGATTCATTCAGCTAAGAATCTGCATGAAGAACTTTACTGAGAAATAGGAGAATAGTTTTCTTCACACTTAAGGAAAGTGGCTGTACAGATGTAGCTTGTTTATTTAGGGCATTGTCTCAGCCCTCTGGTTTCTGGAAAATGAATGGCAAGTACAGAATGTGGTGAAAGAATTCAGAAAAACTGGATTACTGCAGGCATTTTCTCAAGGATGTGAATATATTGTTTTTCTAAGTAGCTGCCTACAGTTGAACTAATCCAGGAAGTGACAGGAAAGTATACCTTGACTCAGCTATAGCATCTAAATGAAGAAAAACAAATTTTCTATGAGTAGTGCTTAGAAAACAGTCATCTGATACTATCCCTGTAACTAGTCATTGTAGAGAGTGAATAGTGACCTCTGACATATGATAGGAGTATAACTTTTCATAGCTCTGACCAATGTCAGTGACGGGGGCTGAGAAGTGAAGATGAATTTCTTCCCTGCATCCCTGTGACTCACAGCTCTATAATAGAGCATCATCAACAACCCCCCCCCCCCAAATCTTTGGGCGGAAATTGAGCAAGTGAGTCCCTCAGATTGGAAGAAAATGTGGCAAACTGAAAGAGGTGGTTGCAGCACTTACAAATATTCTGGAAAGCAAAATATTGTTCCACAGAAATCAAAGGGGGCGGGGAATCCTTTCACAGTGCTATGGGTCACAGGTCCAATGGCACTGGTGAGTTACATCACATTATAGTAGAAGCAGGAAAATATGACAAACTGCTAGACAAAAAGATTCAAAAATAACCTGAACCCAGTGTCAATGCCACACAGTCCTATATATGGCCAAGAATTAGGGAAATTTTGAATTTATTGAGTATAAGAAAGACTTGTTTCTCTAATTCCCCATAGGCAGCAACAAAGTGTAAACCATAATTTTTCTGCTCTTATTTCATGTCTACCTTGAGCCACTGGACAGACTCTTCCTGAATTAATTCTTACACAGCTTTTTGAACCTGTCCCAAGCTCCTTGTTTCTCAACAGCAGCTGCACCTATATCTCTTCCTATATTTCTCTTCAGTCAGAACAAAATTTACCCTGGGGAACCCACTAATTCATGTATCATTTAGGTTAAGAGTTTAGTAAGTTTAAAAAGATAGTATTGGATAGTTATCTGAGTAATGAGAATATGCACAGTTGTATTAAGTAGGATGAAATATAGAAGGAACTGCCTTGGGTAAAGAAACAACCTTCTATATGGGTGTAGTAGGGTCTTCCATAGCTGGGTGGCCTTAATGGCTAGATATTTCAGTCTGTAAGGCCAGAGGGGGTGGTAGAGGGACCCAGGCCCTCCTTCCCTACTGGGTCCCAGCCCAGAGCCCTGTGTAGATCAACCCCTAAACAGGGGAGATGGGTCTCCTCCCAAGAAAGAGTCAAGACCCACTTCCCTGGGCTACTTCCTACATGTCTCTTCAGTTTGGGACATGGCCCCGCTATCCCAGTTTACTGGGGCTCACTTAGTCAGTTGCCCCAGGGCTTATCTGCAGTTCCTGGGGTTTATCTGCAGCCTCCCATTGGCAGGGGAGCCCTTACTTGCGGGGTGGGTTTAGCTGAACCCAAAGGTTTTCTTTAACCCCCGCTGTGCCAGACAGCTGTTTGTAGGGTTTCTTTAACCTTCCTCTCAAGCATCTGATACTCACCAGTATCAAAGACTGGACTAGATGGACCACTGGTGTGGTCTGGTAAGGCAATTAATATGATCCTATGTTCTCATTCTGCAAGTGTCCATCTGTAGGCGGCTTTTCCCTAGTCTTGGTATACTGACTGGGGAATTTAGCAGACTTCTGGATTTAATTATACTTTCTCCACCACGACACAGACTTAGTTTTCTGTAAAGGACAGACTAGTTTCAGATAAGTCCTGGCCAATAGTTCAATTTAAACTAGAGATGGGCCTGAATCACAACCCCATATGTGAAGTACCCAACCAATGGGAGGAGTTGAACTCAGTGGAAACGACTCACATGAATAAAATTATGTATTTAATAGTTTGTAAGCTCTGGCTCATTATCATGATAAGGGCATGGTTTGTTCACAGTAAGGTTCACTGCAGGCTGTAACAGAGAAACTTTATTTTGGAGGCACTTGTTTTTTTATTTTATTTTATTTAAGGTACAGCTAAGTATCCATAAATTGCAATCTTGGTTTATTGAGCTGTCTTTCCTTTCCTCAATTATGTAGTCTGGTCAGGCTTTTTTGTATAAAATGTGTGAGTTTAAAAAACAGAAGGGGCTTGATCTCCTGGAGTTTAATGGCACTCTCTTCCTCTTTCTACAATTTTCCTGTATTTTTTTAATGAAAATAACTAAAGATCTATATTGATGGAAAACATCTTGTTAAAACACATTCATCTAGGACAGGGATCGGCAACCTTTGGCACGCAGCTCGGCAGGGTAAGCACCCTGGCGGGCCGGGCCAGTTTGTTTACCTGCCGTGTCTGCAGGTTCAGCCGATCGCGGCTCCCACTGGCTGCAGTTTGCAGCTCCAGTCCGTGGGTTGCGGGAAGCAGCGCGGGACGAGGGATGTGCTGGCTGCCGCTTCCTGCAGCCCCTATTGGCCTGGAATGGCGAACTGTGGCCAGTGGTATCTGTAACCCCTGACAGTTGGGTATCATCTGCAAAATTTATAAGTGTACTTTCTATGCCATTATCCAAATCATTTAAAAAGATTTTGAATAGAACTGGACCCAGGACAGATCCTTGTATAACCCCAATCAATGTGTCCTTCCAGCTTGGTTGTAAACCATTTATAACTACCGTCTGAGCATGGTTTTCCAGCCAGTTGTGCACTCTCCTTATAGTAGGTTCATCTAGGCTATATTTCCCTAGTTTGCTTAAGAGAAGGTCATGTGGGGCAGTATCAAAAGTCCTATTAAAGTTGAGCTATATCACGTCTACTGCTTCTTCCATCCACAAGGCTTGTTACCCCATCAAAGAAATGTATTAGGTTGGTTTGACATGATTTGTACTTGACAAATTCATGTTCACTGTTACTTATCTTATTATCTTCTAGGTGCTTACAAACTGATTGATTGATTATTTGCCTCATTGTCTTTCCAGATATTCAAGTTAAGGTGATTATAATTCCCTGGGTTGTCCTTATTCCCCTTTTTATAGATAGGTACCATATTTGCCCTTTTCCAGTCTTCTGGAATCTCTCCCCTCCTCTACAAGATCCGACAAGGAATCTCTAATGTCTCAGAGATCTCTTCAGCCAGGTCCATAAGTATTCTAGGATGTATTTCAGGGATCGGCAACCTTTGGCACGCAGCTCGCCAAGGTAAGCACCGCGGACGTAACAGGTGTTGTGGTCAAAGACACCCACACAGTGATTTTAGTTCAAAGACTCAAGCCTGAGGCCAGTTTATTGACATACATACCAGTGCACTGGGGTGCAGTCCGAAGACTGACACCCCGAGTACCACTCGCAGGTGGCTTTATTGCATTAAACCGCAAGCAAAGTACAAACAATACATCATGAGTTAAGAAATTAGGGTTGGGGTCAGTCCCTCCCCTAAACCGTGAGTTAAGAAACTAATGTCGGGTCAGTCCCTCCCCTAAACTGTGAGTTAAGAAACTAGGGTCTGGGTCAGCCCCCCCTCCCCCTTCTCCCCTGGTACCTTCCTCATTATTTTCCGCATGAGTTGGGTGTTTATTTGGGTAGAGGGGCGCTTGGTGGTTTTCCCCAGGGGTGGTACTTGGCACCAGTTTGGGTACATTTCTCAAGACACGTTATTTTCCGGGGTCTTTTGGTTAAAGATTGGGGGGGGGGTTTCCATGGGACGCCTAAAGAGGATCTATGATTGGCTATTTTTGCAGATAGCTGGAATCACGGAGTGGGTCACAGATCACCCAAAGGAGAAGCTGCATGAGTTAAGAAATTGCATTTAGCTAAAGTTACCTATTGCTTCACACAAGTGGTTATTATATTTCATTAGTCATGAACATATTTCATTAGTGCTGCTGCTGGGGCTTTTTTTTATTCTTTCCCTCCTTGCCCCCCCCCTCTGGTGCCAGCCTTGATTCCATTATCCAGGTTTCTGTCCCCTTAGACTATTGTAATATGCTCTACATGGGTTTACACCTTGAAACTCTATGGAGACTGAAACCTGATCATTTACTGAGTGAAGCATCTCACTAGGAGGTGTTTTTTATAACCTGTAAAGCCCTCCTAATGGCCTGGTACTGGCCTATTTGAAGGGTTTCCTCTCTCCTCATGCCATTCTGTCATAACTGCAGTCAGCAGGATGCATGAGCAGGACTATCCATTACTATAAAAAGAGGAAGCATCTGGCTGGGAGTTCTCTATGAGGGTTCTAGAAAATGTTCCTCCCCATTGCTCCTCAGTCCTTCTGACCACTATCCTATGCTGCTCATCCATGTGGGCACTAATGATATTGACAGGTCTGACCCTGAGCAGATCAGTAATGGCTACAGGGCTCTGGAAGCCAAAGTGATAGAGTCAGTGGCTCAGGTTGTGTTCTCATCCATTAATTTACTTCTTTGATAGGATTACTCACTTAGTGAATACAGGGAGCAGTAGATGTGATATACAAGGGATCGGCAACCTTTGGCATATGGCCTGGCCGGTTTGTTTACCTGCCGCGTCTGCAGGTTCGGCCAATCGCGGCTGCCACTGGCTGCGGTTTGACACTCCAGGCCAATGGGGGCGGCGGGAAGCGGCGGCCAGAACATCTCTCGGCCCACGCCGCTTCCCACCGCCCCCAATGGCCTGGAGCAGTGAACCGCAGCAAGTGGGAGCCGCGATCGGCCGAACCTGCAGACGTGGCAGGTAAACAAACTGGCCTGGCCCGCCAGGATGCTTACCCTGGTGAGCTGCATGCCAAAGGTTGCCGATCCCTCTGATATACCTTGATTTTAGTAAAGCTTTCGATACAGTTCTTCATGACAGTCTCATAAGCAAACTAGGGAGATGTAGTTTAGATGAAATTACTATATGGTGAGTGCACATCCACCTTTTAACATTAGTTGAAAGACCATACTCAAAGGGTAGTTATCAATGGTTTACTGTCAAATTGAGAGATCTTATCTAGTGGGGTTCTAAAGAGGGCAGTCCTGGGTCCAGTACTATTCAATATTTTCATTTATGACTCAGATAATGGAGTATATAGTGTGCTTACAAAATTTGCAGATAACACAAAGCTGAGAAGGGGTGCCGGCACTTTGGAGGACAGGTTTCAAATTCAAAACGAGGCTTGATCATTTGGAGAATTGGTCTGAATTAAACAAGATGAAATTCAATAAAGACAAGTGAAAAGTACTTCACTTAAGTATGAAAAATCAAATTCATACTACAAAATGAGGAATAACTATTTATGTGGTAGTACTGCTGAAAAAGATCTGGGGGCTATAGTGGACCACAAACTTAATATGAGTTGTCATGAGTTGTCAGCTGCAAAAAAAGGCTAATATGATCAGAAGTGTTGTATTTAGAACACAGGAGGTAATCTCAGCTCTGGTGAGGCCTCAGATGGTGTATTGTGTAGGCACCAAATTTAGGAAAGATGTGGACAAATTGGAAAGAGTCTAGAGGAGAGCAATACAAATGATAAAACGTTTTGAAAGCTGACTTATGAGGAAAGTTAAAAAAAAAAACTGGGCATGTTTAGTTTAAGAAAAGAAGACTGAGGGGGGACCTGATAAGTCTTCCAATATGTTAAGGTCTGTAATCAATTGTTCTCCATTCTCCATTCAACACTGAAGGTAGGACAAGAAGTAATGGGCTTAATCTGCAGTAAGGGAGATTTGGGTTAGCTATTAGGAAAAACTTTCTAAGGGTAGTTAAGCGCTGGAACAGGCTTCCAATGGAGATCATGGAGTACCCATTATTGGAAGCTTTTAAAAACAAGTTGGGCAAACACCTGTCCTAGATGATCTAGTCCAGTGGTGGACAACCTGAGGCCCGTGGGCCACATGCGGCCCGTCAGGGTAATCCACTGGTGGGCCGCGACATAGTGTTTACATTGACCATCCACAGGCAATGGGAACCATCTGTTCCCAGCCAATCGGAGCTGTGCGAAGCAGCGCGGGCTGCAGGGACGTGCTGACCGCCGCTTCCCGCAGCTCCCATTGGCCGGGAACGGTGAACCATGGCCATTGTGAGCTGCGGGTGGCTATGCCTGTGGACCCGCTAGCGGATTGCCCTGATGGGCCACATGCGGACCGCGGGCTGCAGATTTCCCACCACTGATCTAGGTTTACTTGGTCCTGCCACAACACGCGGGGCTAGAGTTTATGACTTCTCAAGGTCCCTTCCCACCCTTTATTTCTTTCATTCAAAATACCTCATATTTGGTCACTTTCCAGGAACTCTACAAAAGATACCTGTTGGGATGGTTTACAGAGAGGGCTGAGGGTATGCTTGCCTCAGTAACAAAAGGGTGGAAATGATCTTTCTTTGTAGATGGCTGGCTGGCTGAATTCCCTGTTTGAATTATTTTAATGCTGCTGGGGTTTTGTTGTAGTAATAATTATGTATTACGGCATCTAGAGCCCTGTTTTTTTAAAAAAACACTGATATTTGAGAAGGCATCAAACAAAGTGAGGATGAAATCTTAGAATAGGGCCAATTATGTCACCTTTCTTTATTTCGAATAGTACCTTATTCTGAAAGTAGTCCCACCGATTTAAATGTGGATACTTAAAGAATAAATTACAATATAATGTGTAAGTAGAGCTTTCAGAATCCAGTCTATAGTGATCCAAATTGATTCTTAATCTCACAGACTTTTCTTTGCCTATGGACTTTAGGATTAGGCTCATCGTTCTTTAATACAGAGATTTTTCAATTTCTGTAACATCCAACACACCAGAGAGGCTTGCTATCACTTGTTATTAATAGCCAATGCTTTAGGTAGTAGTAACAACAACCAGATCACCTTAGGTCTTGTCTATATGGGGAATTAGTCTACAGGGAGTTGTGTATGTGGAGAGTTTGATCTACTGCTGTTTCAACCGTCAAAGTGCACAATGGAACTTTTAGTTCATGGTAGCATGATCCACAAGGCTAGATAGCATGTGGCAGGCAAGAGCACTGTAGATTTATACCCCAACTTGCCATGCACTAACGTTCATCTAGGCAAACCCTAAAAAAACCCTCCTTGAATATTTGATTAAACAAAACAGATAGTATTAGTTTCAATACATAGCAAAACAATACATCTGCATTTAAAGAAGTACTTTGTGTCCCTTCTTCAACAATTTTCACTGCATAGAACTTGATTGCTCACTATCCCTATTTCTGACTTGTAATTCTGTCATTAATGGTGATTAATCCAAATAAGATTTAAATGTTTTATTAGCTGAAAAACATTCAGAAAGAGTCAAGGAAGAAACTGTGGTGCCCATTCTTACTGTAGGATGAAAAAAGACACTAGAGGCAGTTTTATATTATTTTCATTATTGTGCAAAATCATCTGGGGAAGAAGAAGAGAGGAGCATCAAGATGCACCAAGCTGGCTGAGTAGAGGGTGAGAATGGAAGAACGGTAGGGAGTGAGGATGAAGAAATAAAGTTAGAAAGGGAGAGTCTTGAAGGTGATGACAGCCAGTCTGAATTCAATCTGATCTCTTTCTGTTTAGGTTTCTTATCATCACACCTTGTTCCATGTATCCTGCTGCTATCTTGTCCATGCCCTACACTCTGCCAACTCTGAATGTAGTGATACCCCCGTGGCCTCTCCCACAAGGAAGGCTACACTTGTTTTCTTGCTATCCACAGTTCTTGGAATATCATCACTGACATGCTCTGCAATTTAATGCATCTAACTCATTATCCTCCTTTGTTATACCCTTTTATCCACCACCACCTAATCAACCCTCTTTTACTGTTATCCCTTGCAGTGGTGTGTCTAAATTAAAGTCATATTTTGAGTATGCTGCAGGGGTGAGGGCACAAGGAGCTTTCTATTCTGCCATCATTTGCACTTAGACCAGTTAAAAAACAGAAGAGAGCAGTTTTGTGGGGAGTTTCAAAATAAATTTCATTGTGAAATGGGAAAAAAAATGCCATGAAATGGACAATTGGGACAGTTTTGAATAGAAAACTGTTAAAAAGGAGGAAAAAAGATATCTTCACCTCAAAAAGAATGAAATGATGAAAGTATAAGTTGATTCAATGTTTCCACTTGGAAGAGGAAGTGGCCATTTTGAGGGTATTTTTCAGTGGGCAGAGAAAGGGAATGGTGGGTTGTCCCTAGACTCTAAGTGCACACCCCAAAACCACAAGAAGAAATTCAAAGGGGCAAAGGAGGCGGAGAGGAAGGATGATGCGAAGGAAGTTGGGGACTACAGCTCAGTATCCCTACAGGGAACCCTAGTTGGCAGATGGCTAGATCCTCAATGAGTAACCTGCATGTAACAAATTGCCCAGCCAAGGAATGTAAACTCTAATGGTCAGTGAGACAAATACTAGCCCAAATTCCATTCCTTCTCCCCAAGAATTGGAGAGGAGAGGTGATACAGCCCTATAGGGAACCCCACAAGGCAGTCACACAATGTATCCTGGCCAAGCGCCATCAAAAACAGAGCAGCAATTCACCCAGTGTGACATCTGGGTTATGAGTCTGTTCCACACACACCCAGTATTTATTAGTTCTTTCAGTCCTAGAACAACACATGTGATAACACTCAGATTCCAGTCACAAGTTACAGAGTGGCAAAAGATTGGGGAGGAGTTTGAATTGTTGTCAAAAAATGGGAAATTTTGAAGGAGCTGCCATATTTTCCTGAAACAGTTTGCTTTCTTCAAAACAGCAATTCCTGACTATTTATTATTGTTTGGGTTTTTTTTTTTTAAATGACCATCTCTATTTGCAGCCCCTTTGCATAGGGGCTGGGCACAGTCACATTGCTTATACACACTTCATTTGTGGCACTAGCCACACCAAAGGAGATCGGAAAAAGCAGGTCCATGGTACCACCCACCTCATACCAGCCACTTGATGTGGCTATGCACATCAGTGAGTTTATGCTGTAACCTCCTTAGAGTGGCACAACAGCTACACTTCCCCTCTCTACCAGGGAGTTTATGGAGGCTTCTGCTTAGTGGGTGATAAACTGCCACCAATATGTTTCTTTGCCTTTAATGCATAATAGACCCCTTGGATTCCAAGACACTTGCAACAGTTTTCTGTCTCTTACTGTAAGCAGTCACGCACATCAAAGGTCAGTACATATTATATTTGTGATAATATATTTCTGGCATAATACCAACAGTATTCAGTAGTCAGAGCTACCACACAGAGCTGTTCTCCAAAAATGACAGCTTGAAAATGAGAGAGACTTCATAACCTTTAAAAAGGTCTTAATCCATTTACTGCATTATAAATGTTTCTCAGATCATTCTCTTACTTAATAACCATACTTGTTGAACTATGCACAAGAGTTCCTTATTAATGTGCAATTATATGTTAAGATGTGATTAATGATAGTTTTTGTCTAATGAGTCAATCACAATTGCATTTATAGATCTACATTTGATATACTTCACTAGTATTTTGACAGATATATATGGGAATGAGAATCTTAAAAACATTAAATAAGGAAGTTCGAAAAGGCTTATGTGTCTATCTTCTCTCTCCAGAGTTTTCCCCCTGAAATTAATTTAAGCCCAGCCTGGTCTCAACCTTTTTACAGCTGGCAAGATTTTTTCCCCAAGCTTTCTCATCTTCAATACTAATAATTTGTGTTTTTGTTTGCTTTTTATTTTCAGTTAATAAAATGAATTTTTATGTAGTGTATTGGTGCACTGCTCCTATTGCTAGATATATCTTCCATGAAATGTTCTTATTCTCATTAGCTCATCACTATTTAAACTGTAAGCTGCAAAGGGAAGGCGCTATATATTATATTTCTTCTACAGTTATTAGCATATTATTGTCCCTTCACAAATAAATTTTAAATATAATTTAAAAATTGACATTTTCATTCCACAGAAATTCTGAAATTTCATCATTTGTTTTCATCCCAGTTGGGACAAAAATATGAAATATCAATTTTTTTGTGGAACCAAAAGTTCCAAAATATTTCAGTTTGGAAATGGTGAATTGTTTCATTTCAAGTCTGCTCAACGCTAAGGTACATTTCCCTTTGTTTCTGCATTACCTCCAGTGAGTTGTAGGTAATGTTTCTCATGCCCCATTCTGTCCTATAGGCCAAATTTCCTAGATGAATTATGTCTCTTATGATGCCCCAGAAGTCATGTGACTTCCATAATACAGCACTCTATTTGGTTAAATCAGAGACCAGATTGAAACATGAGAGATGGAGTTTGACTATGAACCCTAGTCCAAGGGAGAGAAGGGGGATGCAGTTTAATGTTAACCCAACTGTGACAGTCTGTATCCCTATGTTCACCCTTTTTAGAAGACTATGATAATTTTTTTACAAAGTATGACTTGTGAAATATCATTTGAAAACTCATAATTTGCTGATCAATATTGTCCTTGTAAAATATGTGTGGCCACTTTGAATGTAAAGTTATAAGATTCTACTGTATAACATTACTGAGATATGTTCCAAATTTTAAAAAAGCAGGCACAAATCAGTTCCTCAATGACAAAAGGCAAACTGATGCCTCAGCCAGTTGTCAACAAAATCAAATGGACTATCACCTGGTTAAGGAGCCATTCTGTGGCAGGAAGAAGAGTGTGAGTGAGAAATTGACTTATTTGCAAAGAAACAGCTGGAGATTCCTGTCCCACATATTGTCTGTTGCCTGAACCTCAGCTGGAGATGATTTTCAAAGAAAAAACTATAAGAAAGAGGTATAGATGCCCCAAAATACTTCTTCCTTTCTCACTACCCAGGGTATCAACAATACCTGAAGGACAAGGAAACTAATGCTGAACTGGGGGAGGGATCCTGGCTCAAATAAATCCAGCCAGTAAGACTGCTAAAGCATGTGGTGAGAGGAACCTTTGCTTTGAACTCATTTAACTTGTTAAGTTACATATTAATTGTTTTATTACCTTGTATCCAATTCTGACTTTTATTCCTCCTTATTTGTAATCACTTAACATCTTTCTTTTTTAGTTAATACACTTGTCTTATTGTTTTATCTAACCAGTGTGTTTGGATTGAAGTGTTTGGGAAATACCATTTGAGATAACGGGGTTTGTGCATATAATTTTCTATTAATGAAATGATGGACTTTCTATGAACTTGGATTGTTCAGAAGGAGAGAGCTGGGCAGTACAAGATGCAAGCTTCTGGGGACAAGTCTAGGACTGGGAATTTGCTGGTATTGCTCATGCAGTGTAATTCAGGAATGACTGGCTATAACACTCATATAATACAGCTGGGAGTAATTTACATGCTTGAGGCTGTCTGTGAGCAGACCAGGAGTGATAGCGAAGCAGTGTAAGAGGCACCCTAGGTTTGAGAATTGAGGAGACACGGCTGTTCAACATTCCAGATCGTACCTTGGGTAATGTCACACCAGTCCAAACTGAAATATTTCTTTTTGGTTTTCCCACTGGAAAGCTAAAAATGTTTTGGAAAAATTACACTCTTCCTGTGGAAATTCTCATTTTTACCAAATCTGCATTTTCATTTGAAAAATCATTTTGATGGACAATTTCAGATCAGCTATAACAATACATTCTTGTGAATATAATACAATAACATCTTAATAATGGTTCTATGTACAATCATAGGGGCAACAAGAAATTCCAAACTTTCATATGCATTTGTATAAATACCTTAGCTTGCAACAAAATATATACCAGTCATTTGGATGATACATTTTCATTGCCAACTAGGACTTAGACATATCTAGATTGTTCTATAAAATATAATCGCTTAAATTGATGTACATTTCCTTTTGAAGCACATTATTTGAGTGTAAACACCAGCCAGATAAAGAGCAATGCTATACAACATTTTTATGTTGGACTTTGCTCTTTCTACACCTGGTTCTGTGGCTGCAAGCTTCCACCCCCCACTTCCAGTAGTAATGTGTATTGTATGCATTGTGCCACAGAGAGCTGCCACAGAGCACAACTCTGCAGTGCAAAAGTGTGAAAGGCTCTCCCACCCTCCATATGGCTTTCTACAGCCTGTTGGCTTGAAAAGGCAAATCTAGATAAGCACTTACCATCATGTTAGGTAACTTGTGTCAGTCAATTAACTCCAGTTAAACCAGAACCACAAACTCTAGAGTAGGCATATTTTATGGATCGCATTGTGCTCACCATGCTCATGTGAATAATTCTAATGACTGCAGTGGTACTACTCACATCATAAATAAGGTAATCATGATCTGTCCCTTAAAGGGTATAATTCCCTCTCATTTGTGGCAGCACAAATTCACACAGATAGCCAAATTATAATCCCTTTACCCATGTTTAGTAGTTCCTTATTTGGTTTGTAGTCCCATTTATTTCAATGAGGTTGTTTGTGGAGTAAGGTGCTACTCCATTTGCATAACTTAGAGCCAGATTCTGATATCTTTTATCGGGGAACTTTGGCATTAGACACAATGTATTGTTGTAATAAGGGAATTCTCTATCCTGGCAAATGTGATAGGTTAAAATATCGATAGCATTAATGAGAATGACCTCACCACACATTAAGCAGTAGGAGCCGTTGTCTGGCTCGTTGGAAAAGGTGTGTGCCCCTTTAAGGGCTAGAGGGGCAGAGAGTGACTTGCTGCAGCAACTTCATCACAGGTCAGCATGGGGCTGCTGACCATTCCCCACTCAGATGACCGGAAGAGAAGGGGGACTAAGTATATCCATGTCGGTGCAGGAAAAGCCATCGTTTACCTGGAGCAGGCAAAGCAGCAGCAGCACAGCAATCATCACTCTCTCATGGTGCTTAGTGATAGCAGACCAAAGAAAACGGGGAAGTGGGGGGTGGAAGCTTGCAGCCACAGAAGCAGGTGTTTGATAACAGAAGAGAAGAGGGAAGGAATTTAACTATGATAAACAGTTTAGATTAAGGGTGGCAACACAAACTGGGATCTGATGGGCCCTACCACATCAAAAGCTGTGGTTAGAGTGGATGACAACACAGGGATCTGGTTTCCACACTGATAGTGGCCTGTTCATTCTGCAGCAATGCTGCCAGAGACCCGAGGCTCATAATGACATTTGCTGGGCATTTAATGAAATGGGTATTTCTGTAGCATCTGCAAATTTAGGAACACTTGCAAAATGTTCTTTGAGGCCCATTAAGTCTGCAATTGCTAAGCAGTTGGGGAAGGCCACAGTGTGGGAACAGAAATGGGAGGGTAAATCAGGTGCTGCCCACAGACCCATGGGGACAGGAGCAGGGTATGGAGGCCAAGACACCGGAAGGTAAGGGGAGGTGAGTTGAAAATGGGGGGCTGGACAAGAGCACCATTTCCAGGTAAACCTGAAGTATTAAGGATGCTCCTTTGGGATTACACTAATAAGATAGATGGGAGATATTTGTGGGATGGGTATACTGTGGAGTTTACAATCTCCTTTAAGAGGGAAAGAAGTTAAGTGATGTCCAAAAATTTGAAGTCCTTAGTGAGAATGGGTCATATTGTAAAGAAAAAAATTACACAAGACTTGATGGAGAATAGGGTAGCAGGACCATTCAATCATTTACTTAGACAACTTGTGGATATCTCCCCTAGCCTGGGTCCCTAAGAAGGTTCAGGGTGAATATCCCTTAAATCACTTTCTGTCATACCCACAGGTAGCTCAATTAACGATGGAATAGGTCTGACCCTGTGTTCTATTCATTTTTTGATGAGGTTAGGTCTTGGGGCCTCAGGGCAGTGATGGACAAATGTGATATTCAATCTGTTTTTTGACTGCTGCTGCTGCATCCTTCTGACTTTAACCTTTTGGGTTTCTCTTTTGAAGAACAATTATATTTTAATAAAGCTGTGCCCATGGGATGTGCAATATCTGGTTCAGAATTTGAGAAATTCAGTACAATACTACACCGGGCAGTGATGTGAAAAGCTGGTTTGTGACAGGTAGTGCATTACTTAGATAGCTTTTTGTTCATGGGAAGGGCAAATTTGGAT
>NW_020664372.1:9930426-10007308 GCF_002925995.2 Terrapene triunguis
TGCTTATGTAAGCATTTTACATATGTTAAGGAGATGGTTTCCAAGAATATTGTGAGTTTGATCATTCTTGGCTGCCTTCAATTCTGTAAAATACAGCCTAATGGATAAAATTCCTGAATAGATTTACTTATCGGTCAAGGGCCAGTGTTCTGGGCCTTACAATTCAGACATATTCTTTGTTGACGATAAAGATTCTAAAGAATAATTAATATATACATTAATCAAATATAAAAAAGAAAGGGTTAATATTTATTAACAGAGTTTAGGGAAACAAAGTCACTGGAGATTAACCTTTGGGGAACAAATATTTAATAATAGACTCTTCAGTGTAGCGGAGAAAGCTATAACATGGTCCAATGGCTAGAAATAGAAGGTAGGCAAATTTAGACTGAAATAAGGTATACAAAAGGTATACAATTGTAAAAGTGAAAGTAGTTAATCATTGGAACAATTTACCAAGGGCTGTGGTGGATTCTCCATCGCTGACCATTTTTAAAATCAAGATTCGATGTCTTCTCTAAAAGATATGTTCTAGGAATTCTTTTTGAGGAAGTTCTATGGCCAAGTTATATATGAGGTCAGACTAGATGATCACAACAGTCCCTTCTAGCCTTGGAATCCATGAATATGAATCTTTGAAACCCTAGGGATTACTAGGATACTTAAAATCTTCCCTTCACATAAGAAAAGGCATTCTATTTGGATTCATACTATTCATAGATCACGGATTTAACTGTGTTCCTTCCCCCCCTCCCCCCCCAGAAAAGGCTAAAAGGCTCTTCACACTTGTCTAAATGAATAATCACTCCAAGGTCTTCATAACACAGTAACTCCTCACTTAAAGTCCCTGTTAACGTTTCATGGTTACATCACTGATCAATTAGGGAACATGCTCGTTTAAATTGTGCAATGCTCCCTTATAATGTTGTTTGGCAGCCGCCTGCTTTGTCCACTGCTTGCAGGAAGAGCAGCATGTTGCAGCTAGCTGGTGGGGGCTTGGAACCAGGGTGGACCGGCAGACCCCCTATCAGCTCCCTACTCCCCTAAGTTCCCTGTGCAGCAGCTGCCCAGCAGGCTACCAATTGCCGGAAGTTCAGATGTCCCTCCCCCTACTGCCATGTGCTGCTGCTGCCCTCTGTCTTAGTGCTGCTCCCAGGAGCCTCCTGCTTGCTGTGCAGGGAAGGAGGGAAGAGGGGTGTTAATGTCAGGGTGTCCCCCTCCCCATCCTGCTCCTGCCCCCTGCTTACCCCTTCTCCATATAGAGCAGGGTGGGGACAGGACAGGGCTCAGGATGGAGAGAGCTTGCTGGCCACAGCTGCTGTCTCAACTTCCTGATTTTTTTAAAGGCAATGTACTTAGAGTGGGGTCAGCATACTTAAAGGGGCAATGTGCATCTCTCTGTCTCTCTCTCTCCCACACACAGGGTGTGTGTCTCTGTCTGCCATGCTGTTTCCCCTCCCTCCATTCTTGCTGCCTTGTGGAGTGTGAGGCTACCTTAACAACGTGTTAACCCTTGAGGGCTCAGCCAAATGCTAGTTCATCGTTTAGCAGTAAGGCATTCCCCAGGAAATATCCTGCCCTCTTCCACCCTCTAACTTCACCACCTCAAATGAGCTTCACAATCATCACTGCTGTGCATAGTATTACACTGTTTGTTTAAACCTTATATTGTGTGTATGTGTATATATATATTTTTTTGTCTGGTGAAAAAAATGTCCCTGGAACCTAAACCCCCCCCCCCATTTACATTAATTCTTATGGGGAAATTGGATTCGCTTAACATCGTTTCGCTTAAAGTCGCATTTTTCAGGAACATAACTACAACGTTAAGCGAGGCGTTACTGCACTGGAAATCTCAAAAAAATGTGAGTTCAACTTTTTCATACTGAAGAGAGAAAGTGGGAAATAAATATTCAAAATAATTATTTACTATATAGAGAGTACATAATAATTTGGGGAATAATTATGGAGAATTGTCAGCTCAGGGTTAAAAGTTTTCATTCCAAATGGAATATTTTTATGTTTAAAATTCCACGCAATATTTTTCCTTTTAAGGTTGGCTGAGGTGATTAATTTATGAAAAAGACCCTTCTCGACCATCACTTCTGTCTGTCAAGCAGATGTACACAGCAGAGCAAGCACTTTCAGAATTACATTCCAGAAGTAAGGGATGAGCATCAATAACACCAAAAGCACCAGTTTAAAACTAGTGTGGATAAGTCATTCACTATAGTGGCGTGGGTGTAGTTAGACTCTTGTATTGCCTCTTTACTTTTCCGTATCTACTGCTGAGCTGATTGAATTTCCTTTCTCTTTGTGATATGTCTGTAGCTTTCAACAGCAATATCCTTTCCCTTCTCCCAAACTCCCATATACCTTTATGGAATTGGGAGGGTAAGAAAACCAGGGGAAAGTTCTGCAGGAAATGGAATTTCTATTTTGCAGAACATTCAAATCATAATGAAAGAGTATTACACAATTTCCCACAGCTGGGCACTTCTAAAAATCCCACTCAGTGCCTATCTGCATCTTTAGGTGATTAAGTACCTTTGAAAATCTGGCACCCTGCGGCCGTGTACTGCAGAAAAGGCAAAGGTGGCCATTAATATCTGGGGTTTGATAAAGGTCAGAAGATTACACCGTATTGGAAGGCAGCTTGGGTGAAAGTGATCATGAAATGATAGAGTTCATGATTCTAAGGAATGGTAGGAGGGAGAATAGCAAAATAAAGACAGTGAATTTCAAGAAGGCAGACTTCAGCAAACTCTGGTAGGTAAGATCCCATGGGAAGCAAGTCTAAGGGGAAAAACAATTGAAGACAGTTGGCAGTTTTTCAAAGAGACATTATTCATGGCACAGAAGCAAACTATCCCACTGCATAGGAAAGATTGGAAGTATGGTAAGAGACCACCCTAGCTAACCCAAGAGATCTTCAATGATCTAAATATCAAAAAAGAGTCCTACAAAAAGTGGAAACTAGGTCAGATTGCAAAGGATGAATATAAACAAATAACATAAGTATGTAGGGACAAAATAAGAAAGTCCAAGGCACAGAACAAAATTTAACTAGCTAGAGACATACAGGGTAACAAGAAAACATTCTACAAATACATTAGAAGCAAGAGGAAGACCAAGGACAGGGTAGGCCCGTTACTCAGTGACGGGGGAAATAATAACAGAAAATGTGGAAATAGCAGAGGTGCTTAATGACGACTTTGTTTCAGTTTTCACCAAAAGGCTGGTGGTGATTGGACATCTAACATAGTGAATACCAGTGAAAATGAGGTAGGATAAGAAAAGGCTAAAATAAGGAGAGAACAAGTTAAAAATTACTTAGACAAATTAGATGTCTTCAAGTCACCAGGGCCTGATGAAATGCATCCTAGAATACTCAAGGAGCTGACTGAGGAGATATCTGAGCCATTAGTGATTATCTTTTAAAAGTCAAGACGAGAGAGATTCCAGAAGACTGGAAAAGGGCAAATATAGTGCCAATCTATAAAAAGGGAAATAAGGACAACCCGTGGAATTACAGACCAGTCAGCTTAACTTCTGTACCCAGAAAGATAATGAAGCAAATAATTAAACCATCAATGTCCAAACATCTAGAAGATAATAAGGTGATAAGTAACAGACAGCATGGATTTTTCAAGAACAAATCATGTCAAACCAACCTGATAGCTTTCTTTGATAGGGTAACAAGCCTTGTGGATAGGGGGGAAGTGGTAGATGTGGGATATCTTGACTTTCGTAAAGCTTTTGATACTGTCTCGCATGACTTTCTCATAAACAAACTAGGGAAATGCAATCTAGATGGAGCCTAAGGTGGGTGCAAAACTGGTTGGAAAACCATTTCCAGAGAGTAGTTATCAGTGGTTCACAGTCATGTTGGAAGGACATAACGAGTCGGGTCCCACAGGGATCAGTTCAGGATCTGGTTCTGTTGAGTGTCTTCAGCAATGATTTAGATATTGGCATAGAGAACTTATAAAGTTTGCGGATGATAAAATTAAAATTCAAAATGATCTGGACAAACTGGAGAAATGGTCTGAAATAAATAGGATGAAATTCAATAAGGACAAATGCAAAGTACTCCATTTAGGAAGGAGCAATCGGTTGCACACATACAAAATGGGAAATGAGTGCCTAGGAAGGAGTACTGGGGAAAAGGATCTGGGGGTGTGGACCACAAGCTAAACAATGTAACGCTGTTCCAAAAAAAGCAAACATCATTCTGGGATGTATTAGCAGGAGTGTTGTAAACAAGACATGAGAAGTAATTCTTCCAGTCGTCTCCACACTGATAAGACCTCAACTGGAGTATTGTGTCCAGTTCTGGATGCCACATTTCAGGAAAGATTTGGAGAAAGTCCAGAGAAGAGAGACTAGAGAATATGACCTATATGGGAAGATTGAAAAAAAAATGGGTTGTTTAGTCTTGAGAATACTGATGGGGGACATAACATTTTTCAAGTATGTAAAATGTTACAAGGAGAAGGGAGAAAAGTTGTTTTTCTTAACCTCTGAGGACAGGACAAGAAGCAATGGGCTTTAATTACCGCAAGGAAGGTTTAGGTTGGACATTCGGAAAAACTTCCTAACTGTCAGGGTGGCTAAGCACTGGAATAAATTGCCTAGGGAGGTTGTGGAATCATCCTCATTGGAGATTTTTAAGAGCAGGTTAGACAAACACCTGTCAGGAATGGTCTAATACTTATTCCTTTCATGAGTGCAGGGGACTGGACTAGATGACCTCTCAAGGTCCCTTCCAGTCCTATTATTCTATGATATTTCCCATTTCCAGTCTCATTTAAAATTCTCTCAAAGTCTGTGCAGACTGAGTAGTCCCTTCCCTGAGGTTGTTTCTCACATTAATACCTTTAGGAACCCAGAATTCCTGACTGTTCCCTCAGAGCCTCAGTAATCAAAGCATTCCCAGATTCACTCTTCTGTCTATTTGGTTTCTAGAGCACTCTCTTTCTGCAGTGAATCCAGTAGCACTCTGTTAGGAGCATAGCCCTCAGGCCACTCAGCTTGCTGAAGGGTGCTGTAGTCTCCCCGTCCATTTCCTGCTGCCTTCTTTTGTGAGGATCGGCCAGTTAAATTCTGGTTCTTTTTCCCAGGTGCAATGGATGGAGCTAATCAGACAGACAGACATCTGAAGGGCTCTGACCCCAGAGGAAGGGTAACCTTTATACCTTCACATCCCATCTCTTGGTGTTTTCTTAAAATTACGAGTCCCCTAGGTTTTCTACAGGCATCAAGCTCCTAAGGTAACATCTCACTGTAACATATAAAACATAAATGGGACTCTCAGGTAATATATAGAGTAATTATTATAACATCAACACTAGACCTAGAAGATTTCTAAATATTTCACAGTGATATTCAGGTAATTATCATCAAAGGTGTTGATGACTTAACCCCTATATTGAAGAAGATGGTGAAAGGCTAGTGATGATTGTATTCAACCAAAGAAGATAAGTAGGCGGTTCCGGAATATAACCAAGAATAATTAATTCATGTGAGAACAGAGTTTTCTGTTTCTTTGGTTGAAGCATCTTGGGAGGTTTTGGGGGACAGTAGTAGCAGAAGGATTATGTATTTTACTGTAGATAGGTTATTAAGTTTTTAGAATCATTAGGAAGGTTTATGAGTAGCAAACAACTGTGTCAATTACCTTTCACAAAGTGTTCTAAATGTGTTAGGGAGATAAGTTATGTTCCTTGAGTATTGCTACTCTGCCTCCCAAATGGTTTGCCTTGCTCTATTCTTTAGTGATCCTATTTCTATCACAAAGAAAGAAGCCAAACACACAACTCAAATATTGGAATCTTCCCTATATAAAACTCATCCATCCACTGGCTTATTTTCTTTGTGATGCATCACTTGTTGTATTAGCAGTACCACATTGTTTTTACAAGCTGAAGCATAACAAGCAGTGACCGATATAAATTATTAAAAATATTGGATCAAATCCAGACCTGGAGTAAACCAATACAGCTCAGATTGAAATAATTTTCATTTTGTTTGCTTTTTCCATTGTTTGCAAAAACAAAGTTTTGCTGGTAGTCTTCATAGAATTAGTGCTAACTTTGTCTTTATAAATGTAAGGCACGGAGACATGAATTTGTGTGGATGACCCTTATTAAAGTGCTATGAAAAAGTTCAAATTTAACATTCAGAGCTGTACAAATAATTTTCAGTGAAATATTTATTTTAAATAGCCTCTGTTCTCCATTCATTAATTGCCTGCTTATGATTTTCTTAGATTTTACTCAAGATTCAAAGGTATTTCCTAAATAACTTCGGTGACCAATTCTTGGCTCACAGATTGTTTACAAGCTATTTGTATCTATTTGTGTCTAATGTTAAAATTTTTAGCTGTGATAGATTTCATTGGATATGCAGATCACAAGGTGTGTGTGTGTGTATATATATATATATATATATATATATATATATATCATTAGGTGAGTAAAACTCATACTCAGGTGGCATGTTTCAAAATTTGCTATCTGAGAATATTCAACAATGGCCACTTACAAATGAGGGTTTCAACCAAAGTATCTACCAGTACCTTTAACTGATAGATTGTTTGTATAAATGAGCAAAAAAATGGATGGAGTAAAGGCCAAAGGAATGTGGACTTATATGAGGTGAATTCAATTATTTATTAATGCAACAATTTGTGGAAAATGTCTGGAGGTATTCACCCCGCACTAACAGTAACTTTCTCCCTGACTGGCCCAGCTGCAGAACTCTTTATATAATGTAATGAGTAGGAAATTGTACTATGAAATTAAAGACCATGAGTTTGAATGCTTGTGAGGATAAATATATAAACATCCAGACAACTGAGAAACATGACCAAAGATAGTAGCAGCAGCCTCCTGACTGTAATTCTATTCTGGAGCTCAGCTAAGGACAAAAATAGATCATATTGTCTGAAGCTTTCCCCATTCCTTCAAAGAACCACTTACTGGAGAGGGAACGGGGAAGCCCCTCATAAATCTGACCACCGGAGCTCCCAGTACAGCAGTCATAATCCCCCAAAGCACTTCTTGAATGTAGGGATTCAATTATAAGCACCGCCTACATTCCCACACATTTGCTCTCAGCCATTATATCTGGCTCTTAGCCCATTTATCTCCCCCACTGAGTATGAGTTATTTCAACTTTGATAGTAACTAATGTGAGATATACACAGTGACAGGAGAGAGATGGCCAGATCAGCACAGGACATTTTAGAGCCAGCTTCCTTCCAATCAGCTCACTTCTGAGGATCTTTTATTGTATTTGTATTTCTATAGATGATCAGTGTTTCCCTGAAGGGAATGTCCTGTATTTCATATTTCTTCACATTGTATTTTGTGAATAAATACATAAGTAAATCTTTCTTATGGATCTTGAGTTAAAGCCACAGAAAGTGGCAAACAATGTCTTGGTAACATTTAAAAATGTACAACATGTTTACTGTATATCTAAAATAAATTCCCCACCTATTTGCAGGTTTATGGTGCAGAAAGTTAGAAGAAGAAAAATGCAAATAGCTATGATTTGCAGGACAAGCAGAATGTCATAGACAATGTAATTCTTATTAACTGAGGTGGAGGGAATGTATGTTTACCTTTATATTTTCTTCTAAAAACACTATATCTATGCAACAGCAAAATTCTTCACTAATTTATTAACATCTCTGTTCACTGGTGTTTGCAGTAGCAATTTCATTGTAAATGAAGAAACAGATTGTTTTTGTGAAAGGAGTCTTAACTACAAATTAGTTACAGCAGGGGGTTCTGTTTTACAACTCATTAAAATCTGCTGAACTCTCTTCCTGGAGTTCTGCCTAAGCTGTTTCTTAGGAATTACACACTTGGAAATTTCTTGTTTGCTATAATAGATACACAAAAGAGTTATAAACCAACAGTGCTGAAAATTATTACAGTGCATTATCTTCTACTTCATGTCACCTACAGTTAAATCGATGCTTATCATTTATTTAATTGCTATATTTCAAATATATTTGCACCTGTTTCTAATCTCCATAAGAGCATTTTACCTTTTTATTCTTGCTGTGAATGTATAATATTTAAAAGTAATAGGCTATGCATTCAACATTACTGTGATTCAGGAATGAATAAAACTTTCATAGGATGTATTAATTCACCATAAATGCAGTTTTTTAAATAATATATTTTGCATAAAGAGAATGTAAAAACACATACACTGTTCCAATTGATTCATAATCACTTATTGTAATGGATGCAGGGGAGATAAGCTGCTCCATCACACTATAGGCAACTATTAAAGGAGCTTTTGCATATTGGCTGTAACTATTATCCAGCTACCTACTGGTTAACATTTTAATATTAAATATCAATAATTTAATTCTGTGTCTTCACTGAACACTATACTTCCAAACTTGACTATTTATTTCAGGGTCAAAATAAATGCATATAAGAAACTTAATAATTTTGAAAATGTCCTAATCCATTTACCACTCTTGCTAGAATGTACCATACATTTTATATCCCCTTTTTAGCTTCTCTCCATTTATTTCCTGCCAGCATATAGATACTTTTGTAAATTGACTCCTACAAGTAGGAGAAAAATACACTAACTGCTGTAGAAAAAGTGCACAAATAGACATTGAAAAGACAAATTATAGACAGAGAACCATCATGAAATTTGTTGTAGGTATGCTTTTTAATATCTTTATGAGATAAGGCACATTTGGCTTTATAGCAGTATATTAAATAAGCACATATTTAACAATATTCATAGATATTTGGAATGTTGGATAGATTTCTGAAGATATACTTTTCTTTATAGTAAAGAAAGATTGGTCATCAAAACTCATTTTATTGAGTCATTTTAGTCTGTTTACTTTTCCTCTCAATTCACTATTGTCTTATTCTTTGAAATTTTATTTCACCCTTTGTTTTTATTCTGTCACATCTTTGTTTTACTAAACATTGAATAATGCTTCTCTCCTTTCTTTTTCTTCAATGATTTGCCAGGTGTTATGCTGTATTTCTTCTTCTTTCCTTTTAATGGTTGATTATGTTTCCTGATACTCATTTAGGTTTTTTTCCCTATTTCCTATTTTGTCTGCCCTGTTTCTGCCAGCCATTCAAGAGTGATGATCTCTACTATGCTTGGCTTAATCCAAAAGCCAATCAAAGAAAGGTTCATAGGTTCCCCCTTTCTACTGGGACTCAATCCTAAAAAGTGCTGAGGTCTCTGGCCCCAGTCCAGTAAAGCACTTCAATACATGATTAACTTCAAGCACATGTGTAGTCCCATTAACTTCAATGTACGTTGCAGGATCAAGTTTCTGGCTACAATAGCTACTGTTCCATTTCCACATGCACACTTTTACTTTTCAGGAAGATCTGATGTGCAGCCTTATCCATCCTGTCCTCACTGCCACTCTTTAAATCAGTTTATGGAAGGCCATCAGTAATCAGTCTCCTAACACTGAGTTGAAATATGTCACCTTTGAATCTGCAGCTCATCTATTCTCCACTGGCAGAAGAAGTCTTTGAGTCCCTATATCACTCCCAGGTCAGTCTACACTATCAAATTATTATAAGTCATTTTCTATAATTTTCTCCCCTACCTTTAATTTATCTGGGTTTTATACAGATTCAAATGAATTTCTCACTTCAAAGAAAAACTCTATCAACCCAGCAACATTTCCCCAGCTTTAATATCACCAGCAAGTGAAACTGCAGGCAGGCATTTGTGCGTATTGATGCAAATCCATGTTAGACTTAGGTTTTCTTGAAAGTTTTGTGTACGTTATAAACCCTGTTGATGAATTTCATGTTTGTAAAGAAATCCCAAACCACAGGATATTTGATTTGTAGCTAACACTACAACAGTTCTACATTTAAATAACTGTTAATCTACTGAAAATGTGATAAATAACTGAAGTTTGTGCTCCATGTGCCAATGATTTTTTTTTTTTTTTTGATCGGGCTGGTTGGGGGTTACATAAACAATTACTCGCGGTAATTTATTTCACTGCATTTTGAGATTGGCCCTCCCCACCTTCCTCCAACCCCTCCCCTCATTTTAATTATTTTTAACTCAGTTCCCTGAATTCAAAAATACTTTTTCCATTGGATAATTTCTCCAATTCCTCTAAACCCATATTTTAATGAGCTATATTTTCAGGTGGTGTAAATGAGTGTAGCTACCTAATATGATTTTTTTTTGAAGCCATTTGTCCTGTAGAGACTTGATTTCTAGCTTTCCAATGAGGACTATTTCACATGGACACTGTTTTCCTTTTTGTATATATTTGTGTGTTGTGAAATAATTAATTCCAGTTTCTGCTGTTTTCGGCCTGTGGCCCTGTAGTGGGGCGGTTGCCCCACTCCGATAGGCAGAGGTTAAAAGTGGTCGAGCTAAGCTGATTGGGGAAGCAGCCACAGCTGTGACCAGCTCAGGCAAGGCCCAGCTGGCCCTAATAAGAGGGCTGTTGGGCCAGAAGCTGGAGGAGTCCCACTCTAGTCCTGGAGTGGGAGAGGGCCTAGCTGCTGGGGAACTTATGGTACCTGAAACTGGAGCAGTACTGGGGAATAGGGCAAGGGAGCTCCAGCCTGGTAAACCCCCAGGCTGCAGGCCTTGGTGAAGGCCTACACAGGTAGTGAGGTTGCAGAGGTGCAGCCCGGGGTTAGGCAGAGACAGCTGGTCCAACCTCCTTGCCAATGATGAGTGGCCTTTACAGACTGCAGTCTGCCCTAGTGAACAGGGGCTAGAGGATGACTGGCAGTAGCTCAGTCAAGGTGGGGTTAGAGGGTTGGGGGTTCCCTTGGGAGGGAAGACCCAGAGTGTGCAAGTACTGTGGGGCAGAACCACGAAGTAAAGGGCATTGGGGTCCAGGAGGGTCATGGGGCCAGCGGCAGGCGAGACACTGGCCTGCAGAGGGCGCTCTGGGCTGGAAAAGAGCTAAGTTCCAGGACGACCAGCAGGAGGTGCCGCACTGGTGAGTCATCACTTCACTACAGGCCCATAACAGTTTAGTCTCCTAGGACAGAAATGCTTTAGTCTAGCTCAAGTTACTGGGCTCAATGTACGGGTATTTGGGTGACATTTAATACCGTTACACACAGGACATCAGACAGATTATTTCTGTCTATACTGGTTCTTTCTGGCTATGAAACTACAACATATGTCAATTAGAAAAGAACTGGGGAAACTAGAAATATGTTTGTTTTAAAAAACTAAAGATAGCTAGACTTGGAACTTTATCTGTTTTAGAGGCCGGGAAGATGTTTTACAGAGTTGAGAAGGATTATTTAGGTTTTGCCTGGAATACATTTTGAATATATTCCATACATAGTTGCAGCAATGGTATAATAAAAGTTGGGTGAAATCCCCACTTTTGCCTTCACCACTTCCACACATCCACCCTCCAGGTGCCCCACACACCTAATCCCACGTTGGTCCTCTTTTTGACTTCCTCATCCACATATACTTAATATTGCAGGATAGTGCACCAGCTCACCACTCTGGGACATCCCTCCCATATACACCACTGCTCCTATGGCTCATATAGACATACACACCTATGCACTGACTGCTCCTGGAACTCCATACCACTCTCCTAGTCATCACACCTACACACCCACTGCTCCTGAAAGGATCCCCCTTCCAAAATCACACAGACATCCCATTTAAATCCCACCCACATTACCAAATACCCTTCATTTTAGGAGGGTTCCTGATGGCTAACATCTACTACTCCAGGGGCCTGTATGCACATAAATGACATTTGTAGCCCTCTTGGAGTTTTCTCCATACATGCTCACTCCAGAAAATGGAGTACAAGTGAGTAAGCTTACTCTGCCGATAAAGGAATGGTGGAGAGGGACTCACTGACAGGAATAGTTCCCTACATGAAACATGCCATGCCAAGGATTCATTGCTATCACCTTTCTTACCACTCATCCAGAGCCCAGGTGGTGAACCCTGTAATGATCTTCATAACTGTTCTGTGTCCACAGGAAAAGGTAAAGACTGAGGCAGGGTCTTCACTTTTTCTTCCATTAGGACTGATGAGGGTGGAAACAAGTGGGTGCTTCTTTCCCTTTTCCCAGGGTCCAGTCTTCATTCCCCCTCTCAAGAGGCCCTGTGGAGTGATAGAAACCATGATCAGGAAGCATGGGAGCAGTGAGGATCTTCACTTCCCGCTTTACCAATGCCTAGGGTAGGGGAATGTGGTTAAGTCAGTGGGAGTCAGACATCCCCTGCTGGAAGTTTCCCTTGCCCTTATGGAAGTGCACTGAGTTCATCTACATGTGAAATGTCTGGCTGGAAATGAGAAATTGCCTATATAGACACTTGTCCCAATTCTTTTTTCTAGGGCGGGGGAACAGAGGAAGGGAGATAATCGATGCAAACAAAAATTGAAGCAGGGGGTATATCTCCCTTATCCCTCTCCTGGGTATTTGTCCTTATGTTCAATAAGAGATTTAGCTGAGTAAGGACAGCCGCTTTTGGAACCCAGAGATGTAATTTAGCTTTCCTTCTCTGCAGCAAGTTCAACTCCCATTTCTGTGTTCCTAAATTGTTTGTTTCATCTCATATCCATTTTCGTGTTGCTTCTTTGTAGCTTTAAGTGATATTCCACTCACAGAAATCTCAAATCTCTTTATTTGCATCCAACCCCTCATTTTGTTTATATACATGCATTTTAAATGCCTTTTGCAAGATAATGATCATCCAACAAAGATCTTTTAATCCCTTAGATGCAGAAAGGGGCTATTTGTTCAAGCTTCTATTTCAGTATGCTGATTTTCACTGCCCTTTTAACTTGGGAATGATCACTAAGTTCTAAGACCAGAGATTGGTGAAATGTTTGTGAACCAATTGGGATTCCTGAAAGCTAACCCTGGAGTTATCCACCTCACCTCGTTTGTATTGATGAAACTGCTTTAAGCTTTTCATTATGATGACTGAAAGTGCACTGCAACCTAACAGACTCAGAATATTTGGTTTTGTGATTGAATGAAGTATTCCTCAAAATGAAGGACTGGTAGTGCTGGGAAGAGTGGGGCATTCAAGCTCTGTGCAAGCTTCCTCCCACAACTACTTCAGGGCCTGACCTGTATCCTCTCTGATATTTCACTCCTGAGCTGTCTTGAACAGCATCTGACAATCATGCTGAATTATTTTCAGATTGTTCAGTGGTTTTATGAATTGAAGGAAGGAGGGGAAATGAGATAGTCACAAAACTAAATTTCACTTGTGACCTCACCACTATCAATTTTTATTGTATCTATTGAATTAATTTACTGACCTCCATCTCTATGCTAAGTATTTTACAACATAAACCACTAAGGAATTTGTTAGGTTTCAAATAAGACCTATTATTATACTAATTTACTCTGATTTAGAATATTTTAAACTGTCAAAGCTTCCATAAGCTACAGTAGGTGCTATAATTAATTCACAGATTCATTTATTTACATGCTGACACTACTTTGCATAACATAATGCCTATTCAAAACTTTTGGACACTTTTGACAATCTCTTAGAAACACATTAATAAATCAACAGGCCTAGCAATTACCATCAGATCAAATACTCTTGCCACAAGATACGCTCATAGACTATAAGGCCAGAAGGGACTGTCATGATCTAGTCTGACATACTGCATATTGCAGGCCCCAGAATTTAGCCCACCCCCTCCGGTAATAGACCCATAACATCTGGCTGAGTTACTGAAGTCCTCAAATCATGAATAAAAGACTTCAAGTTACAGAGAATCCACCATTTACACTAGTTTAAACCTGCAAAGGATCTGTGCCCCATGCTGTAGAAGAACCCCCCCCCAAAAAAAAAACCTCTAGGGTCTCTGCCAATCTGACCCAGGGGAAAATTCCTTCCTGACCCCAAATATAGTGATCAGTTAGAGCCTGAGCATGTGGGTAAAACCCACCAGCCAGACACCTGGGAAAGGATTCTCTGTGTAACTCAGAGCCCTCCCCATCTAGTATCCCATGACTGGCTATTGGAGATATATACTACTAGCAGTTGCAGATTGGCTACATGCCATTGTGGGCAGTCTCCTCATATCATCCCCTACATAACGTTATCAAGCTCAGTCTTGATATAATATTTAGCCCCCATTCCAAGAATCTCACAGATATCACTACCCAATCTCACCTGTTCTGGGTGAGGAAGAATAGCTAGGGCTTACAGCATGGTTAAGACCATCAAGTAGTTATAGGCCAAGGGAAAAAGTGATTTTAAATGATGCAGTGCACTTAAGATTGTAGCACAAAGAGAGAGCCTGAAGAATGGTGCCTGGTACAAGACCTAAAGCCTGAACTAAAGTGAGCAAAAGTCAGACTCTGTTGATATAAAGCAAAGTTAGCAAGAGTCAGGCTATGAGCAAAAGTCAGGTACTGTTAGAAACAGATGCCTGCTTGCAGGTTCACAGTCTGATACATGAACTTGGGAAGAACAGGGTTGGCATTACAAAAACACAAGCACTGCTAGGCACAGGATACTTGCATAAACACATTCCAGAAGGATCGTGACAGAACACCCTTATACCAAGTTATGATATAAACATACTTTGAAGAAGATACAGGGACACACAGGGCCCTCCTAAAGATAAGGTCAGGATGATAGGGTGATGCCTAGATATGTTCTGATCGAACCAACATGTACAAGGTAAAGAGTGGTAACTAACCACATCAGAGAGGCAAAATGTAACTTGTTTGTATAAGTGTATAAAAGAGGGGTCACAGACGGGATGTCTTTGTCTGGCTGAGGGGGGAACAGAAAGTCTCACTGCTCACTGAGCTGGTCCATTGTAACGGTCATACATACATTTGGGATGCTATAGAGTTTCAGGATACTAGGACTGTGCTTAGTTAACAATAAACCTGGCCAAGTGTCTTTGCAATGAACCAAGTCTCTTGTCTTTTTGGGCAGTTCGATCAAAGTCTGCTGTATGGGATCTCTGACTGGAGCCAGTGCAGCATGCTGAGAGAACACACAGGAAGCCAAAAACTGACAACAAAGGTCAACATACTACCTGCAGCCCCATCTCTTATACCAGTGGAATACCTCTGCTAACTGGTAACTGTGGCAGTGTCTCAAAGGTATTCATGAGCACCAAGGCACAAAAAGTTTCAATATTTAGGAAGATTCCTTAAGGTGCCATCTGTAATGCTAGTAGACGAAGAAAGAAGTAGAGAAGAAAGGCTAAGAAAAGCTATTACACTGTATAATTTGTGGCCATAATCAGCTGCTGGTAAATGACATTGTGATTAAAATTCTCAGAGTGTTATGTTAAGAGGCCAGCTATTGTGATAAAGGGTTGCTATGCAATGTTATGATAGGAACTTTACTCCTAAAGTGTGTAATTGTGGTGGAATGCTTAGAAATCAAACAGATTAAAACTGAGAACATCAAATATTTTCTCACTGTACTCTCCATTTTTATTCTGTCTTGAAGTTCTGTTCATGTTCCTGATACTGTTTCTTGTTGAGAGTACAGGATTATAATAATAGAATGTTAATGTTTTATAGAATGTTTTCTTGCTTCTCTCTCTGTTTCTAACTAGTTTAAACTCATTTTGTGCCTTGGCCTTTCCAGTCTTGTCCCTACATAGTTGTGTTATTTGTTTATATTCATCCCTTGTAATTTGACCTACTTTCCACTTTTTGTAGGAGACTTTATTTATTTATTTATTTATTTATTTATTTTGATGAAACAACTCAACAAGCCCAAATTTCTTTATGTAATCAATCCTTATCTGCATGCTGGTAACCCAAGTTTATGCAATTATGTTTTTCCTCTGCAGTGCAAAGTATTTATATAATACCATTTTTCTTGCCATTAATTTGTGCTTCAGCAGCAACAGTCCCAAATTGTTCAAATCTGAATCTGGATTTCAACGCTAGGGACCAGTAGAGGTGTTCTGAATGTACCGATTCTCAGTAACATGACAGAAGTCATCCATGAATCATTTCTTACAGATTTTGGTTCTTTTAATTTCCAGAAGTGCTGAAAGTGTAACTCTGTAAGGAGAAGTAAGCACAAAACCTATGCTGTGGCTAGGCTGGGTTATCAGATGTCCTGGAAATTGATATCCCTCATTTGAGGATAGGCAGCTGATATTTATAAGTCATTCCTATGAATAACTTCCATAATTCCAAATAATCAAGATTTTAGCATGTGATGCCATATCTGGAAATATCAATTGAAAGGTTGATGCACCTAATAATGAGGGAAGAGGGTAATTAGACAACATATTTGCATGAAGCAACTAGCACCACTGTGTTATGAATTGTCTATTTGTATTGTAGTAACTGTAGGCACTGGTCAAACATCTAGGAAATGAGTGTTCCAGACCCCAAGAGTTTACGGATAGAAAGAACAGACAGAAGAGATGTGTGAAACAAACAGGTGGGCAGGAGGGCAACAGTAATAGAATATCTTAGGACAGAGTAGCTAAGTGCACAAATCAAAGGTACATTAAACCAATGAGTACCAGTAGTCACAGTAATCCCAATTTGGCACCTGTTTAGCTATTATCAGATTACAATTTCCTATAACTTTATGGCAATGGTGAGTTTTTTAAGGAAGGATTTGGAATGGGATGTGGTGGTGGTTCTGCATATTTTGCTGGTGACTTTTTTGCATCGTGTATGGTGCAACATGGGAGAAAGAGCAAAGGTACTTGTGTTTAGGAAATATCCATACTATGATTAACCAGCTTGATCATATTTCACTGGAATGCAACTTCCCTTGCCTTTCCTTCTTCCCCTTCCCCTTTTATTGTCTTTTTTTCTATGAATTAGTTTAGTGATTATGAATGTGGGATTAATAATTCTGATTTTGAGCCATGAAGCTGTGCATAATTATAACAGGAGCCATGACGATTTAACTGTGTGGCAATAAACCTCACACCCACCTGAGCTGAGCGTTGGCTCTGAAATTTGATGTATTCATGAAACTGAGCAGGTTCACAAAAAGTATATGAATATGGGCTGAGGTTGTTCACATACAGCTAGACTGTGGCCACTGCCTGTGTGGGGTCACAATGCTGTAAATCTAGAATGACTCCAATGGTTTCAGTGAAATTAATTTAGATCTAAACCAGTGTAATTTGAGACCAGAATTTTGAAATGTACCACCACAACGCAATGGTGCTCTGTGTGTGTGTGTGTGTGTGTGTGTGTGTGTGTGTGTGCAAATATATATGTACACAACAGACTTCTATTTCTGTAAATTTTAATTGAAGTAGCTGAGATGCAAAGAATTCATCTCAATAATCAAGCATAAAAAACAGTGAGATGATATATACTCACACTTATAAACATTATATGTACTACTACAAATGGCTTCTTTCTGTGTCATGGATTGTCTCCAACAGCAGACTATGAAAACAGTGTGACTTTTGTAAATACCTTTTTTCTCTTGAATCGTAAAGAAAATAAGATGTCTACATGTCCTTCCAGCATTTTTTTTCCTTTAGTAAATATGCAATTCAAAAATCTAGTTTAGGAATTTGCTCAGGAGGTTGGTGATCTGGTAACAATGAATTAAAATATATGAAAGTTTTCAATATCAATTACAAAGGGGAAAAAAAAGAGGCAGCTGACATTTTTTTCCCCCTTTCATCTTGTGGATACAAGTACAATATATGCTACTGTGCGTTTTGCAAACCAGCAGTGTGTAAAATTGCTTTGTGTTGATGTATTTAATGTGATGAAACAAGCTCAGTGTTTTTATAATTGATCATTCAGATTAATTCCTTATCTCTCAGCAACTTCCAGTAACATTCACTATTAGAAATAGACGTCTGTTGTAATTAATGTAGAAATAAAGGTTACTGAGAATGAAAATTTTAATGTAGGAAGTGTCTGAAAAAATCTATGTATACAAATTCAGTGTATTCATATTCTAATTCCCAGAAATGTCAAATGCTTGTACTTATGTTCAAGCCTTATTAGCCTTTATTTACATCGAATTACACAAACATTTGCTCTTGTTACACATGGATAAGAACATATTTCTACTAGCATTTTATTTAGAATATCTTTGAGCCATTGTATGATAGTACATGCAGAACAATATATTTTCCGTGAAAACCCTAGTTTCACAAATGATAAATTGTAGCTCCTGAGAAAATGTTTAGGAAGTCAGGGTATATCAGTAATATTTCATTTGCTTGTGAGCAAATTTATTATAAGATGCTGGTGCTGATAGCCAGTATGATAAAACTAGCCCAGAATTAGTTACTTGAACTGATGATATCTTTTACTGGATCGATAAAAAGCATCGAAAAAGAAGAAATTAGCTTCTTAAACAAGTTCTAAAAGGACTGAGTTGCACTCTGTTGGGTTCAATCACACCATATCACTTTATTTCAAATAAAAACCAGCATGAAGTAATCTATTAGGACACAGCATGATCTGACTTAGTGTTGTACAACATCTCAGAAATGGGATTTTAAGAAGTGGTTTCATTCATGTTAAGTACTCACGATCATGATGTCTTCTCCAGCTAATTTTTTTTAGACAATGGTCAAATACTAAAAAATATTCACTAATAGTTCACAAGCACCTAAATTACAATGAAGATGAATCCTTGTGAATTAAAAAACAAATGTAATCTATGCAATTGTACAGGATCTGAGAAGGGGGCAAAACAAAACTAATAAAAATGTATCCCCTGTAAGAAGGCCTCAAAACTGACATTGGCTGGCAGAGTTCCTAGTTCTCTTATTGTTCTAGGAAGCAGGTAGCTTCTCATTTTCCCATAGGCATCAGGTCAGGGAAGAGCAACCTAACCAGAGACTTGTCTACCCCAGGGTATTTAATCTGCAGCTTTTGTGCTGCGTGTTAGGTAATGCACAGTATGCAAGCTGTAGTAATAGTTGCACATGGGATGCTGTGCCCTCTGTGAATGCACAGAATTGTGTACACATGGCAGTAGTTTGCTGTATACTGAGTGTATCCCATACTGCTTTGTTTTACAGCTAAGCAGTGTGCATTCTGGGATTTTTTATTTCTGTGCATTGTGAGATGCATAGCAGGACCCAGTCTAGTTCAAATGTTTGGATTTTTTAAATCCCATGATTCATCCGTCTCTGACCCGCTCTTCCTTTATGGGTGGGCTAGTGTCTTTTCAAATTGCTGCTGGCCAGCATGGACCCAACAATGATTCATGCTACTATACCACAATGTTAAATATGCAAAGGTTGCTTGGACTGTATTTCAGCATACAAAGTCAGAGGAATTAGGCTTGGGACTTTGTCTACCACATTGCTGAGAAGATATGGCAGCAGCAGCAGTTCCTCCAGTAGCAGAAAAGTCTTCAGCAGCAATGGAACCAGGACACAGACACAGAAGAAGAGGAAGATGCTGAACAACTAATAGTAAGACATCTGATTCCTGGAGCAGCTTCACAGCCTGAAGCAGCACTTCTGGGCTCAGGAAAGCAGCATGAGAAATGCTCTGCAGATCTGAAATGACAAGCAGTGGTGAGAGAATTTCAGGATGAGAAGGCTACCTTTTGGAGATATATATAGTACTAACCCTAGACCTACAGCAGCAGCATATCAAAAAGCAGTGCCCCATGCCCATAGATTAGTGGGTCACAACTGGAAGCTGGCCATCCCCTAATGCTATGGGTCCATTGCAAACAATTTGGCTTGGGGATATCTACCGGGGGGAGGGAGGCATTTTGTCTTGCAGATGTGTGATGCCAAGGAAAAGGTAGTGTTGCATAGGGATATAAAGCTTGGTGATGGTCAAGAGATTACTGATGGTTTTGCATTGGGGTTCCCAAACTGTATTGGGGCAATTGGTGGGCCCCATATGCCTATTATTCCATCCACCCCCAGCCTCAATAGGCTTCAGAATTTATAAACAGAAAGGAATATTTTTTTCAGGGTAATTCAAGGGCTTGCCATCCACCATGACAGAATTACAGACATGCTGGGTGGTCTAGAAGGATCCACGATGCTAGGATCTCTCAGAACTCAAATCTATTTACCTTAATGGAGAAAGGACTGTTTGCCCCCCCAGAACACTATGCACATCAATAGTGTGAACATTGCTCTGGTTACCCTGGGAGACTCGGTTAATGAAGCCATTCATAGCTGCTTGGACAGAAAGAAAGAAAACTGTTTAACTATCACTTCAGTAGCTACCGAATGGTAGTGGAGAGTGCATTAGCCATTTGAAGGGAGATGACACTGTTTGTGGAATAAGATAGAAGCAGCATTAAAAAATATACCAAAGATTATAGTGACATTGTCTTTTGCCAGTATTTGTGAGTTAGGGAGAAAGCCTTACCAATGTGTGGAATGCTGAGCTGAAGAGACTTTCTCAGTGGATTGAGCAGCAACCAAGGTGTCCAGTGCAAACAGACAGAGTAATATTGTCAGGGATACCTATTGCTCTTATGAGTCTCAGGCCTGAAATTGTGCATCTAGTTATTAACCCACGAAAGGGGGGAAATATTGTGGCAATCCTTATTGTACCTTGTGTCTTTGCCTACATGTGTCTGTAAAATCTTATGAATTGTGAAAACTTTATTTTATGTGTAAAATGAACTGTCATCTCTTGTGAATGAAATTATAAGGTTTTTATTATTAAACAATCTATTATGTAACAAACAGAAATGAACCTTCAACTAAAACAAGTGAAACAGTGGCTTTTAATTATGAAACTACACCTCTACCCCGATATAACGCGACCCGATATAACACAAATTCGGATATAACGCGGTAAAGCAGCACTCCGGGGCAGCAGGTTGCGCACTCTGGCAGATCAAAGCAAGTTCGATATAACGCGGTTTCACCTATAATGTGGTAAGATTTTTTGGCTCCCGAGGACAGCGTTATATCGGGGTAGAGGTGTATATTAAAACAATCTATTAGCTAGCTATACAGAATCCTTTCATTAAACCATCAGTGAAACAAAACAGTAAAGTGCAGCTGTCCAGGGGATGGGTTGGGGCTTAAAGTCACAGGCAAGTATATTTCTTGGCTCTGCTTCTTCTCATTGGTAGAAGTTCTGGCGTGGAGTCCCACGGCTCAAAGTTACCAGGGATGATAGAGGGCTGAAATGACCTGGAGTCCCAGGTACGACTGTTTACAGTAAACTGGCTTGGGGTCTGGGAAGGGAATGGCCTCTGGGAACAGTAGTGTGTTGGTACAGTGGGGAGGAATTATTGTTGTCCCCAGTAGCCTGTATTGTCCAAAGGCTGGATAACATGGTCTGGGTGTTAGTTTGCAATACTGCATTGCCTGCTGCTGTAGTAGTAACATGTCTTGCAACAGGGCATTTTGGCTCTGTATTGCCTCCAGGAGTTGCTTCTGCATCTCCCTGTCTTTTTTTGTACTGTCTTTGGCCATGGCAGTGTTTTCCCTGGCAATTGCCACACAATCCTTTGCCACTGCAAGGATCTCCCTGAAAATCTCCTTGTCAGATAACTTTTTGGTCCTCAGCTACTGCTTCCATCACTCTGCATTTGCGGGGGGTTTGGACGCTATAATGTCTGTGAATGTTTCATGAGACTTTTGTTTTCTCCCCCTCAGGTTTGCCAGTCACTCAGCCTCAGGTGTGGCCTCATTTCTTGCGGATCTGGCCAGTGCAGTGCCATAGTCTTGGGGGAACCTCTGAGTTGGTAAGTAGTGTGTGCACTGGTCTTTTTGTCTGTGCAGTATATGCTGTTTGGCTTTGTTGTTGTGTGTGGGACAGAGTAGATGGAGGAGGTTGGGAATTATGTTCCTGATCTGGCTTTTCAGTGTTGCTATACATTGGAGGTGCTTATATGGTGTCAGAGTGGTTATCAGTGTGATCGTGGGGTGAGTGGGATAGTAATCCTTTCAACATCCCATTTAGGCTGTCCTGACTTTGGATGACATTACACTCAGAAGGGTGTCTATGCGGCAGAGAATGGCCTTCTTCAAAAAGGCAAAGGGCAAACCAGATATGCTATGAAGTTATTCACCTGGATGGTTCCTCCAGAAGTGCTGCAGGAGTGCAAGGAAATCGTGAACTATACTGGGGAGTGGGGAGGGAAATGGCCATGCAGCTTTTCTTCATAATCTCCAAACAAAAACTGAGCTATTTCTCAGCCTTTAGATTTTGCTTTATTTCCCCTGCAGACATGGTGAACATGCAGAATAAAATTGATAGGTTTCTGCAATGATTTCCTAAAGCATACACTGCTACTAGTTTGTAAGAATGCATGTTACAGGGCATTTACAGGGGATCTATGCCCTTTTGAAACTTTATGGGCATACAGTGTCAATATCTACCTCATGTTAAGTGAGAGCACTAAACAAACTTATTTTCCTGTAACCACTATCTCAATAAACTTTTGCATTTCACACAAAATAATATTTTCCTCATTTGAATCAGCCACGGGGACTTGTTGGGGAAGGGGAAGGAGGAAGAGCAGTGGCTGCACCATGATGCTGGCCACCATTTTGAACTGGGAAACAAGGGCACATTCACCATGCAAAACACCTAATAGAAGGGGAAGGGCAAATAGACATATAAAGATATATATATTAAATATATGAGCACGTGCCTTCCATGGAGTGGGCCTGAAAATGGTTGGTAAAGTCAGGGCTTTAGCATCAGAGGGAGGCTGACTGCCTGGCCCGAGTAACCTACATTTTGGAAAGGTATACTGGGAGTGGGGTGGGGACAAATGGACAACATAAGCTGAGGAAGGAAGGGATGAGAGACCTGAGCCTCAGAAAGGATTCTAGCTGACATCCATCTTCAATGGCTGCAGCCCAGGGGCACCTGGAGCAGAAGCTAGCATGGCAGCATAGCTAATAAAATAATAAATAGTAAAATATTTAAAAAATAAAATCTTACATGATAATGTTCCCTTCATAGGATCAGCTTCCTTGGTCCCAGTCTGAGTTGAAATTGAGTTGGGAGCTCCAGGTCAGGAATTGAGCTTAATTTCTACATGGCCATTATCAGGATCCTGAGTCCCAAGAGATTCTGGATTTCAGGGGAGATCTCTTCACTGGCCTCCTCATTCTCATCCTCCAATGATTTTTGATGGCCATCCTTGGGGAAAGTGGGGAGCACAAGCTTCCTGAGGTTGGTGGTCATGCAGTTATGTAAAATCCTGTACAGCTCCTCAAAAAATGGACAGGTTACATGTTCCCTGCTAGATTTTTTCTTGTTGTCCTCGGTTTTAATGGAGGTGCTCCTGAGCTGTTTGCTCTTTATCTGGGACTGTTCGGCCTCCCAGTAATGGCTTCTCACAGATATCTTTCTAGAAATGTCCACAAAAATGTCTTTATTCCACTGGCTGGACAGAAGAGCTTCCTGCAGTGATGTTTCTCCTGAAATGGTGATGAGATCCATGGTCATGGTGGGGCTCTAAGCAACTGCTTGAGGTATGTTTTAGGGCTTCTGGAGTATTATTGTAGCTATTGTTATAAACTGGAATCCTGGAGTGAATAGACAAAATGTGGCTGTTCACCAGCTTACAAACAAAGGATGGGACATCCAGGTAATTTGATCACAGAGCTGGGGACAAGTCAGTAATGGTCACCTGCACAGTTGTGTGGGATAGCCATTGGGAGACTGCCAAAATAGTTTGCAGCAGCATTGCATGGACAAAAAACAATTGACCGGACTAACTCACTATGCAGCAAAGTTCACTTTGAAAGAAGGCTCCACTGTTCCTGATAAATGTGGAGTCAGTGCCCTACAATTAATTGCATTGTGCATATGCAAGCATTTTCAAAATGGATGAACTCAATTTAGTGTGGTTTAAACTTGTGTAGGCAAGCCCATAACTGGTAAAGCCCTTATCTCCGAGATCTGAGTCAGAGCAGCCAAACTATCATCAGAAATAAAATCTCTAATGCCCAGCTAGAGTCCTGGTTTCTGAGCATGGCCTGCAACCTGTACCAGCCAGGATGGCTTGTAGCCCCTTCTCTCCTTTTGGTCATCTTCCCTATTTGTACATTCCAGGACCAGCAGTGGGGCAGAGTCTTCCTAGACTACATTCAGGCTGTTATGGGTGTAAGCTCCAGACTGTTCCTTAAAGGGGTAGTATACCCACAGCAATATATCGTATTTTCCCCCTCCAATTTTCCTGCTAGAGTGGCATAAAATTGCATGTATTGTAAAACAATATAGTACAGCTAGTAACCATATGTCAGTTTTATCAGGACAAGTTCCAATGTCTCAGTACTGTAACTTCTTTCAGGACACCTGAACCATCCCAGTTATTCATTTAATCAGTCAAAACATCTGTTTTAAATGCAAAATGTTGTTTTTTTCATGACACATTGTAATGGAGAATTTGCTCTGTGTTTCTCAAGAAAAACTATTCACTGGAATGAGTACTCAGTGTGGGGAATAGTAGAATGAATGTGGCACACTTGCAAAACTTCAAATGGATGCTTAGTGACACTACTTCAGTTTCTTGAATAAACTCTTTCAGAATACTAAAAGAATGGACAAACTCCTCTCAAAGATGGCAAGAGCAACACCAGGGTGGTTTTTCAAGTGAATCCTTTTGGTATGAATATTTCACTAACCTAAAAAAATTCATCACAGAAGTGTCCAAGACTTTGTGCTTAAGGTGACCATATTTTCAAAATCAAAGAAATTTAATGTTGTTAAGAAAAATATTGGGCCAGATATTCCCTCAGGCTAGCACTAGGGAGCAGAAATTGTGTAGTATGTGCATGGTGAACTATAGGAATAGAAATTCCACCATTAAAGCTGCTTAAAATCTATCAAATTTTGATATTTAAATTTCCAAAATTTTGATCTACATTTGAAACAATTGGGAAATATATATTTTAAAATGTTTGATTTTTCTCATCCTTTCCCCTTTAATTTTTTTTAACTGACTAGCTCTCACTACTATGTTCTATCTCTACCTCAAGTCTTTGGAAGATCCTCCGCAGGATTATGGTGGTTATCCAACTGAATGGGAGGCGACACATTGGGTTTGGAAAGCAGCCACCCCACAAGGCATGGTCTGCTCCCAAACTAATGGAAGTACTGCTGGAAAAAAACAATGGGGTGTAATCCCTCTAACAGCAATAATTCCTGGTCAGCACAGACAGGAGGGGAAATGAGAGGAGCTTCCTCTCTTTGATAAACCATAGGTTTTTCAGCTACATCATCAATGGCTCTGATCTTCATGGGCCCATTCCTCCCCAGTGGGCAATATTTGTCAGAAACTCCAGAAGGTGGAGTGATTTTGGTGTTGCCTGATCTTTTGTACTAGATTTCCCTGTGGAAATGATATGAAATGAAATGATCCATGGTTATCTTTTCCCCCATGTAACTACATGGAAAATCAGTCAGTAAGCAGCCATTAATATGTGACATTCATGGTCCAGTAAGCTTGGCAGAAACACTGATCATGAGAGCAATTTCCTTGACCAATTATTTGCCTTTTTTCCCCTTATCTCAAGATATTTGTGCTTTTGAATTTCTTGGATTCTTCTACTTGACCCTGTAGTGAAATTATAAGCCTAGGTTTGTGACATCACCATCAGCTGCCACAGAAATAAATGTGCTATCATAAATTCAGTATCTTTATGATTTGACCACAGGATTTCAGAGGAGGACCAGTTATGCTGGGAGAGGTCAGGCTTTTCAACAAACCTCTACACTAATTTGAAAATACTGTGAAAGCAGTTATTAAAACAAATGAAATGGAAATAGATTTTCCTTTCTAATATGACATTTGCCTTTTCTTCCACCAATATTCCAAAAGAATTCTCCAGGAACTAGTTCATGTGACTTGATTATATAATTTTAAAAACACAGCTTTCATTTTTTTGAAAAAAAAAATTGACTATTTTATTCATAAGGCATATCAGTGTTGTTATTGCCATGGCACACTTGGAGCAATACAATAGCGCTTTTTAAAGTGCATTTCAGGTGCCACATTTCCACTGGATGTGCACTTTAATCAGCACCATCAAATAGTATGTCATGTATCTTATTGATCAAAATGAGGCAAAAGCTGAACGTATTAATATGACACTGTACCAAGGTCTAGCAAGACCACAACTGGTACATAATTGTGCACAACAGAGAGATTGAAAAATTTTGAAAAGGTACAGAAGACGGAAGCAAGCATAATGGGTCTTAGGAAACTATAACTATGAAAAGAGAGAAGTAAAATTAGGTTTATATTTATCAGAAAAAATGATTTAGAACAGGTATGATTGATGTATATAAAATTAGAAAGGACACAGAAAAAGGGAATACCATGAAATTATTCCACTGGGTGATCAGATCAAGAACAAGAAAGTAAAGCCTTAAAGCTGAGAAAGGACTAGGCAATGAGTACTGAAGATACATTCTGTACATATAATAAAACTAGTGTGTGGAGTGGATGAACATGATAAATCTGTCAATATAAATTACTAACAAAACAAAGCCTTCATTAAGAAACACCTGAGTTTGAAAATGAGTCAATGGTGACTACCTAGTACAGAGAAAATGCATTATAGTTTCCATAGAATAAATCTTCTGCCTAAAACATGAAAATCCTTGGAAGTGTGAAAGTCTGGAAAATAATAAATAAGGGATGCAGCCACTTTTTATTTAAAATGAGCACTAATGCCTAGGTTTCTCTCTCACACACACACACCTGGGCTGAGACGGCATGCAAATTTTCTGGAGATTCAGTATATCCCTAGAGAATTGGGGCAGATTCTGGAGGGGCTCAGTGTTTTAAAATACAGTTTATAAATTCAGAGCTAACTTTATCTTTAACTATGGATCAACTACCGCTGGTCCAAAATGGGTAGATAGATAATATAGAAAAAAAATGTTAAACACATTAAGGGCAAGACACATTACAGGGTACCAGTGTTATACTTATATGATTCAGTCTACCTCATATGCTCCTATTCTATATTCATCTGAGAAGGAATGTCAGAGTGATATCTTAAAATTGAAAGGAAAGGGTTTTGGGGTATAGGGGGAAATCTGAATACAAATTTCACTACATCAGCATAAATGAAACAGTGTACTAGCACTTTTAAAAATATCTGCTTGCTTGTTTGAAAACTTGCACAACAATCTGTCGCTATGTCTGTCACATAATGCTAAACCATCCCAGGGTTTGGAGATAATTCTTTCCATAGGCAAAATCAATATGATACAATCATTTGTAAGAGTGGGGATGAGGAGGAAGTAGTCATCCTCATCCTGACCTTACTGAATTAGGGTTCAGTTCCCATTGTTTCCAACTAAAGTGGGTTGAGTTGTGCTTAAAGCACATTCAAGTAAATAGAACTTAAGCACATGTTCAAATGCTTTGATGAATGGGGGTCTTTAGCTTCTTTTAAGATGTGTTGAGCACCATGCTGGACTGTGAGCTAATTCTGAAGTACATGACACGTTAGATCTTAAAGACAATTAAAAATATCTTTTAAAATGTCCCCATCCTTGTCTTGCACCTCCCAGGGCCAACAAAGATTTATTTTAGTGCGTTTTTCTTTTATCTTGGAAAGCTTTCCTTCTATCTGTCCATTTGTCTGAAATTCTGCCTTTTTAATGCATGTTGTTACAGCTTATGCCACTTCTATAAAGACACTTAAATCAAAATGCAGCCCCCTAAAACCTCCCTATACTGAAATGAAGAGCTGATACCGGCGGCACTACTTCTTTGCATATATGCAACTTGCCTCAATCCGCTAGTTGGATCATTAGCTTCACTGGCCCAGAGCAGGTATTGACGGGGAGCATGACATGAACACTGATCCATGCCCCCCTCTGCCCAGTAGCACTGCCAGGGCCTAGCTGATGCCAAGCTCTAGAATGATAGGGCTGGTTTTCATATATCAGTCACTTTTCACTCTTTGATATATCTAAAACGAACAATTTGTGAAAAGAAAAGCATACCAGCCTACTCTGGTGTAATATACAGTACACGCTAAGATGGTGCAATTTGTTACTGTGCTAAACTGACTTAATCTGAAAAAATATGAATATTTTAAAAGCTCATACTTTTGTAAAACAAGCTTCTGAGCAGGTACGGATGGAAAGCTGGTAAATTTCCCTGCCCTACGACTGGTATATTTAAATAAAAAGGAACCACCTTGCTATTTCTGAAGAATCAGTTGATTATATTAGAATCAATTAATTCACTCTTCCATCTATGATGTTTTCCCCTCATCTTGTATAACATAACCATAGTATATAATTGCTATTAATATATTAGAGTGAGTTTGTGACTTGAACTAGATACCTGGAAAGAGGAGGAAAGGCTAGTAATCTGCCCCACCTTCAAATGTATGTATGACATAACCAGACATTGGGTCTGGATGCACAGGGGTGAGTAGGTGCTGTGCGCCCTCTGACTTACTGGAGCTGGTGGAAGGGGAACAGACAGGAGGGATGGGGAATGCTCAGAGCCTCCAACTCTTTAATAAGGCCATCTACAGCTGAACTAGCATGAAGGAGTGTCCTGCTTTGCTGCTGACATAAGCTAATCTAGAAGCAAATAGGGAGGGAACTGGTTCTTTGAGTCATGAAACTTCCTGGGCCTACACCTGAGTGGGGCAGATTATTCACCACTTCTTGCTCAGGTCTGTGCCTAAAGCTACACAGGTTATGTCTAGACTGCAATCACAGGGTGTGATGGCAGCTCAAATAGCTATACCCAAGCTAGTTTTAATCTGGCTGGGACAGTAGATGAACTCCAAGAGTAATTACCCAGGGCTCTGGCTAGGTTTCCACATTGCACTCTGAAGCTTGCATTACCATGGCTTCACTGCTTCAGGACCCAAGCTAGCTAGATTACAGCTAGCTCAGGTTTAACCACCTGAGCTGCAGTTGCATCCAATGATTGCAGTACAGACAAACCCTAGTCTAGCCCTTGGTATATATTAATCATTTCTTTTAGCACTCAAAATATAGTAGACCCTTTCCAAACAGAACAGAAGGCCAAGGAATTTGTACAGTGGTATCATAACATACAGTATATGGTTACACGTAATATTAAGATTTGATTAATAAATGATTTCTAAAGGACGAAGAAATTATTAATAAATAGGATAAGCGTGTTACAGACATGAACAGTATGTGTTTATAGACATGGTTAGAAGGAACCTGTTGGACTCTCCAGCAATCATTCAGCTCTTTATTAAAACTACTATTAATCATTTTGTAACCCCTTATAAATGGAACCTCAGTATCAACAGTGACAGGATATATAATATGCACCACATATATAAAAATACTGCACTGGAAGGGAGATGGACGAAATAACCTTTTGGCCTCTTTCAATTGTAACTTCTGTCAAATGATTCTTCTGACACAGTTCAAGAATCATTATTTCATTGCTTTAATATGTATATATGTTAATTTTTTCTGCAGTGCTGAGTTGGACATATTGCATTTTTCCTCATAAAGCCAAATGTTAAGTATGCCCTAAAACAAAGATACCAAATTACTTCAATTAAAAGGGACATTTCCACCTTATTTTTCTTAATTGCCTAATTTTTAATGGAGTTCTTTGATAGAACACTTTTCATAGTGTTTGGATTTCCAGCGGGAGGTTTTCCAAGGCATGAATGCCAGGTAGACCACTAATACCCAATGAAAGTCAGTGGGAGTTATGTGCCTAATTGTCTTTTATACCATTAAAATGTTCTCCATTAATTCATATAAAAAGTACTGTAAGGCTTTTTCTTCTATCTTGATGTGTTTATAAGATTCATAGATTCCAAAACCAGAAGGGACCACTGTGAGCATCTATTCTGACCTGTATAATACAGGCCATAAAACTTCCCCCAAAATAATTCCTAGAGCATATCTTTTAGAAAAAAACATCCAATCTTCATTCAAAAATTGTCAGTGATGGAGAACCCACCATGACCCTTGATAAATTGTTCAAATAGTTAATTACTCTCGTTGTTAAAAATTTATACCTCATTTCCAGTATGAATTTGTCTAGCTTCAATTTCCAGCCATTGTATCATGTGATATCTTTTTATGCTACAAATTTGTTCCCAATTTATGTATTAAAAAACTAATCAATTCATTCCTTAACCTTCTCTTTGTTAAGCTAAATAGGTTGAGCTCTTTCAGTCTATCACTAAAAGGCATGTTTTCTAAACCTTTAATTATTCTTGTGATTCTTCTCTGAACCCTCTCGAACTTATCAACATCCTCCTTGAATTGTGGACACCAGAACTGGACACAGTATTCCAGAAACTGTTGCAACAGTGCCAAATATGAAGGTAAAATTATGTCTCTACTCCTACTTGAGATTCCCCTGTTTATGCATCCACTGCGAGCTTATATTCAGCTGACAATCCACCATGACTCTCACATCTTTTCAGAATCACTACTACCCAGACTCCCCCATCCTGTAAATATGGTATGTATTATTTTTTCCTAGATGTATATATTTACATTTAGCTGTATTAAAATATATATTGTTTCCTTATGCCCAGTTTACAAAGCAATCCAGAGTGCTCTGAACTAGTGACCTGTTCTCTACATTATTTACCACTCCCTTAATTTTTGTGTCATCTGCAAACTTTATCAGTGATATTTTGTTTTCTTCCAAGTCATAGATAAAGTTGACCACTAGAAACACACCAGCGTGATGACGATTCTCTGTTTATAATTACATTTTGAGACCTTACAGTTAGTCAGTTTTTAATCTATTTTATGTGTGCCATGTTAATTTTATATTGATCTATTTTATTAATCAAAATGTTGTGTGGTACCAAGCCAAGCACTTTACAGTCTAAGTACATTACAGTCTAAGTCTAAGTATATTACACCAACACTATTACCTCTCCAATCAAACTTCTAATTGCATAAAAAAATATCAAGTTTGTTTGATAGGATCTATTTTCCCATAAACCCTTGTTGGTTTGCATTAATTAATTTGTCCTCCTTTAATTCTTTATTAATTTTAAAAATTGGCACAAGATTAGCTTTCTTCCAGGCTTCTGGAACTTCTCATTGTTCCAAGACTTGTTGAAAATGAACATTAATGGCCCAGTGAGCTCTCACCCACCCCTTTTAAAGCTCTTAGATGCAAGTTATCTGGACCTACTGATTTTAAAATGTCCAAATTTATTAGCTTTTGATTAACATCCTCCAAAATCCTAGTGGTATGGAAATTGTATTATCACAACCATATGATAACACTACATTATCTGTTTTTATACCCAAATATAGAATAGAAATATTTATGTTACACTTCTGCATTACTGTTGATAATTCTACCCTGTACATCTAGTAATGGTCTAAAACCACTGTCAGAATTCTGTTTGTTCCTAATATATTTTTAAAACTCCATCTTATTGTCCTTAACACGGATTTCACCTTTGCATTCCTTGTCAATTTTCTACAATTCTTAACTGCTGATTTATATTCAACTATCAATGCCCCCTTTCTTCTATTATATATTATTTAAAAAAAAATACAGCTACCTTCACTTCACCTCTAAACCAGGTTGTTGTTTTTTAAATTAATACTATCTTTTTTTCAAGATTTGGGGATTGTGGCTTTTGGGCTTCTAGTAAGGTGTTCTTAAATGATTTCCAATTATCATTCACATTTTTTCTGCTTCAATTCTTCCCTCTAGCTGATTTGGCTCATAACTGTTTTCAGCTTTGTGAAATTGGCCACATTAAAGCACCCAGTATTACTGGTAATGAATCTCCAGCAAAGATTGTCTGTCTGCCTTGGATGGCTGCAGAATTCTTTGCAGACAAGCTTGTTTTTCTTACAGATTGAGCTGGGCTGCTATCTGTGTGTGTGCCCTGTACCTCAGTCCATTGCCCTGGACCTGCTGGATCATGAGAGATATATTCCATAGTTTCCACCTTGAGGACCTGGTATCAACTTGAAACTTCCAGCTGTGTGGAATTCCTTCTTCTTATCTTCTCTCTAGTGGTCACAGCCTGCCCATCCTCAACTGTCTACATCCATATGGAATGCTGCTGTGACCTCTTTCCTCTGGTAGTTATGAACCTCCAGGCCTCTTCTCTGACTTCCTCATTCTCCAATCCCTTGCTGGCTGTTTAGGAACTCCTCACATTCTATGAGTATCAGTAGTACCTCTACTTGCCCCTCCAATCCAAGAATCCTTTCCTCTAGAACAGCTACCAACTTGCACTTCATTTACAGGAAATCCCTTCTGGTTCAGGAAGGAACAAAAACATGGCACATCTATTGCAGTCACCACCACTATTCCATCACTGGCCATCTTTATATTACTTCCAGTGATGAACTTTTAAGGAAAGTCTCTTATATAGCTCCTCTAAATTCCTTCTGAAACTGTCTTGTTAGCTGCCCAGCTATGCAGCCTGTATACAGAGAACAAACACACAATCAAACAAGTACAACCCATATTTGGTTGGGACCACATTCTGAAAGAAATCTTTTGTGAACGCCATCATCTGGCTTTCAAAAAAACCCCAAATCCCTCCAAGTTCATCATCAGAAGCAAGATCCCCATAGAGAAGCCCATCCGTATTCAAAATGGCACCAGACCCTGCCAAAACATCATATGCAAAACCTGCAAATTTATTTCCATTGTTACGATGGTCAATACCACTGACAATACACCTTTCAAACTTCATAGGTCCTACATATGCCTACAACAACCACGTAGGTGAAACCAGACAATCACTACAATCAAATGAACTCATACAGAAAAATGATAAAAGGCAAAACCACTCATTTCACAAATCATTTACTCCATATCAGACATCTGAGTCCTCATTCTCAAAGGAAAACTGCACAACCCATTCAAAAGATGAGCCTTGGAACTTAAATTCCTAACTCTGTTAGACAGTAAAAACTATGGACTTAACAGAGACACTGGTTTTATGGCTCATTACAACAATGTATAAAACACCCTACTGCCTGCTAACATTTAATTGCCTACTTCATTGTAAGTGGTCTTTGACCGCATGTGTGACCCCTCATGCTTAACAATCTATCCCAACTTTTATTTTAATTTAGATACACTGGTTACCTCCCCGAGGCCTGAAGAAGAGCTCTTTGAACCTTGAAAGCTTGTCCTTTCCGCCAACCCATTTGGTCCAATAAAAGATATTACCTCACCTATCTTGTCTCTCTCATATTCCTAGACCAACAAGGCCTCAACACTCCAAAAAACAAACACCCCACAGATGGACCAAATGCACTGCTCACCAAGTCCAGCTACCTCCAAGCAGAGTGTCCAGCTGTTCCCTCCAAAACTCTTCTATTAGCTTCCTATGTTTGTGGTGATCTTGGGACTGACCAAATGGGTCACCATCACCAAACATTGTCAGGCTCAACTTCTCCTTTCTTTTCTCTCATACATCTTCAATTTGTTTTGCTGCTGCTGCTGCTGCTACTGCTAAATAGCCTTTTGCACTGCCTGCAGAATGTCGAACACTTGACCCCTCTCCCACTCATCACCCTGGCAAGAATGATGTCACTGACCGTCAACAGCACCAAAAAGCTAATTATAGACAAAGTGGTGTGAAATGGAAAACAAAAATAAAAACAAAAAAGGAAAACACTATAGATACAAATAGCTCAAGGACCAACTTCCTTCCCCCACTCCAGCCCCAGAAACGACATGTTTCAGAGTTGGTTTGGGGGAAATGTAAGAATTCATTATTTACACTAGTAAGGATAAGATTATAAGAGCTACCAATTGTCATGCTTTAGGGCAGGAGTGGGCAAACTTTTTGGCCCAAAGGCCACATCTGGGTATGGAAATTGTAGGGCGGGCCATGAATGCTCACAAAATTGGGAATTGGGATGCGGGAGGGTGTGAGGGCTCTGGCTGGGGGTGCAAGGTCTGGAGTGGGGCTGAGGATGAGGGTTTGGGGGTCCTGGAAGGTGCTCCAGGCTAGGACCAAGGGGTATGGAGGGCGCAAGGGGTATCAGGGCTGGAGCAGGGGGGTTGGGGCATGGGAGGGGGTCAGGAGGGCAGGCACCGGGTGGAGCTTACCTTAAGCAGCTCCCAGAAACAGCGGCATGTCCCCTTTCCGGCTCCTATGCGGATGCATGGCCAGGCAGCTCTGCACGCTGCCCTGTCCACAGGCGCTGCTCCTGCAGCTCCCATTGGCTGTGTGTGGAGTGGGGCAAGACTCCCTGGCTGGAGTGCCTGAGAGGGGCAAATTCCAGACCCCACTTCTTGGCAGGAATTTGAGGGCTGAATTAAAATGTCTGGAGGGCCAAATGCGGCCCCCGGGCCGTAGTTTGCCCACCTCTGCTTTAGGGCATAAACTCATAAACCTAGTCCTCAGCTCTCACAGATGCAAATATTTAACACATGGCTTTAATTTGCTTGTCAAGGAAAGGGATCAACATGAATTATATAACAAAGCACAAGATTAGAAAGCTATGACTAACACAGTGTTCATTTCTATGCCATATAGTTTTCTAAAACCTCAATTTCACAATTCTGCATTTTCTATGCTGCAATATACAATGAAATACACCAGTTCTGGGATTGATAAAGGTACATTGGAATCTAAAATTATCAAGTACAACTGAGAGGTACTGAGCTGACAAGGACAAATCTACTCCTGCCTTATTTATGTGATTGTGAAAAGAAAGTATTGGTGAGTGAGGAATTGAGGTTTGTTTCATTACTCAAAATAACTCATATGACTTTGTAGCATTCTTCTTCGTAAAAACAAACAAACAAATTTGCATGCTTCAGAATTAGAAAAAATATATATCAAGGGCTGTTGGAATACACAGGTTGTTCAATGTGCCTTGGACGGGATGTACAACCCTGACGCCTTCATGCCCCATAAGAATGGTAGGCAGATGCCTTGCTGACCCCAACATACTTGTGGTGTTTTATGTGTATATATCCCACTGGTGATTGTGCAATAGGTTCTTCACAGTGCTTGATTTGCAGAGGATATGAGAGTGTTAGAACTATAGCTACAGAGCTTTAGTTCAAGCGGCAGCCCCTCCTGTTTTATCTCTGAACGTCCTGGGTTCAGTATCTCTTCATTGTTCGCCATCACATGTGTATTTAATTTTAAATTCTAGCAGGGGTTTTCTGGAGAGAGGAAAGTATAGTGTTACAAACATGAATGGTTTTATCATGAGTTTTGTGATATTTGATGTTTTCCTTAAAGCCCCTACTCTTGGATTGATGTTATCTCATGAGACTCTCAGCTTTCAGTTAACAAAGACGTTTCTAATTATCAGGATTGCAGAGAACATTTTGAAAAATGTGAATCCTAAATGCACAAAACTCAAAAGAGAATTGAAAGGAATCAAAATCTATTATTAAAAAAAAACTCGTGATTTTTGAATGAATGTGGGTGGGCAATGAAGGAGTACAGGGCGGGCAGAGTAATGAGAAGATAGAAAAGGAGAACATATAAGGCAGGGAGAGAGTTGGAGAGGGGAGGAATGGTAATAGAGGGAGAAGGACCAAGAGGGAGGAAAAAAGAGCTCAACTCACCCCAAAGTTTAGGAGAGGACAAGTAGAGTCCACCCACCAGCGGAGACTAACAATTGTGTGACTGCACAAGAGTATTTGACAGATGTGTAAGTTTGATCTTCCACTCTAAAATGACCACTCACAGCTTAGGAGAAGGAGTCATCCTGCTCAAGTCTCAATATTCAGAATAAAGAACAGGAGTACTTGTGGCACCTTAGAGACTAACACATTTATTAGAGCATAAGCTTTCGTGGGCTACAACCCACTATATGCATCCGAAGAAGTGGGCTGTAGCCCACGAAAGCTTATGCTCTAATAAATTTGTTAGTCTCTAAGGTGCCACAAGTACTCCTGTTCTTTTTGCGGATACAGACTAACACGGCTGCTACTCTGAAATATTCAGAATGAAGACACAAAATGTGATTTGTTATTTTCAAACCCTTTTCATATTTTCTCCTGATTGTTTCATGATTTTTGAGGCTTGATGTTGGCCATACTGCCCAAGAGAATGAGGAGAGTGGACTGCCAACCAACTCCTCTCCTGTCTCCCTCAATAAAGAATACAAGGAAATCTCTGTGAACACCATTTCCAGGAAACAGCAAAAATAACTGGGAACTCTTGGAGGGGGCAAAGTCCTGGGGTCAGAGCTAAAATTCTACTTCCAAAGCCCAGAACAGAAATTATCCTATTCTAGGTACTGGATCTAATTTTGTTGAACCAAACACTCATGGTGAAATCTTGGCCCTATTGAAGTCAATGGGAGTTTTGTCATTGACTTCAGTGAGGCCAGGCTTTCACTCTTGAGTTTTAATTGAGGCCCATCTGTGCTAAAGATGGAGGCATCAGAGAATGTAGGGCTGAAAGGGTCTTCAAGAGGGGAGGGATGGCTCAGGGGTTTGAGCATTGGCCTGCTAAACTCAGGGTTGTGAGTTCAATCCTTGAGGGGGCCACTTAGGGAGCTGGAGCAAAATAAGTACTTGGTCCTGTTAGTGAAGGCAGGGGGCTGGACTCAATGATCTTTCAGGGTCTCTTCCAGTTCTAGGAGATAGGTATTTATTTATTAACAACCCCCATGCTGAGGCAGGGTTAATTAACCAAGACCATCCGTGAAAGGTTTGATTGACTGTTCCAAGAGTTTTCCACAACTAGAAAATTTGCTGCTGTAAAGAAGAATTTGAGGGGATGTAACAGACTATTAGAATAAAGATTGTAAAACTAGAAAAAGCAAACATTGTTTCTGCATAGCCAGGATAAAAACGGTCTGGAAATAATTACCGTAGATATTTTAGTACAAGAGTTATTGTAGGTTAGAGAAATTCTAAAATGAATATCAGAAAAAGTATGTTCTTTTCTGCAAAAGATAGTAATTTATATTTTTGTTGAGACTAAGAAGGAAAATTGCAGTTTACTCTGTCACATTTTATTTTACTTTGGAATCAGGAAAAAAGCACAGTAGTGACTTTATTTGGAACAACATCCTCTGCCACAGTGGACAATGACAAAATTACGCTCGAACCTAGGTTACATAAAGGAACTGGTACCAAATCCATTTAATTGTGTTATTTTTATATTTGTCTAAGAACCTATACCTGCTTAATAAGTGGTTTGGTTCCATAATTTGTTTAAGGCTTCATTCATTCTTCTGGTGGTGTTTTATTTATTAAAAATACATTCTTTTTTTTTCAGATTTCAATATCAGTGTATCCCCCCTAGTAATAACATATGGAGTCTGAATCCAAACAGCTGACTGATGTTTATTTAAAAACTCTCTGCTGAACTAATTCATTATACATTACTTCAGATTTTGTTTTATCCTCTGATTTTTATCACACAGCACATAATGTTGGAGTTACATAATTTAAAACAAAACAAATAAAGTACACATCTGCAATGTAACTTCTGTTTCTTTTTTTTTTTCTAAGGGTGTCCTGAGACAGCAAAAAGATTGGACAGATAGGGTATATGCTTGAAAGTTACAGTGCCACAAGAGATTAAAATATATGAATATACATTTTTTCTCCTTTTGCACTAAAAATGTAAGCCAATTACAGGTCATAGTACTGCTGCAAACTGAGAAAAGACTTTCTTCAACAATAGATCATGTACATAAAGAACTAAAAGTACTTGAAGTGCTCAGATCTAGATTCTGTAAACAATTAAGTGTGTGTGTTGCTTTCATTGTGTCAGTAGCTGACTAAAGTCTATTGGACTATCCACATGTAAGCATTTGCATGATCAGGGCCTAAGGATGGGATTCCAAAAGGCACTTAGGCACCCAAGATGGTTTTCAGGCATTGCTGCAATCCAGAGAACTCCCATGCAGCGGCTATTTATCCCTGTTAGGTGCCTAAACTTGCTCAGGGCCTAAATTTTTGCAGTAAAGTTCCCTAGGTTCTTGGCTGTGAACATGGGCATTGCTCCCTCACTCTAGGCACCAAGAAACCTATCTCCCACCTAAGCCCAGAGCAAACCACAGGAAGGATAGGCAGTCCTCTGCCTAAATTATGTGTGCAGCCTGATCTGGTAGATGTGTTCAAATGCTCCCCAACTCCACACAAGCAGTGGGGGAGGAGGACCCCCTCCCCTTATAACATTTAGCCTAATGGTTAGGGTATTCACTTAGGATATGGGATACCCCCAGTTTATGTCTTCCCTTTGCCTGCAGAGAAGAGATTTGAACTGGAACTCTGCCACCTCATAGGTGAGTGCCCTAATCGCTGCACTTTTATCAGTCTCACTCTTCATGTAGCCCAATTAATATTTATTCAATTAGTTAAAGTGGAACAACTTCAGTGAGAGAGAAGGAGGAATACCTATATCAGAATATTCCATAGTCTCATGGTTAGGGCACTAACATGAGAGGTGGCAAATTCCTGTTCAAACTCTTTCCCATGGTAGAGAGGAGTTGGACTGGGGGTCTCCCACATCCCAGATGCGTACCCTAACCCTTGGACTACAGGTAGACCCTCCTTATCATAGAAATGTAGGGAAAGAAGGGACCTTGAGAGGCCATCTAGTCCAACCCCCTGCACTCTGGCAGGACCAAGTATATCTAGGTTCTCCCTAATAGGTGTTTGCTCAACCTGCTTTTTAAAAACCTCCAATGATGAGGATTACACAACCTCCCTTAGAAGTTATTACAATTAGAAAGTTTTTCTTAATATCTAACCTAAATCTCCCTTGCTGTAGATTAAGCTGGTTACTTCTTGCCACTTCAGTGGAAGCGGAGACAGTTGATCATTGTCCTCTTTATAACAGCACTTAACATATTTGAAGGCTGTTATCAGGTCCCCCCTCAGTCTTCTGTTCTCAAAATTACTCATGCCTAATTTTTTAATCTTTCCCCATAGGAAAGGTTTCCCAAACCATTTATCATTTTTGTTGCTTTTCGCTGGACAGTCTCTGATTCATCCATATATTTCTTAAGAAATGTGACACTGTTCTCCAGCTCAGGCCTCACCAGTGCTGAGCAGAGTGGGACATTACCTCCTGTGTTTTATGTACAACGCTCCTGCTATTACATGCCAGAATGATATTAGCCTTTGTAGCAACAGCTTCACATTGATGACATATTCAATTTGTGTTCAGCAGTTATTCCCCAATAAATTCTTTATTGAATTTCATGTTCTTGATGTCAGACCAATTCTTCAATTTGTTAAGGTTGTTTTGAATTCTAATCCTGTCTTCCAAAATGCTAGCACCCCCTTCCAGCTTGGTGCCACCCATACATTTTATAAGCTCATTCTTCACTCCCAGTCATTAATGAAAATATTGAATAGTACCAGACCGAGGACAGGCTCCTGCAGGACCTCACCAGATACATCCCTCCTCCCAGTTTGACATCAGACCATTAAGTACAGCCTTTCAATCAGTTTTGCACCCATTTTATAGTAATTTCATCTGGACAACATTTCCTTAGTATTTTTTTATGAGAATGTCAGGTGTAATGGTGTCAAAGCCTTACCTAAATCAAGATATTAGGTCTACAGCATTCCTCCTATCCAGTAACCAGTAACCCTGGCAGAGAAGGAAATTAAGTTGTTTTGGCATGATTGTTTTTGACAAATCCATGCTGGCTATTACTTTTATTCTAATCTTAGAATTCAATTTTATATAATTTCAATGGATAATATCAATGTTTATTTTTAAGCTTTTTGAATATTTTTTAGGACCTTAAATTTCACAGTGTGGGAAATCATGGGGATGTCAGATAATAATTACAGTAACTCCTCACTTAACGTTGTAGTTATGTTCCTGAAAAATGCGACTTTAAGTGAAACGAAGTTAAGCGAATCCAATTACCCTGTAAGAATGAATGTAAATGGGGGGGTTAGGTTCCAGGGAAATTTTTTTTGACATACAGTACAGTACAGTACTGTAGTTGGGAGGTGCCCCCGCCTTATCCCACACAGGCACAGCCCACTGGCACTGGAGACAATGAGGCAGGCAAGGAGGCTGAAGGTGCTGTAGGCTAGGAGAAGCATGTTGCGCAGCAGCAGTGGTAGCTTCCCCTACTCTGGAAGCACCAGGGGCAGGGGGCTCACCCCTCGGCCAACCCACGCCACCCCTTCCCCTAAGCCCCCACCCTTAACCCACCTCTTCTTCCCCCCTCCCCCTTTATTCAGCATGCTGCGTCCTCGCTCCTCCCCCATCCCTCTCCTGCCCTCAGCAATCAGCTGGCTTGTGACATTCAGGGGGCAGGAGGGAGGGGGTAGGAGTGAGGACTCAGTGCGCAGGCTCTCCCCTCCCTCCTGCCCGTGGCAATCAGGTGTTTTGCTGCATTCGAGAGGCAGGGGAGGGAGGGGGAGCCTGTACGCCGAGTCCTTGCTCCTCCCACCTCCCTCCTGAATGCTGCAAGCCAGCTGATTGCCATGGGCAGGAGGCGGGGGGAGGAGGGGAAGGCGCTGATCCACGGGGTCTGATGGTGGGCAGGAGGTGCTGTGGGGGAGGCATAAGGGAGCTGATGGGGGGCTGCCCGCTGTGGACAAAGCAGGCAGCCAAACAACGTTATAGCGAAGCATTGCATAACTTTAAATGGAGCATGTTCTGTAATTGAGCAGGAACATAAGATCAAAACAACGTTAAGCGAGAGGACGTTAAGTGGGGCGTTACTGTATTTAATGACAATAGATGTTGAGATTCACAAATTTTAAGATTTATAACCATTACAATCCAAATTGTCAAGATCACATGTCAAAATATAGAAAGTAAATATCCTAAATCAAACTCTAATACATTCTCAAGAATCAGTTTTCTTACTTTGCCTATCTGTACATTTCAATTATCAATGTAATTTTTTTGCTGATTTGTGTGTGTACAGTGAAATTGACATTTAACTATAAAAATCTAATCCTTCCAAGACTTCTTATAACCCTATTGTCCTCTAGAAGCTGGATAAAATTGATTGCTGAATAACTTGTTCCAGTATCTTTCAAGGTATCAAAGTTAAGCTGACTGGTCTATAGTTCCCCAGGTCCTCTTCCCCCCCCCCTTTTTAAAAATAGTACTATATTTTACCTTCTCTAGTCTTCTGGGACCTCACCCATCTTCCATGTGTTCTCAAAGATAATTGCTAATCATTCCAAGATTGTTTCAGAAAGTTCACCTTAGGATGAATTTAATCAGGCCCTGCTAAATTGAATACATCTAACTTATCTAAATTCTCTTTAACCTATTCTTTCCCTATTGAGGTTTGTGTTTCTTCACCCCTTCTTGTTTGTATTAATTGTGCTGAGTATCTGGTCACCATTAATCCGTTTAGTGAAGACTGAACCAAAATAAGCATTATATAATTCAGCCTCCTTCATGTCACTGGTTATTAGCTCTCCTTCCCTGCTAAGTAGTGAAGCTATATTTTCCTTCATCTTTCTCTTGCTCTGATGTATTTATAGAACCTCTTTATGTTACCTTTTTTGTCCTTCGATAGATGTAACTCATTTTGTCCTTTTCCTTTCTAATTTTGTCGCTAGATCCTTGTGCTATTCTTTTGTACTCTGATAGCACTGTTCCATGTTTTCACTTTTTGGAGGATTCCTTTTTGATTTTCAGTTCGTTAAAGAGCTCTTGACAGAGCCATATTGGCTTCTTATTCTTCTTCCTATCTTTCCTTAGCATCCAGATAATTTGCTGTTGCACCTTGAATATTGTCTCCTTGAGAAACTGCCTTTTTCTCCCCTGCTTCCCAGATTTTTTGTGTGGAGTTAAGTGGTTTCTGAGCATGCTTACTGGAATGGGCGCTGTACATCATTTACGTGGAGGAGCACCTATCTTTCCCAGTTTGTGGCTCACTAGCAGAGATGGGTGCCTCCCTGAAGCCTGGACTTGGGTGCCAAACTCTGAGAGAGGGACAGGACTTAGCACACACCCCTCTCACCAATATCTCACCTTGTCTAGCTTAGTTGGCTCCCTAACTAGCATGCTGTCTTTCTGGATCGCATTCTTAGGCACTTATGTCTCCCCATTCATTGCATAGGGAACCTCGGCGCCTAACTCAGGCTTTGAGAATTGTAATGTTGTTCCTGTGATTTTCTAGATGTCTAAAAGTTAGGCATTACAATACTCAGCATCACACTTTCATGTGAAAAACCGAAAGGGTTTTTCTATATAGAAGCCAGTACAGAGGGTTTTGGAGACAGAACTTCCTAGTATATATTTGTAAGAAAACCATATTACCAGAGTATGCATCAAACAAGCAAAGTGATACACTGTGTAACCAGTGACTTTGTGATATAGATGAAGTTTTTGGCCCCAATCTTGCAAACTAATGCATGTGAGCATATACCTCTACCAGTTGCAGACTGCCACTGAAGGAGGATTAGTGCCTTAGGCAAAATTCATGGATTTCCTCACACCTATCAGTGATAGTCACCAGCTTCATCACTATGCCTGTGCCTCACCTTGGAAAAAGAGAAAAGAGAGAGAAAGACAGTACCCTTGCTAACTTGCCGAACAAATATAAAGAAACATATTCTCTAAGGATTGGAAATGTAAGAAGAAATCGTGTCTGAAGAAAATGTAGTCTAATGTGAACATCATGTATAGCAGAACACCAGCAATTCAATTCAATGAGACTTTTTTGGCATGCCAACACTTGTATATTTTGTCAAAGTACAAAAAAGGGAGCAGTATTTGTCAGAAGCAGGTAAGATCTGCTGATGGTAGGGCTACGTGCTGTTTGCAATAGGCTCCTCTGTGTTCATTTTTCAGCAGTATGTGTTCCTGATCAGATTGTAGATCTACCATGGCGCCATCTCACTTCTTGCTCCCAGGCTAAAACACAATGTGTGTTTTGTTCTTCTTATTTGATTTACAGTTGCATGTGTGTGGGTGTAAAGGAAGAACCCTGCTGTTTTATTACTTTTACTCTTTATAAATTAATTTTTGGTTTACACTTTTGGAAACTCTTGGCATCTTACTGCTCCATTTACTCTTTATATTGGTTTTTTTTTTCCATTTTCTATTTTCATTAGTTGCAAGCCTTCTCTTGGCTGCCTGCCTATCACCTGTCTTCACTTCCTCACTTTATGTATAAAAATCTTGCATGGTAATAAGATCAACAGAGCTGATTGTAATTAGATTTTATTTTAGTCCGTTGTGGGATTTTAATTCCTGATTCTGTTCACCTCCTTCTGTGTATCTCTTATAAAAGTTCTACCTTTGGGGACAGCGGTTTGTTTGTCTCTTGCTTATTGCAATAAAAGACTTTAATATGTCCCCCCTTCCACACAAACTGTACTAGCACGTGAATACAAAATGCTTTGTTTTTTTTTCATTGTTCTGTTATAAAACCAAAAGAGCATATACTATATATGTACATAATAAAACAATTTGTTATGCATTGACTGCCAAGTTTCTTTTTTCTAATAAAAATAATTGCCATTATATCTTTAATAATGTGCCAATTCTTATATAAAAATAAAACTAATGCTAATTATCACTAGAGAACTGTTCATTAACTTTTGCAAACAGATAAATAATGGATAGAAGATGTTTAGTTAAACCTGAAATACAGCAGAATACTCTTAATTGGGAAATGGGGGTTGGTAGGTGGTCTGTCATCCCAATTAGGGTACTATTTTGATTATGCAAAAAGGCCTTTAAAAAAAACCTGAAAAATAATGAAATTAAATTAAATACTGTACTGACTAAAATGCAATAGTGAAATAAAGGATATTCAAATCAATTTAGATATATTCTTAGAATTTTTTGGCAACATCTGAATAAGAAGATTAGAACTTAGAAATTCATACTTAGTGGACCTCTGATTAAACCCCACTTAACCTTTTGCACTGTCGGCCAAATCTAATGCATACTGAAGAATATGGGAATCTTTCCGTTGAACTCACTGAGAGCTGGATTGATCCCTATGTGAAAATGTCCCTATTAAGTAGAATTTTTACTAATGCTGTTCCAGTAAAGTAGCAGTCATCACCATTTGCTTCCATTAGCTTAAACCTGTGCTCTCATATATCTTTTGATAAAAAGACCTCGCAATTAAGGGCATCCTGATTAAAGTGTAGTCTAGTTATGAGTAATTCCAGTTATCCTACCCACCCTGCTTGCAGTGCTACTTCCGGAACTGGTTAAGTGTCTAGATCTGTACTTTGTGTTTTTATACATATAAAAACTGGGATGTAGCACTGGGGGGTGCTAACCACTAGGCCACCTAACCCACCAAGAACCCAATTACAGCACCCAAGGGACAGAGTTTGAAAGAAAAAGGCAGTAAATTTAAGCCAGCAAAGGGAAGGAGTACTTTACCGTATAAACTCACACTGATTAGTATGGCTGAATTTTGAAAGATTTTATAAATCTGATATTTGTGATAAATTTAATATTTACAAAGATACAATTTAAAGATAAGACATTGAATATTATAAATTAATAATTTTGGATGATACCTGACAGTCTGTGGCAGTTAGTAAGAAATTCCCACCCTTAAGCATAGTATTAGTGTTAGGAGTGTTTCTGTCTTTGTCTTGCTTTAGTTTGAAGCATCCATAGTGGCCACTGCCACAGGACGTGACATTGGACTAGATCAGGGATCGGCAACCTTTGGCGGGCCGGGCTGGTTTGTTTACCTGCCGCATCCACAGGTTCAGCCGATCGCGGCTCCCACTGGCAGTGGTTCACTGTCCCAGGCCAATGGGGACTGTGGGAAGTGGCGCGGGCCAAGGGATGTGCTGACCACCACTTCCCGCCGCCCCCATTGGCCTGGAGCGGCAAACTGCGGCCAGTGGGAGCCACGATCGGCCGAACCTGCAGACCCGGCAGGTAAACAAAACGACCCGGCCCACCAGGGTGCTTACTCTGGCGAGCCGCGTGCCAAAGGTTGCCGATCCCTGGCTTTGAAGCTGGTATTGGGCAATGTACACATTTAGAGTGTAAATGGTAGTGTGGACAAATTATGATATTATATGATTAAAATATGACTATGTAGATCATTGTTGCTACCACGGTTACATAATTGCAACAAATCTTGTACAAAATATGTCAGGTAAGGTGTCAATGAAAAAGTTTTGGTTTGTTGAATATCATTATCCTATTTGTATGCATGTATCATTTTTTTATCTAAAGTTATGAATATTGACTATGTACCTCTATTTTCAAATGGGCCAAGGAAGAAGTTTATCCGCACCTGATGAACTTTCCTGTGGATGTTTTAGCTAGAATATGGGTAATGGTCTATACTATGACTCATCAAAGCCTGCAAGGTCATGTGATTATGTGATTAGCTTATGTGACGCTAAACTCCATCTTGTGTCTATACTTTTCCACAAACTGTGCTAAGGTCTTTGCTTGGGACCGGGAGTTTCCCTCCAAATGGCAGAAGCTATAAAATGCCCTGGAAACATCTCCATTTTGCCTCTTTCATGCTCTGATCTCTGGACTATGAATTCATACTAAGGGGAACATTCTAACCAAAGGACTGAGGACCTTCTGATTATTTGGAAGCAACCAGAGATTAACAAGCCAGCAGTTTATTCCATCACTGCTTCAAGCCTAATCCAAGAACATGATAATTATTGGATGTATTTGATTTCTTTAACCAAATTTAACTCTCACCTCTTTTCTCTTATAAATAAACCTTTTGACATTAGATACTCAAGGTTTGGCAACAGCATGAGTATTGGGTAATACCTGAGTTATATATTGACCTGGGTATGTGGCTAGTCCTTTGGGATCAGAAGAATCATTGTTTGATTAAATTGGTTTTAAATAACCACTCATCCTTAGGTCTCGTGTCTTGGTGTTGAAAAAAGGACTAGAATACCTAAGGAGACTGTATTTCACACTTCTTGTTAGCCAGTGTGGTGTGTCTGCCCTATTCCTTATCAGTTTATCCTGAATCTGGTATTCTCAGTTGTGACCCATTGAGGCACAGTGACACAAATTATGAAGGTTTTTTTCTTTACTTTTAAAAAATGAAGAGGTCTGTGATTACACCTGAAGAGCTACTCTAAGGGCTGTGGAAAGAAGGAAATTTTGCCCAAGCATTAAAATGTTCACATGAAAAGAAGAGGCTTTCTAAGGAGGTAAACTTTGGACAAGTTGTTATACCTGTTTTTGATCTTGTAAATCAAAACAGAAACAAAGAGACTGAAAGATTCATATAAATTTAGGGAAGAATAAGATAAGCCTTTTGAGGTTTTTCTGTCTAAAGTCTGAATAGTACTGTGCCTAGAGAAAGCCAAAGTTTGTTGAGCCAAATAGCTTTGTCTCTAACAGGTTTTCAGTCCCATTATCAATTACTTGAGTCTCATTCTAGTGGAAGAATAAATTGAAGCATTAAAATGGCATGTTCAAATATCAACCCATAGTAGATTAACTCAGCTAAAGGGTACTTAGCTGTGATTGCAGACTCTTCAATTTCAGCTTTTTTTTTTTTAAATGCTATATAGTAAGAGTTCCCTTTTTCTCATCCTGCTCTTCATTCTTGATTTGTCTCTGTGTTTTGCTTTCCTCATTCTTTCTAGTTTGCACAATTTAGAAGCACAAACAGTCTGATACACTGCCTGGAACAGTCTGGATACATACTGAATACACGGAGGCAAAACCAAACCAGGCAATCTGGCCACCAAGTGTGTATAAGGATCTAAATGTGCAGGTCTACAACCTGGGGGTCCTGGACTCTGATACTCCATCATTGACACCACGGGAATGGGTGAAGCAGCATCTCTCTAAACATGGAAGGTCAGGACTCACAAGAAGTTCTATTAGAGAATCCAAGGCCTTCTGCTGACTGATTGGCTCAGACCCGCTACTTAAGCTACAAAGTGAGTTGAGTGGATAGTCTGAGCAGCTATGGTGACTTCCAGCTGTTGATGCCATATTGGATCCTGCTCTTACTTGCCTCCTGCAATCTTGATCCAACCCTGTTCCTGAGTCCTGCTCTGCTCACAACCTGCTCCTTGCCTCTTTCTCATTCCTGCACTTTAACCTTGTTCCTGACCATTGATTACAAACCCTGGTTCTGACCCCAACTCTGACTTCTTAACCCTTGGCTCTGGCATTTGGTATTGGATCCTCAGCTTTGATTCCTGGTCCTGATTCTGGCTGAACCCCCTGGCTCTGGTACTTGGCAGTTGAATTTGGTTCTGAAACCTGCTTCTGTTCCCCAACCTGATGCCTGCTCTGCCCAGTAGGCTAGACCACCTATGTCCCAGTTTCTAAGCATGTGAAAATATTAGGGTCAGGAAGTAGTAAGTAGGTACTAATGAAGAATAAAGAAGTGGACACTTCTTGATAATATGACCTTTTCTAATGGGGAACAAGCAACAAGATTCCATTAAATTTGGAGGGAAAGAATATGGGAAATGTCTTAGTATTCTGCAAAAGGAGAGTCACACTGATGTTATTATCAAGCAATAGACTTTTCCCAAGCAAATCTTTACAACCAACCTGTTGTTATATAATGTAAACTAAGTTCTTGAAAACTTGGGTACATGTGGTGATTCAAACATATTGTGGTGCATCTTGAGTTCCAGTTCTGGCTTTCACGTTAACCAGTTCTATCTCTGCCTCTGGGAAATGGGGGGAGGGATAGCTCAGTGGTTTGAGCATTGGTCTGCTAAACCCAGGGTTGTGAGTTCAATCCTTGAGGGGACTATTTAGGAATCGGAGCAAAAAGCTGTCTGGGGATTGGTCCTGCTTTGAGTAGGGAGTTGGACTAGATGACCTCCTGAGGTCCCTTCCAACTCTGATATTCTATGGCTCTGGCCCTTTGGGTGGGCCAAGCACCCCTTAGTCTATGGCCTAAGCCTACTGGTGGGGCAGACAGCAAACAATAAAGTCTGGGGTCTCTGACCCTCTGGGCGGGTCAGAGAAATATGCAGTCTTTAGCACAGCTTCCTGGGTAGGGCAGACAGAAAGCACAGGCCTTCAGGCCTAGGTGAGTAGGCCACCACCACAGGGGTGGGGTCATTGACAGACAGGCTAGGGGGACCTAGGCCCACCTTACTTCACTGGGTCCCAGCCCAGGATGCTAACAGTGGCCGATGATCTGCAGGATCCTACCACAACTTGCTAACTTGTATTGTGACAGCACAACCCGACTAATGTCTGGTTTCCCTGGGCTACTTCCTACTAGAGTTCATTGGCAGCCTCCATCATCTGTGAGTCCTCAGTCTCCTCGGGGTAAATGGTGACCTGCAGTCCCAGCAGCTCCTCTCCACACTCCATCTTTTCCAGGGTCAGGGCGCCACATGGCTCAGTAGCAGAACCAGAGTCCTGCAGCAGGCTAGAGACATCTGCCTCTTTCTCTGGCTCCAGCACAACTAAGCAGAAGGGCCCACCTCTTATACTTCCTGTCCTGCCCCTCTGATTCTTGCAAAGTTGGGATGGGGCTCGCTTGGCTCCATCCACTGGGGGAGGGGAGTGATCCTTCCCCATCAGGGACATAGAAAGACAATTAAAGTTCCAAAGGTTTTTTTTTTTTTCTCTTGCAAAGATTTGTTTACTGGTGAGCTTATCATGCTAAAAATAATATTTAAATATATGGGATGGGTGACTCTATGATCACACACTATATCTCAAACATCTCACTATATTATTCAGTTCTTTCTACAGACTTAGGCCTTGTTCCTGAAAGCTGTCATGTGCAGGCAGATCCTTGCACATGCATGGATGCCCACTGACTTCAGTATGTGGGTGCTGAGGTCTGGCTGCAAAGAGTAACTTGAAGGATGATGGCCTTAGTCCTCCATCTGGACTGTGTTGTAATAGGCTCTACTACTGTGTACATGCAGATAGTCAGTTAAAGGCATCAACATACAAATTCACAGTGAATGAGGCAATAGCTCATGTTAGATGGTTAAGAAAAATACTGTAGTGTGATTTATGACATTGGATTTATATTGTGATCGTATAATGAAATTCTTTTTATGTTGCACACCTTCGTAGTGACAACTCCTGTCTCTGTAGTGCTTATCTCTGCAACCTTAGTGGTCTCATTGCACATCTTTAGCCAAGATACCCTTCACTACAAGTGATTCAGAATATTATCTTCTTAGGAGTTGACCTTCATGCAGCCACATACAATTTCATTGCTAACCCCCCATTATGACCATTGACCTCAATGAGCACTTGACCATTTGCATTCCTAAGTGAAAACTCTTACCCCATCCAAAAGCAAGGAAAGGAAAGGAGATTCCATTCATGCACCATCAGGGTTTCTTCAATGGACTTAAAAAACAAAATGAAAAAAACCTGGGCAAATATGCCCTATAATAATATCCAGCTCTTATCATCCATAGATGTCAAAACATTTTCAAAGGAGGCCAGTATCGCTATCCTCATTTTGCAGATAGGGAAACTGAGGCATGTGGAGAGCAGTGATTTGCCCAAAGTGACCCAACAGGAAGGAGGCAAAGCCAGGAATAGAACCTAGGTAAGCCGATTCCAAGTCCAACATGTTATACACTAAGCTGCCAAACGCAAAGCTACTAATCTGCCCTGATAGTGTCTTTCTCCTGTCTGCAAAATATCCTTCTAATTTAAATAACAATAAGACACTTAATATTCTAATCTGAGTTGCCTGGTTCTATCACAAATATATATATATTTCTGCACAACACTTTCACTTACAATATGGAATTATGTCTTTCTTTTTGCCTAGAGACTGTTCAATTGCACTTGCTAGGCTTTATTCACAGGTCAGTTGAAGCTGTTTGGAGTAATTTATACATGCCATAGGAGAATATGGCTCTTTGCCTCTTCTGCTGCTAATACTTATTCCCTATGAATCCTGCCATTGCTCAGTGAGATTTAAAAAAGAAATAAAAACATGTTTTATTTCTGATTATATAGTCATCCTTTTTATACAGTCAGGGTCCTCTTTTTATGAGGCAGCAAGTCATATCAGGAGTTAGTTTGTTAGAATTTAAGGTAATAAAATCCTTTATTATTAAAATATAAAACTTTAGACTCATTAGACCAAAGTGAACATCTCAGACATACAAAGTGGTTTGAGTTTGTCAGCCTGAGGCATTTCCAAGGTTAATGTCTGTGTTGCCATTCAGCAACTACTCAACATTCTTCAGTCCTGTGTTTTTTACACGTGTAATGCATACAACTGATATTGCAGCAAATGAAAAAGGACATATGTCTGCTCTGATATGTGAGAATGGAGGCGTATGTGCTGTGATTTAGCTTCAAAATCCCCTATTTCTCCTTTCTGTACTGGAGCCACCTCTCGTCTATTTTTCCCAAATAGTGTGACAGAAATAAATAAACATACATGCCCTCTCATTTTTTAAATTTTATTTTTCCCCTACCCCAACCCCATAAAATGGCCTGATTTTCAGAACTGAGTCTCTGGATCTCTCATTGATCAAAGTTGGAGGTTGGGGGTTGCTCAGTCCCTCCACAAATCAGGTTACATTTTTTTTTTAAATAACCCTGTTCTAAGGCCTGATCAAGCAAAGGCTTATAGTGTTTAAGACTAGAATGGACCCCCAGATCATCTAGTCTGACCTTCTATATCCCAGGCAACTAAATACCACCCAGACATCCACACACCAAGGCCAACAACCAGAATTAGATCAAAGTATTACAGCTTTAAGCAGATTAAAGGTATGTCTACTCTGCACACACACATCAACAAAACAACATCGTGCAGCATTGAGTCTCAGAGCCAAGTCAACTGATTCAGTCTTGTGCTCTGTAGCTAAAAATAGCAGTATAGATGTTTGGGCTCAGGCTGGAGCCCCAAGTTCTGAGGGCCTTCTCCTCACTGGGCTCTGGGCTAGCCTGAGCCTGTATGGCTATGCTGCTATATTTACACTTGTAGTGCAAGCCCTGCAAGCCTGAGTCAGTTGTCCCAGGCTCTGAAACACACTGCTGTGGGTCATTTTTTGCAGCATAGATGTACGCTAAGGGCATCTCTGTAGTCAGACCCGGCCCACCACATTTGCTCTTTTCAGTGCAGTCTGCAGTGAATGATTTTCCTGTTATGCTGTTACAAAGCCACAAGCAGCGGAAAGTCCCCAATGATGTTAGATGCTTGCTTAAAGCTGCATTGCTCTATATGATCAATTGTATTTATGCTTATGAATATGTAATCAATTAATGTAAGGAATGAGTGAGATAGTATGAGTGACAATGGCAAAACAAAGAGGCAGATATCACCTTTTATGGAACCATGGTATTATCTTGGGTGAAGGAATAAATCTCAAGATGCGTGGCCAGGACCGGGGTTCTAACAAGGAAATGTAACTGCATGCTAAACTCAGGACTGGACTGGAACCAGTAAAGCCCTCCCATGGATCTGAAGGGACTTTGGGGACTCTCATCACCTCGCAGCCGATCTCCGGGCAGCTGTCGCCTGGGCAGCTGTCGCCTGGGCAGCCTCAGTCACCTGCAAAATTGAAACCAATATCTGCGCCTGCAGCCTGCTAGCTGAATGAGTTGTGTGTGTGAGTATAATTGTGCAAGCAAATAACGTCAATAAACAAACCTCAGTACTGCTCTAGTTCAACCTTTGTCTGTGTTTATTCCTTGGATGGTTCCAAGAACAGGTAACAATGTCTACACTACAGCTGCAGCTACACCACTGTAGTGCAGAAGTGTCCTACATCCATGGAACATTATTTTCTATCAATATAGTTAATTCGGCTCTCAGAGCCAGTAGCTATGTTGATTGAAAAATCCTCATGTTAACCCAGTTGTGTCTACAGAGGACTTTAGGTCAACCTAACCACAGTGCTCAGGGCACAACATTTTTCACAATCCTGAGCAATGTAGCTAGGTTGACCTAAGTTTTAGGTATAGACAAAGCCTACATTAATGTGTGTCACAGGGAGAGAACTTGTTTAATTTTATGTACCATGATGCGTACTCCATATACTCGATGTGTAAGTCTTTCAAGGATCATGGGCTAAGAAATTACTAAATTCCAACTCTTCAAATAAATGTACTATCATAACTGGAATTGTATCATAATCACATGTACAGACTCTGTTGCTCTGAATTGTTCAAAAAATAGAATAACCCAATTTTGGTCAATATCATATATCATATATTGACCAAAATTGAGTAATTCTATTTTTTTTTCATTCAAAGCACTGCGGTCAAAATGTGCTGCTATGGCTATACTCTACTCTGAAGCATCTTCTTTCTCCAGTGTCCTCCAGCATGCTTGTACTAAAGTGATCACCTTGCTAGTTAGGGAGTTCGTCTTCGCTAATGACTGTGCACTTGAAGCGCATACCATTGAAGACATGCAGCATCTAATTTACTGCTTTTCTAGATCAGCAAAGTGATTTGGACTCTCTATCAACCTCCATAAAACTGGAGTTCTAAACCAGCCTGCTCCAGGAAAAAAAGTATTCTGCCTTGAAATTGCAATTGATGACACATATGGTAGAAAATTTTGCTATCTTGACAGCAGTTTATGTAATAATGCCATGATCAGTGATGAAATCATGCAGTGCATTTCTAAAGCCAGTTCCTCCTATGGTTGACTTTGTTGCAACTTCTGGAATGTGAGAGGACTTCAACTTCACACCAAGATTAGTGTCTATCGTACAAACATGTTAAGCACTCCTCTCTATGGCTGTGAGACATGGAGACTCTGTAGCAGGCACTTGAAACAACTAGACCATTTTCACATACACTGTCTGCATCTCATCTGTAACATCAAGTAATCGGACAAGATGGCAAACAACGAAGTGCTGGACCCATGCTTCATGACTAATATTGAATCCCTAATCATTCAGAAACAACTCTGCTGGGTTAGTCAACTCATACATGTGGGTGATACATGAATCCTCAAAGCTATATTTTACAGACTGTTGAAAATAGAAGCATGTATGCTGGGAGGCCAATAAAAACAATATAAATACATTCTCAAAGCTCAGCTAAAAGCTGGCAAAGTCTACTGAAACACATGGGAAGCTGCTGTTATGGAATGGTGGCAGACCTGTTTGTGTTTAAAGCCATTGAGAATAGCAGAAGAGAAAAATCCAAAGAGAAGCATGAATTAAGAAAGAAAGGGTCTGGAAAAAATATGCAACCACATCTGCCCAAGGTCCTGATGCATCTGTGGATCCCTCATCAGGTTTACATTTGCACAAGAAGACACACTGAAACAAACTGACTCTCATGCGTCATCTACGACAGGAGATTCAAAAAACAATGCTCTGCTTTGTATCAGAATTAAGTATTGAGTTAAAGTACCTCAAGTACAAAAAGAAGTAGAACAAGTCAACACATTTGTATGCTAGAATCTCCATCCACTGACTGGCTTATACTCAATAAACAATCAGGAAAAAGAAAGTTATTAATAATAGTGGTCGCAAAGCAGAGGATCATTAATATCATTTACTAAAATTAACGTTGTTACTGTTGTTTTATAAAACTGAGTATCATTTTATTTAATATTCAACAAACAAATTGTTCATGATATTCTTAAATCAAATTACTTCTACTTGAACTGATGGAAATGTTGTTTGCAACTTTTCTTTTGACCAAAAAAGAAAAATGCCTTTTTTTGAAACAGGAAACTTTTTCAAAAAAAATTCTTTTTAAAAACATTCCAAATTTTTACTGAAACAAACAAAAAAAATAGAAAATATAGCTTTTTTCCCCCTTTGTCCACCTTTTTTCTTTCTTTTGATGCTGAATGCAATAAAATAATTTATATCCACATTTTTTTCACTTTATTTTATTTTTCCACTCTAATTTTAAGAATTTCTTCAACTTTTGCAAAGTTAGAGTGGCAACAAGAAAAATTAAAATCTGTAAATCAGCCACTCCAAGAATGTGGAAAATAAAGAAAAGCTTTTCCATTTTGCAGGAGAAATAACTTACTTATTCTAAAATTTTTCACATAATTGTTTTTTTTTTTCATTTTTTTCAACCAGTTATAACTTTTATACATTGTCTTCAACAGAACAATTCACAATGCAGAAAGTTAGTCACAGGCATAAATCTTTGAATAATAGGACCATAAATAATAACAGGGGTTTAAAATAAGGCGAAATTTAACATTGTAATCTGAATTGCGTGTCTGCTTTACAAATACTGAGGATAGTTTAGTTTTAAGGCTAATGACATTTCAGTCTAAAATGTTACTCATATGATCCAGACTACTTCCAAAATTTCTTGTCTTTATAGCCATGATTTCCATGTTTATTACTGAGTGAAGACATTTAAGGGCACTACATATGAACCTTAACATCCAGATGCTAAATTATTGTTAATATGAACTAAGGTTAAATGAGAATAAGTAGGGTGGAATGTTTAGCCTTGTCCTAACTTTTCTCCCACTGAAATCAATGGGAGTTTTACTCAGACTATGTAAGCTCTTTGGGGCAGGGACTATCTTTTTGTTCTGTTTCTACATGCAGGCCAACACTAAGTGCTTATGAAAATCCCACCTGTATGGTATAATTTTTCTTCTTTGGAAAATGTGGTGTTCTCCATTTTCTGATACAATGACAGACTGACTATATCCACTGGCTAGATCCACAGTTGACAATCGTTTAGCACATAGTATTATAAATTATATATGTAAAAAAAAAAACATACATCTTTCAGGGTAATATCATGGAATAATTGCAGCCTACACATCCTTTCTAGGAATCTGATTGGCTAGTTGTAGTCATGAACTTGATTACACTTGAATAATCCTTTTATATCTTTCTGGGATAGACCTATATTGATCTGCAGATAATAAATGGTATCTGAGGTTAGTAATAAAATAGTCAATTCTACAGGTTCACCTGAGGTTACCATAATTTATAGTATAGTTATGGCATCATGATCAGTATGCAAAGCCTGTTACATATATATGATGAGAATGCAGCAACTTAAGTGATAAAAATAGACATGCTTCCATGACATAGAGTTATGTGCCCTTATGTCTGCCCTAAATATCAGATTCACCAAGTCTTACAAGAGACAAATTCATGAAGTGTGTGTATCTGCATCATGCTGTGAAAAATTATGCCATTTATATAATATAATAATGCTTAGCGTTTACATCCTGCTTTGTTTTCAAAATGTTTTTCATTGACTTAATCTTCACAACACCTCTGTGAGTTAATGTATGTAAGTATCTTTTAAACAGTTCCTTTCTTGAAGAAATAATGGTTATGATGTGCAGTTTTCCTTTACTGAGCTAGTTTATTCCTAAGAGTTCATAACAGATATTCAAGTAAGTGCACAATTTTAAATATCAAACCCATTGTTGAAAAAAACATGTCTGTATGAAATATAACATCATATAACAATCATGCAATGTGCTATTGCCAGAGTCTACTGTAATTGAACTTAACATTTCTAGGGGAACTGCTTTCTCAGAGGACCTTGCTGAGATGTGTTGTCAGCTATTTATAATGGAAATGAAAGCTTAAAGTTCCCTGCTTGATCTTCTCATATATCACCATTAGTTCTGCTTGAGATTCCATAACTCATTCCTAAAAGGCAATGAAGAGTACCAATATTTCCAACTGCATCTATCTTCACAAGATCTCTTAGTTCCTATATAAAAACGTACCTAAACTGGGGTTAGGTTTGAGAGTACACCTCTAGCCCGATATAACGCGACCCGATATAACACGAATTCGGATACAACTCGGTAAAGCAGCGCTTCGGGGGGAGGGGGGAGGGTTGTGCACTCCAGTGGATCAAAGCAAGTTCGATATAACGCGGTTTCACCTATAACGCGGTAAGATTTTTTGGCTCCCGAGGACAGCGTTATATCGAGGTAGAGGTGTATATATCAGGTAAAAACAGTGCAAGGGTGTTATACCAATAGAATAAAAACCAGCAGGATCTTATTAAGAAGGATAAGGCAAAGTGCCACATTTATTGTAAATATAATGATAAAGCAAAAGATAAAAGTAAACAACGTTGTTTGACTTCTTATTCCTATCACTACTTATTCCTTATACACACACACACATATATATAGAGAGAGAGAGATTCATTCACACAAGCATTCATTCAAGTTCTGTATAGGTGTGATAGTTACCAGCCTAGAAGTTGCTCATGCCAAGTTACTGGCCAGGTATCTTGGTCATGAGGATGGAGCCGAGTCTGTCAGGTGCACCTGAGGCTCCTGGAGGTTGGCAGCAGAACCAGAGACTCAAAATCCTCAGTCTTGAGAGTCCATTCTTATAGGAATTAATTCCTTTGTTAGTCTATGGGAGCTGTTTCATCCTGCTGTTGCTGACTCAATCAGTGGATGGCACATTCCTGGGCACATTCCTGGTGGCTCCACACTGTCCAAAGTTTGTGTTTCTCATCTTTCCAGGTGATGGGGTGGATCCCAGTTTACCCTCCGGGGGTTCTGGTGGTCCAATTTACACATTTTTTGACCGATGGATACTCCCTTTTTAGGCTGGCACCTCCCTAACCATTTATGTACATCAGGCATTCATCAACATACATTCCATATCTTAACCATATTTTAATTTACTGTCTCCACCACTTTCGGGATGTGTGCTAATTCATTTGAGACTCCCGGCCCTTTAATCACAGAGGGTGGGGGTCTAGGAGCTGTTGCTGTTACAATGAAGTGAAAGTGACTTAAGGGCATATAGTGTTTGTTTACATTGTATCAATTACTTCAAGAACAAAGTCAATTAACTTGTTTGTAAGTTTAACATAGTAATAAAGTATCTTTCACGGGATAGATACAATCAATTGTTTCTACAGACAGTAGCTTACAAGTTTTAACAGAAGACCCAAGAGATTTTTGTACTTGGTGAAACTGTTGGATTTTAAAGTGTGGGGGACAAATTATTGGGGGGGGGTCACTGTCACTTGGGGGAATCACTGTTAGTACCTTCTTTAATATCCCTACAAGGGTGTAGTAATTATTTCGAAAACAAGCATTGTAAAGCTAAGAAATTCAGAGTTAAAGTAATACTGAAAAGAAATCCAAACATATTAATGTATGAATATGCACAGTGAAGGCACCCAAACAAATGTACACCCATCCTGTAGTGAAGACATATAATAGCAACACAATTATGTCTAGTGTGTAAGTGTTTGTCGTCCCATATTAGATAAAATTGATTTTTTAAAGGCACATTATATTTTGCTTTCTTATCATGTCACTATAGGGTAGTATTAAAGTTGTTTGGGTGCCTTAAAATCCATTTATTCATCTGCTCTCTCTGCTAAGTATTCCCAATCTTTTAAATGTCTCATCATACAAAAAACTATCCATGGCTGCAAAAAGTTTTGTCTTATATCTTGGCACACTCCTCTTATTTCTTGCTACACCTTTTTTAGACAGAATGGACAGAACTGAATAGAGTATTCCTAGTGAGGGAGCCTCATTGATTTAATTTATATAATGATATTATAATATTTTAGTATTATTTTCTATTCCATTATTTCTATAACCCAACATTTCATCGGATATTTTTGTTGTTGTGTTTGTTTTTACCACCACTTATTATTGAGCGGAGCGGAAGTTTTCATCAAGCCATTTGCAATGACACTAGCATGTTTCTCATAAATAACAAAAGTTCATTTAGAACCCAGTAACTGATAAATGGTTCAAATTATTAATTTGGATGCTGAGCTGGCTGAAACACCGCCAGGTTCATGTAAAATTTCAAAAGTTGTGGTTTTTTTTAATCAGAATTCCTGAAAAAAAAATAATTCAGGAATGGCATCTGCTGTTTGAAATTGTCATTCTTGTCAGTTTCTTGCCATTAGCAGAGTCGAAGCTCACAAAAATGTCAGTTTTAGTCAGCTGCAGCTTGGGTTCCCAGGGTCTGCAGCTGAAGGGAAGCCCCAACATGTGGACTCTCTGGGGACAGGATCCCAGGACTTCCAGATTCCCGGGCCAATTATTCAGATAGTTGGCCTGCCTGACTCTTGAGCAGGCAGCCTGGTGTCAGTAAGATCTGGGGTGCCCAGCTTGGGGCAGTCTGCATCACAGGACTGCCCTGAGGTCATGAACCCTGAAAGCACACCTTAGAGGTCCCAGGGCTTTCAGATTCCATGGCAGGGAGTCTAGAAGCCCTGGAATGTTAAACCTTCCCTCGAACTGTGGACCCTAGAAACCCAGGTCCCCAGACCTAGGTAGTCTACATGGCAGGGCTGCCTTGGAGAATCGGAACCAGGCAGTCCACATGGCTAGCCTGTCCTGGACCCAGGAAACCTTGGGACGTTTCATCGACATTGTCATAAACGGATAGTTAAGGGTTAATGCCTCTTTTCCCTGTAAAGGGTTAAGAAGTTCACCTAGTCTAGCTGACACCTGACCAGAGGAACCAATGGGAGGTCAAGCGGGTTCAAAGGGAAGGAGGGAAGTTCCCTTTGTCTAAGTCAGAGTTTCACTTTGGACCGGAATGGGAAAGCTCCAGAATTCAGCCTCTTATTAAGTAGTGAGTATTAGTGAAGGAAATAAATAGGTTTATGTTTATTTCTTTGTAACCTGTCTTGTGCAATTAGAGGAATCATCAAATTGGGTTTTTGGGTATTCCTTGTGGGAACTAAGTTTTTGCCAAGGGAACATCCTCTGTGTTTGGAATCTGTTGTCTGTGAGAGTAGCTGGTATGCTAATCTCTCCCAGAGGGTTTTCTTTTACCTTTCTTTTCTTTAATTAAAAGCCTTTTTTTATAACCTGATTGATTTTTTCTTATTTTAAGATCCAAGGGGGTTGGATCTGGATTCACCAGGAGTTGGTGGGAGAAAGGAGGGGGGGATGGTTAATTCCTCCTTGTTTTAAGATCCAAGGGGTTTGGATCTGTGTTCACCAGGAAATTGGTGAAGTCTCTCAAGGCTACCCAGGGAAGGGAATTAGTGCTTGGGAGTGGTGGCAGCCAGACCAGATCTAAGCTGTTAATTGAGCTTAGAGCTTCTCATGCAGGTCCCCCATATCTGTACCCTAAAGTTCAGAGTGGGGAAGGAACCTTGACAGACATCAACGTGGAATGGCCAGGAAAGGTGCATGACACTCACATCTTTAGGAACTTTGGGCTGTTAGGAAACCTGCAAGAAGGGACTTTCTTCCCAGACCGGAAAATTACCATTGGGGATGTTGAAATGCCAATAGTTATCCTTGGGGACCCAGCCTACCCCTTGCTCCCATGGCTCATGAAGCCATACACAGGCAGCCTGGACAGCAGTAAGGAGCAGTTCAACTATATGCTGAGCAAGTGCAGAATGGTGGTAGAGTGTGCCTTTGGGTGTTTAAAAGGGTGGTGGCACAGTTTGCTGAGTAGGTTAGACCTCAGCGAAAGCAATATTCCCATTATTATTGCTGCTTGCTGTGTGCTCCATATCTGTGAGAGTAAGGGGGAGATGTTTATGGTGGAGTGGGAGGTTGAGGCAAATTCTCCTGGTGGCCGATTTTGAGCAGCCAGACACCAGGGCGATTAGAAGAGCACAGCTAGGCACACTGTGCATCATAGAGGCTTTGGAAACCAGTTTCATGACTGGCCAGGCTACAGTGTGACAGTTGTGTGTGTCTCTCCTTGATGCAAACCCGCCCCCATTGTTGATTTTAATTCCCTGGAAACCAACCACCCTCCCCCCTTCGATCACAGCTGGCAAAGGAAATAAAGTCACTATTGTTTTGAAACCATGCATTCTTCCTTTATTAATTAAAAAAAAGTGAGATAACTGACAAGGTAGTCCAGGTTGGGTAGGGGAGGAAGGGAAGAGGGAAGGACACACTACAAATCAAAACTGTTTGAATGACAGCCTCCTGTTGCTTGGTCCATCCTCTGTAGTGGAGTGGCTGGGTGCCGGAGCCTCCCCCCACCCAGCATTCTTGGGCATCTGGGTGAGGAGGATATGGAACTTGGGGAGGAGGGCAGGCAGTTATACAATGGATGCAGTGGCGGTCTGTGCTCTTGTTGGCTTTCCTGCAGCACCACCAGATGCCTCATCATGTCCATTTGCTCCCCCATTAGCATCAGCATTGCCTCCTACCTCTTCTCATTGAGCTCACCTAATGCTTTCCTTGCCTCTGCCACTGAATGCCTCCATTCGTGCAGCTGTGCCCTAACAGTGCAGGAGGACTGCATGAGCTCGGAAAACATGTCATCGCGAGTACATTTTTTTCGCCTTCTAATCTGCGATAACCTCAGGGATGGACATGATAGGGGGAGCATAGAAACATTTGTATCTGCGGGGGGATAAAAAGGGAGAATAAAATTTAAGATGATACATTTCTGAGAACAAAAGGGAGACTCTTTCACAGTGAATCAAGCAATTGACAGCAGACAGCACATGTGCTTTAGGTACAAGGTCACATTTTGCCTTTTATATTGAGAGCCTGCCAGTATGGTGACACATCACACAGGGCTGGGCAACAGAATTCGGTTTCCAGGCAGCCATGGTAAGCCAAAGGGTATGCAGGGTTGGCTTCTTCTGCCTTCATAACGTGTGGGAATGGTTTCAAACTGCAGCGCCCTCCTTTCCCATAGCAAGCAATGCTGGTTGCATTTGCCATTTAAAAGGAGGGGCTGTGGTTTTCAGGTGGATGTGCAGCACACACCTCCACCCACCCCAACACGTGGCTATTCTCTGGGATGATCCCTTCACCCCTTCCCCCACCACGTGGCTATTCATAGGGATGATCCCTTTTTGCCAGGCACAAACAGCCCAGCATGAACAGGGTGCTTTTACTGTCCCCTTACAAAAATTCCCCTATTTCAACCAGGTGACCATGAATGATATCACTCTCTTGAGGCACAAAAAGATATAGACTGAATGTTGCTTGAATGCGACCAAAAACCAGGACCATTTGCTGCCATGCTTTGTGCTACAATGATTCCAGACTACTTGCTACTGGCTTGGCATCGTAAAGTGTCCTACAATGAAGGAAGAAATAAGGCAGCCCTCCCCAGAAACCTTCTGCAAAGGCTTTCAGAGTACCTCCAGGAGAGCTTCATGGAGATGTCCCGGAAGGATTCCCGCTCCATCCCCAGACACGTTAACAGATTTTCCAGTAGCTGTACTGGCCGCAAATGCATCCCAATTCTTCAGGGCAAATCAAACATTAAACACAATTGCTTTTAAGCCCTGTACTGTAGTTACAAATGTGCACTCACCAGAGGTGCCTTCTCTGGCTTCAGGGTCCAGGATCCCGCCTTGGGAGGGTATTGGCTCCAGGATGATGAAAAGGTCCTGGCTGCCGGGGAGAATGGATTCGCCGCTTGTCTGCTGTGCATTCTCCTCCTCCTCCTCCTCTTCCCCATCCACAAAATCCTTCTCCTTGTTGCGTGAGACTCTCCCCTTGCAGGTGTCCATGAACAGTGGTGAGGTAGTGATAGGGTCCCCCCCCAGAATGCCATGCAGCTGCTCATAGAAGCGGCATGTATGGGGCTCTAACCCGGAGCAACCGTTTGTCTCCTTTGTCTTTTGATAAGCTTACCTGAGCCCCTTAACTTTCACACAGCACTGCTGTGTTTCCCTGTTGTAGCCTCTGTCAACCATTCCCTGTGTGATTTTGGCATATATATTAGCATTTCTTCTTTTTGATCAGAGTTCAGCCTGCACAGATTCTTCTCCCCATACAGCAATCAGATCCAGTGTATCTCGTTCGGTCCATGCTGGAGCTCGTTTCCGATTCTGGGGGGACTGCATGCTCACCTGTGCTGCTGACCAAACAGGAAATTAAATTCAAAATTTCCTGGGACTTTTCCTCTGTATCTGGCTAGTGCATCGGAGTAGAAAGTGCTGTCCAGAGCGGTCACATTGAATCACTCTGGGATAGCTCCTGGAGGCCAATACCATCGAATTGTGTCTGCACTACCCCAAATTCAACCCAGCAAGGTTGATTTTAACGCTTCTCCCCTCACCGGGGAGGAGTACAGAAGTCGATTTTAAGAGCCCTTTAGGTCAATGGAACGGGGTTGGTTGTGTAGACGCAGTGCTTATAAAATCGACCTAATGTGGCTAAATTCGACTTAACCTCATAGTGTAGACCAGGGCTCAGATTGGCTTTTTGAAAATCCCAGTCCACAACCAGCTTGCAAAAATACATTTGAATGTTTACTTTCCATTGCATATTTACTTTCATTTCTGTAATATTCCTGAGCAAACAATGGAAATAACAATCAGCACCTCCCTACTCTGCATTTCATGTAGTCCTGTATCTTGTCTTTGACAATAATGGAGATATCCTATCTCCTAGAACTGGAAGGGACCTTGAAAGGTCATCGAGTCCAGCCCCATGCCTTCACTAGCAGGACCAAGTACTGATTTTTGCCCCAGATCCTTAAGTGGCCACCTCAAGGACTGAACTCACAGCCCTAGGTTTAGCAGGACAATGCTCAAACCACTGAGCTATCCTTCCCCCATAATAATAACCGCTATCAGATGCTGCCTCAAAGAAAGATGCAACAAATCTGTTAGTAGAGACTGCTAGCGAACATTAGGTACTGAGGGTTTAATGATGCTCCCATTGAAATCAATAGCAATACCTCCATTGACTTTAATGGAACAAGATTAGGTCTTTATTCATCCCATTGATTTTCATTGGGATTACTCATTTGCTTAAGGTTAGGCATGTGCATAAGAAGAGTTTCTCCTTAACCTCAAACAGTAAGTAGTTGACTTATGCCCTGAGGCATGAGGATTTTATGCCCTTATACTGTTTATTGTATCATATAATATAGCTGTGGATATTGATTATTCATGTCAATATCTAATACTTTTTTTTGAATCCTGATAAGCTCTTGCTATCAATAACAGTTTGGACCAGCAAATCCCAGTAGTTATGGTAAACCAATCCTCATCCCTTCTTTCCAATTTCCCTTTTTTCAGTTTTAAATATGTTGCCTTCTAGTTTCCTTGGATATATTTTTATTAGTATTATGGTCATTAGGTAAATATTAGGTAAACAGAAGCTCTGAACCATCATTTGTATGCCTCTATCACATAACTGCTTGTACCGCTCCTCTGCCAACTTTAGTTGTAATCTTTTTAGTGTATCCTCATATGAAAGGCATTCCATGAATCTAATAATTGTGTTAGTCTTCCCTGAAACTATTCTGTTTCTGCTATATCCTTTCTGAGATGAGAACTGAATAGAGCATTCAAATTGAGGATGTACCATCAAAGTAAATGATGACATTATAATACTTTCAGTATTATCCTCTATCCTCTTTCTTAATTCAAACTTAATTCCACCTAACATCTTATTTGTTTTTTTGCTGTGTCCTTTTGGCAGATGTTTTCAAAGTCATGTCATTGTCTAAGTTGCTGAAGTAATGCCAAGAACTATTCCTGAGTAGCTGCAGTTAATTTAGAATCCATCAATGTATATGACTATTCATCTTGTTTCTTCCAAAGTGCCTCTATTTGTACTTGCCTATATTGAATAAATTTTGCTATAATTTTGCCCAATTGCCTACTTTAGCTACACCACCAATTCAACAACTTAACTTTAAGCATCTACTGTAATCTCATTGTCTTCGTATTTAAGCATTTGGCTGAGCAAGAATGAGACCACTTATGCTTAAAGTTAAATATCTGGATAAGAACAGGAGTAATAGTGGCACCTTAGAACATGAAAAGTTGGGAGTTGTCCTACCAACTCTAAGAGGCTAATTAATTAAGAGAAAAAATCTTTTGTAGTGATAATCAAGATAGCCCAATACCGACAGTTTGACAAGAGGTGTGAGAATACTTAACATAGGGAAATAGATTCAATGTGTCTAATGGATCAGCCATTCCCAGTCTCCATTCAAGCCTAAATTGATGGTGTCTAATTTACAAAAGTTTTTTCTCCCACCTTTTCATGTTCTCTGTATGTGTATATATATCTCCTTACTATATGCTCCATTCTATGCATCTGATGAAGTGGGCTGTAGCCCACAAAAGCTTATGCTCAAATAAATTTGTTAGTCTCTAAGGTGCCACAATTACTACTGTTCTTTTTACTCATATGGACTAACACGGCTGCTACTCTGAAACCTATCTGGATAAGGGCTTTGCTAATCCAGGCCTATGCTCTTCTGTAGGATTTTTCCTTTTATTTATTGGACAGTGTCTTCTATATCCTGGGATCTTGAATCAAACGATAAATGGGTGAAAGTAATTCTATATTTTAACCTTTCACATATGGGCACAAACAGAAAACTGCAGCTATTATACTGTAGCTGACAACCAAAGCAAGTCGGAATCTTGAAGAAGTGTATCTTTTACAGAAGCATTTATTATTGAAACTTAATCGCACTAAAACTTTCCACTTCCTTTATTTAATAGTTTTCATTTTGCCTTCAACTTGAGATATCATCACTTTTCCCCTTTACTGCTGTCTAATTCAGGAAGAGCCAAGTTTTATATCAAAGATGTTCTTCAATCAAACAACTGTCTATTTCCTATCAGTGCTGAATATTTTAGAACTCCACTCCAATTGGAAAAAATACAAGCACAAATTTATATTTGAAATGGCTGGGCTATTCCTGAGCCATAACAGCTTCAAAGGGCTACCAAAGGACTGGCAGGCACTCTAGTTTGTCAAAAATATCAAAATACTTTAGGCATTAAATTAATCCCTCTAAAATCAATATGGTTTCAAACTCCTTTGAAATAAGATACAGAAAAAAGACTGATGAAAAAAAGTTACTCTTTTATTTTATTTTTTTACATAAGCATGTTGTTAGGCTAGGACAGGGGTCGGCAACCTTTGGCACGCGGCCCGCCAGGTGGGCTGGGCCGGTTTGTTTACCTGCCGTATCTGCAAGTTCGGCTGATCGCGGCTCCCACTGGCTGCGTTTCGCCTCTCCAGGCCAATGGGGGCTGCAGGAAGCAGCACGGGCTGAGGGATGTGCTGACCGCGGCTTCCCACAGCCCCCTTTGGCATGGAGTGGTGAACCACGGCCAGTGGGAGCCGCGATCGGCTGAACCTGCGGATGCGGCAAGTAAACAAACCGGCCCGGCCCGCCAGGGGCCTTACCCTGGCGGGCCGCGTGCCAAACATTGCCGATCCCTGGGCTAGGACATTGGTTTTCAATTAAGGGCAAGGGCTTTTTTTCATTTGCGGACCCTAAAGAATGTCAAATGGAGATGTGAACCCCTTTCAAAATTCAACCTGTGATCAATAGACCCCTACTATAGAAGACTTAGGCTGAAAACTAAGAATTTAACTATAAGTGTTGCTTGTGCTCGGCACGGCATTTGACACAGTGTTAGAAAGGGTGCTAAACTATGGGCTTCTATGGTAAGGACAGCACTGCCGAGTTTTGACCTTTAGGTGGGAGTATTCACATACATTTGATTTATCAGAAAAACTGAATGCCTTTTCTGGGATCTGAAACTTTATTTTCATAGTAACCTTTTGTGGCCCCCTTAGATATAGTCTGCATACCTCCAGGGGTCCACAGACCACAGGTGGAGAACCACTGGGCTAGGAGAGGAGACTAATAAGTTTTGCTTGATGAATCATGCTTCATTTCACTAAACTGGATGTCTGGGCCTAGATTGTGGTTAGTGGAATAAAAATGTGTGGTAGAATTAGGGGTGGATATAAACAGATAAGGAGAGTTGAAAATTTTCCGGTGAGCTTCTTTCCCTTGCCCATAATTACAGACTATACAATGCCCGTAAATTTGATGTTTGAACCTATCAACTCATAATCATGGGCCTCTTTATTAATAGTACAAAACAACAAGGAATTTTGCTAACATTAAAAAAATTGGTAACAGACTAAAAATCACTACCTGTTATGTTTTGGTTAAAGTTAGCTATAAAAAATTAGGCAAAAAATATGCACAAAATCCTTTTACCTGTAAAGGGTTAAGAAGCTCAGGTAACCTATCTGGCACCTGACCAAAAGGACCAATAAGGGGACAAGATACTTTCAAATCTGGGGAGGGGGAAAAGGCTTTATTCTGTCTGTTCTTTGTCTGTCTGTGCTGTGTGCTTGCTGGAGACAGATCAAGAAGGCAAGCAATCCACCTCAATTAGAATTAGTAAGTAATAATAAGGAAATGTGTTAGCTTAGTTTTATTTTGGCTTGTAATTTTACTTGTCTAGAGGGAGGTTTTGTCTCTGGTTTTGTAACTTTAAGGTTTTGCCTAGAGGGGAGATCCTCTATGTTCTTGAGTCTTTTGTTATTCTGTAAAGTACTTACCATCCCGATTTTACAGAGGTAATTCTTTTACCTTTTCTTTAATTAAAATTCTTCTTTTAAGAACCAGATTGATTTTTCATCATTTTAAGATCCAAGGGTTTGGGTCTGTGTTCACCTGTACCAATTGGTGAGGATATTATTCTCAAGCTTCCCCAGGAAAGGGGGTGTAGGGACTTGGAGGATTATTCTCAAGCCTGCCCAGGAAAAGGGGTGTAGGGGTTTGGGGGGATATTTGGGGAAGGTAGGGCTCCAAGTGGCCCTCCAGTGATTTAAGACTCAAACCCTTGGATCTTAAAATTATGAAAAATCACTTGGTGGTGGCAGGGTTACATAATCCAAGGAATAGGGGAGTGTTTAACCTAAGCTGGTAGAAATAAGTTTAGGGGGTCTTCATGCGGGTCCCCACGTCTGTACCCTAAAGTTCAGAGTGGGGAGGGAACCTTGACAGGGGCCATCAGTGGGGTTACCCAACTAAGGGGCCAAAAATCAATTACAAGCCTTCAAATCCTGCCTTTACTTTTAAGGACTGGCCAATGGGCAGTGTTATTGGGCTTGACTGTTCCATGAAAACTCCTTGGCTTAAAAGCCCATCAATTGTTTCTTTTTAGGCTGGCTTTTGCTTTCTTTGGATACCTATACTGCTTCTGGGGTGGGGGTTCAGGGTCTATAACTAGGATTTTTGCTTTAATTGTACCCCATTTTATTTTATTTTTGACCAACATTTCCTGTTGTTTTTTGCAATTGCCAGAACTTCTGGGGGGCTACATGGGCCACTCCAGTTCTTCAGAAGCCTTAGGGGCTGCTAGCCCGTAGCTTCCTGAAATCTCCATTGGCTTCAGGGTGTGCTAGGAGGCATTTTTCATAGGACCCTGTTAACAAAATTAACTAACCTTTTTAATTTTTAATACATTCATTTTTAGGATTTTTTAAAAAAATTATTAAGCCAAATTCCAAATTGTCCTTTATTTATTTATTTTTATGTGATACAGAATATTCCTGCAAAAGGGAACAACACTTTGTGCCTTATTAAACTTTTGTAAGGTTTTAACTTTAGCCAGAGATTCAAACGGGTTTTTATTCTGGGTACTTATCAAGGAATAAGTGGGACCTGTGTTTAACAACAAATTTTGTCCTAACATTCCTCTTTTAAACTCCACATAAACAGTGAATTTACTCCACCCATCCTTGTACAAATCAGGGGATCTAGGGGGTGCCTGGCTTCCCTAAGGGAGGCAATGGCAAGTGTAATCTGAGTCTTCCCTTCATGCTCAGCCAGCCTTAACAAAATTTCCAGGGTGGACAAGTCTTAGGAGCCATCTTCAAATTTCAACCTGCCAGGGATTAGGGGCTCTGTCCCGACTTTTGTAGGACCTGCCTTTTTTTTTAAGCCCTTGCATTTTCCAAAGTTTTATTTGTGAGAGCTATTGCTTTAAATGAGTTTGCTTCATGCAAAGCCACAAATCTTTATGGCCATGGAAATAAACGGCAATGGGCCTGACTCTCTCTCTCTCTTTTTTTTTTAAATAATTGACTGCTTTTTGTAAAACTGCTTCCAAGCAGGATTAGTAGCAACATTTCTTATTGCTTGGCAACCATATTTTCAAGGACAGTAAAATACTTTCAGTAAAGTAAATGTAACTGTGGCTTTAATACTTAACTTTTAAAATAAAAACATACAAAAGAAGAAAAATGGTGGGGGAGAGTGAGGGAGAAGAGGAGGAGAGGGGGCAGAAAAAGGGGGAACATGGGGGAGAAAGAAGAATTTAGGAGGGAAGGGAAACTTAAGTGAAGAAAAACTACAGAGAACAGCAAGAAATCTAGAAGTAGGGCTCCTTGGGTGAAAGCATCTAGGAACCCACATCCCTAGCCCTTATCCTGGCTCTGAGAGGAGAGTGGGAGTTCCTACCACATCTGCTGGAGTGAGACTGGAAGTGCCAGCTATCTTTGCCAGTCACCCCAAGGCTGTGCTCCAGGTTAGCAGGCCAACCAATTTTCCCATAACTCTAGTCTGGTTAGGGGCAAAGGGCCTGTCCTCTACCCATTTTTCCTCTCCTTGGTTACTGCATTGGGGACTAATCTTCTTCACTGTGGGGATTATGCATGTGGCAGTCTGCGACTTTTCCAGCATTTCAAGCAAGGAATGATATGGGGACTGCCCAGAAGAGCCCAAAGGAAAGGGAAGCTCATGGGGATTATTCCTTTATTATCATAATAAGAAGAATACAAATCAGGGTCCTCCTCTTACCCATCCCTCCCTTCCCAGCCTATGATTCCTTTGAATCACAGTCACTATTTCCTTCTTCTCTTCCTACATGGCTTTGCGAGCACAACTTTGTCTCAAACATTCCCCATTAATCTGCCTGGGTTTTATCCTGAGAATCCTTCAGTAAGGCTTTAATAATTACTTCACTTTTCCTTGTTTGCTGTTTTAATTCAACACTTCCTTCTCTGTTTCTCTCACTGCTTCTGCAGTGCTGCTATTTGAGCTGCCCTCAGGCTGGATGCTTTTTTGGTGTTTTTTAATTTTATTTTTTAATTTTCTTTAATTTGCCTTTAACTGATTATTTATGTATTACCATCGGTACCATTTGCTTACAGGGCTGCAGGAATGCTCCAGTTCCGGTAAAGCTCCCAGGCTTCCAGAGACCATTACCATGTTCCTATATAAAGTCAGTCAAGCTGTTTCCCAAAATCATTTCCAACTGTTCTTATTTCCAGATTTTCTTTCCAACATAATTCCTTGACCAGGCCACCAGCCTAGGGTCCTGAGTACCAGTAATGAAATATATCCGTAAATTGACTCACAGACCACGACACGGGGGAATTCCACATCCTCCCCTCTTGCACAGCACAACAAACCCCATGCAACAATTATCCTCTTCCTCTCCACCTTTTTTACCACTCCTGGGTGGCTCACCATATCCGTTACATGAGGTTTCTCAGAAACCACAGAAATGGTAACTTAGCTGTTTCTTTTTATGCAGTGTTAGGAATAAATCAGTGGTGGGCACAGCACATCTGTCTGATAAATTATTGATACAAACCAAGAGTGCATTTATTTAAAACTACTTTTTATTAGATTGTAAGCACATACACACACATAGGATGAGGTAGTAGATCATTTTAAAACAAGTATGTTTACATAGAATTAAGAAATGGATTTGAGGGATCAGCAGCCAGCCTTTGAGGAGGCCCCACCTTCTGGCTAAATGCCAGGGAACGTAGCTGTCATTCTTGCTCAAAGAAAGCTTTTTTGGACTGCTTCCACAGCATATTTTTTGCCTAATTTTTTATAGCTAACTTTAACCAAAACACATAATCGGTAGTGATTTTTAGTGGGTTACCAATTTTTTTAATGTTAGCAAAACTCCTTGTTGTTTTGTACTATTAATAAAGAGGCCCATGATTATGAGTCGATAGGTTCAAACATCAAATTTACGGGCATTGTATAGTCTGTAATTATGAGCAAGGGAAAGAAGCTAACAGGAAAATTTTCCTGATTCTACAATTCCTCGCCCCCCACAACTTGTGTAGTCATTTATAGCTGTGCAAAGTTTGTGTTAGACACTACCATTGGGGTTGGTGGAGAATTCTGACTGGGTGCTTTTTTATACACCCTTAGCACAGTTGCAGAGGACTACAAGAGTTACAAAGCAATAGACAAGCAGGCCCAATATTTCCTAATTATTGTTTGATATCCATTTCTTCTGTACATAATAACAAATAGTACAGACACTAAAATTCCTGTACCCTCACCTATGAATGGAAATTTTGTTCTGTGACCACTTCTTCTGTATTAAAGGGTCTATGATCTTGTACTCAATGCAAGGGATGGTGTGTTTATACAGAAAGGTGGTTACCCTTCCCTTTATATTTATGACAGACCCTGTTGTGGTTAAGTATCAGGAAGTGATGGCCTCCATTGTAGGAGGGGCCCAGTGGTTTTCAATTTTGAATTTGACCAATGCTTTCTTTGCTATCCCTTTGCATCATGACAGCTATTACCAAATTCGCTTTTACCTTTCAAGGGAGGGGGAAAAAATGTGTTTTTCCAGGGTTCCCATGGGCTAAAAAAATAGCCCTAGTATTTGTCATGCTCATGTAGTCAAGCTGTGGAAGAAAATGCCTGAAAAAAACAGTGAGATTTTACAGTCAAACAAAAAAAATATTAAAGGTATTAAATAGGGTATTACAATAAAATCAGGAAACTGGGTTTAAAGTAAGCCCCCCAAAAGGCCAGTTATGCTCCCAACGAGTTAATTACCTTAGAGTGACTTTGGGATAGGAGGGACATTCCCCTGATTAACAAAACGTGGAGCTGATTCTTAAATTTTCAGCACCCACAGATGTCACGGCTTTTAGATCCTATCTGGGCATGGTGTAATTTCACCAGAGATTTTATTAAGGGATTTTCAAAAAAAAGGCAGCCCTGCCACATAAATTGTTAAAAAAGGGAGCAGATTAAAACAATGTTTGTGCTGTGCTGGCAACTACAAAAAGAGGAATGGAAACTGTGCTGAGTCGGAGCCATGGAACAGGGCTCTGCCCCATGGCTTATGAATCCAAAACTTTAAGTAAAGTAGAGAGTGGGTTTACTCCCTGTGAAAAGGAGATTTTGGCACTAGTTTGGGCTTTGCAGAATATTCAAAGGGATTGTTCCCGTGTTACTAAAAATTGACCACTTCCCAGTGAAATATGTGCTTACTGGCAAAATTAATAATGGTCATGTGTCCTAAGCAAGCCGAATGCAAATCAGGGCTAATAAATGTTCTGAGCCCCAAGTGGGTACTCAAAACATAGTGAAAAGTGCAAAAGCCCACTCCCCCCACTCCCCACCCTCCAAAAACAAGGGGGGGGGGCGGGGAAACTCAGGCCTAGATGGGTTTAAGTACAAGTTAATAAGTTTAGCTTAAATGTTTAAGTAATACCTTCCACTATATTGGGAGGGGGAAAGGTTGTTTTGCTTTGTGTTTTAAATTATTAATTGTATAAAAGCTAAAAAAAAAAAATTAAAAACAATGCAATCCTGTGTACTGCTTTTGCTGGCATGTGGATCACAGGCCTATTCCTTTAATGGTGTGAACCTGGGCTGGTGTGCCTGCAGCATGGGAAAACTTCCAGTGAATGACAGTGGCGTGCAAAGTAAATAATACAGTGAAAACTAATGTCAGCCCTGGTGACCAGAAAAGTCTCGAGCAGTGCTGCGCCAATGCCTACTGAAAGTGTTTCAACATTAATGAAACAAAATTGATGCCATCCGCGAGCCACCTCCAGAAGCCACAATGAAGGTACATCTGCTAGTTAAAAAAAAAAAAAAAGGGACTTTGGAACTACAAATTGGTTACAAATGCCAGTTTAAATTTTAGTTCTTTTTTCTAACTGTAAAACCCTTTGCGTTCATTTATAAATTGACATCCCCAAGCAGACAGCACAGGGAAATGACAGTTCATTTTAGGCTGAAATTCTCCCTTTCATTACAAATATTAAACAAAAAAAATTGGAAAAAGGCAAAACTACAAATAGTAGCACCAGAAGGGAAATGTCCATCCAGGACAGAGAGGGAGGGTGGTATAATGGGTTCAGGTCCTAGCCTGGGATTTAAGAGAAACAAGTTGAAAACCCTCCCCTTTCACAGAGTCTGAGCAACAATCTCTTTACCTAATCTGTACAATATGGGTGAAAGCACTTTCCTTCTTCTCAGGGATGTTGTGAGGATAAATACATTAAATGTTATAAGGTGTTCACTTACTATGATAATTTAGGCGATATAGGTAGTTATCCAAGAGACTTTAGCCTGGTCTACACTACAAACTATAGCAAGTAACAACCCCTGCTTTGAGCAGGGGGTTGGGCTAAATGACCTCCTGAGGTCCCTTCCAACCCTGATATTCTATGATTCTATAAGGAGGGTTTGCCAGTTATCCCTATAACAAACCCTTTCTAATCTAAATGAGGTGTGTGAAACAAGGGTTTAGAAGACAGGGAGGGGAGGGAAAGGCAGGGGTCAGGGTAGATGGGTGTCACAGGCTTCAGGGTTCAATCCAGACCAGTAAGAGGCAGTGTCACCACTTGCCCTGAAACTCTAGGTGCTTCATAATGCTTTGCTGCTGTAGCTCTCCAGTTGGGATGCTTACCACCAGCCTACAAGCTCACAGGGCAAACCCTGAGTATCAGTGTGCTAGTCAACCGTGGTTCAGCAGCTCTGATGCCAGCAGCCTGTCTACAACCTCACAGCCCCATTGTGGCTTCCACCAGCCTTTGCTACTACTTGTAGGGTGACCCCAACACATCCCCATTTCCCCAAAACCCTGATTTTCCCCCAAACCCTGTGTTCTGTAAACTCCAGCCCTTGCCTGGACAGTTCAGAGAAATAAGGTTTGTTTGTTCCTCTAAAGACACAAAAGCACCTCATAGATCAATAACTTAACTAGGATAAATGCACCCTTCCTTTTAAACATAGCACTGATTTGATTTATAGAAAAATAACACAAATCTTTTAACAATAGGACATAGGTTAAGTGATGCCAACTAGAAGGAACAAAGTTAGAAAGGGTTGCAAGCAAATAAAAGTGAAAACACACATCTAAAAGTCTAAAACTTAACCCTAGCAAGGTACAATCTTTGTTCAAGATGTTTTTGTCACATATATTCGGTTCCCACAGACTTCAAACCTATCCCACCCCCTTGCTCGAATGACCCATCTTTCTCAGGTTGCAAGTGCTCTGTTTCCTTGCATCTGTCTAGCCAGGGATAACAATTCTCTGACCCTCCTTTTATAGTCCAGTAAAACTTTTAAAAGTTTCACAAAGTTCATTGACCTTGCTTCAAAAGGCAAGATGACCTCATGCTATTCTTCCCTTCCTCTAGTGTGCTAATTTCTGTGTAAATGGAGCCTCCACTGGTTTTGGTCACACCTTGCTCAATTTCTTTGGAGGCAGGTAGATATTTATGACATCACCTCTCATCTGGGGGACACCTGTTTGTCCCTTTGTTTGGGTCACAGACTGTAAAGCATAATATCACAGAGTATTTATAATTCTTTCGGTAGTGTTAATATATACAATTCACAATTATATTAATCAGCAGAATGTAATAGGCTTTCATAGCAGATCATGCTCAATACACTTTTATATTAAAGTAATATTGTATACAATCAGTTGATTCAATTGCTTATCATGTGAGGTTAACTCCCCTTCTCCTTCCCTCCACGCCTGGCTTTATAGACTAATAAATCTTTGCAATGTAGTCTTTGAAAAGTAAAACCTAAACCAAGATTCTCTCTCCTGCTGGGTTTAGACACCATGCTGTCTCCTCCCCCACTTGTTGGCTTGTTAACTTTGTTTACCTAATATGTAAAAATTGACCTTCATCCTCTTTGCCTAAAGACTGGTCTGGTCAGAGAATCAAATATGTACTCTTTTGTCTAAGGCCGACTGTGTTTATGCAGTGCTTGCCAAACACATTTTAAGAATCTTATTCAAAAGCATATTCATAACTTTTTGTACACACCCTGCATCTATTCTAGGTAAGAATATTAATGATCAGTGAGTTATTAGTTTTCCAGAGATATCTTACATAAACCCTTTAGATACAGATTATAACCACAATGGGTTGGGGTAGAATGAATTGGTCAGGCAAGCTGAAACTCATTATCTGATACCAGTAAGTGCCTGTCCTTCTGCTTCTGGCATGATCTTGGGGTCACAGTGGGATAGTTAAAATAAGGATTTACTTGAAATGTTTATCTTTTTAAAAAATGCTGTCATTTCTTTTGTGTCTTTTAATATGTGTTAAAAACATGTTTTCATTTGGTATATATCAAGTGAAATGGAGTCCTTGGCAACAAAACCCCAAATCAAGTAAAGATTGTTACAGAAAGAAAAGTAACCAGTAAAATTACTTTTAAATGATAACCTAGCCTAAAAAAGAACTTATCCAATTCACACAATGTGGTGAACGTATTGTGACATGCTGATTTCAGCATTCTCAGAAGCCAATGACTGAACTGGCATGGAAACTGAACAATCCTCCCGCCTCTAGAGATTGTCCCTCCATGCCAAGTTGGAGGCACATTGGCTGCAGCAGCATGTGAAATCTGCCAAATGCAGTAGTTGTTTTCCTCTTGAGCATGACTTCATCTTTCAAAGCTGTCAATCGAGCACTGTTTGTGAGTATTCAATTCACTTAAGCCTTGCCTGTCAGTCAGACCCCACCCTTTTCAATCCATTTTCTATTTGAACACCATGCCACTTGCTTTTTAACAAACATTATAAAGCTGGCCTAAGCATTACTACAAAGAAGGACAGTCCTTGCACACAGGAAAATAAAAAGCCTGAGGCTGAAACATACATTTGAAAGTACGTGTTTTTATTGCAGAAAAGCTAAGCAGTGCTCATTAATGGAATCAGACCCATTCGCACATCCTCACAGTGGTGAACATTTGGAAATGAAAGAATACACTCCTTACACTCCTGTCTGCATGATGTACATGTTGAGATACACCATGTGAGATGGTGTAAATGGTGCTGAAATAAAACTGGACAATTGAAAGTCCACACTGGTGAGCATAATCCAAACTCCTCAGTGGGAGCCCATTTTAATGAGAAAACACACCATCCCTTGAATTGAGTACAAGATCATAGACCCTTTAATACAGAGGAAGTGGTCACAGAACAAAATTTCCATTCATAGGCGAGGGTACAGGAATTTTAGTGTCTGTACTATTTGTTATTATGTACAGAAGAAATGGATATCAAACAATAATTAGGAAATGTTGGGCCTGCTTGTCTACTGCTTTGTAACTCTTGTAGTCCTCTGCAACTGTGCTGAGAGTGTATAAAAAAGCACCCAGTCAGAATTCTCCACCAACCCCAATGGTAGTGTCTAACACAAACTTTGCACAGCTATAAATGACTACACAAGTTGTGGGGGGCGAGGAATTGGAGAATCAGGCCCATGGCGCCTCTCATATTTTCATTTTTATGGTGTAGTCCCCCCCAAATATATATAAACACAAAAGGAGGCATGCAATATATCATTGGAAAACTCATCACTCGCTGATCATTCATATTTTTGCCAGGCTGTGTACAAAGAATTATAAATGTGTGCTGAAATTATGTATTTAAAATGCACACCAGGAAGGACATAAGGTCTCCAACTGTAGACAAAAGAATGTGGTTCAACCTGCTTGAATGTGTCTCCAAGGTAAATTGATAGACACTGGAAATGCATTTATCTGAAAGGTTTTTAAAAAGCCATCAAGCTAACAAGGAAAGGAATCAGAATGAAGTCTTCACTAGACTGCAGGGCATCTCTTCCCAGAAGGAGAAAAAGAACTTTGTGTGAGAATACATTTTAAATGTTTATAAGCCTATAAAAACAGGCATCTGAACCTCAAATAATAAAGAATTGAGTGGACTAATTGTGCACAATATTACTGTATTATAAACGAGTATCAAGAAAGGTCTCTTAATAAACAGAGTCACAGACTTTCATAATACCATTGTGAAATGTATGCATTAATACTGTATGAAAAATTAAAGTCTGTGACTAAACATGGAGAAACAGGTTTTCTCCCAGACAGGAGGGAATCTACCTGTCTCCATTGTAAATTAATCATTATGGAATCAATCCGTGAAACCCCTGTTTACATCTGAATCAGCAAGGGGAAGGGAAGGCAACAGGATGATAAGAACAGCAGGAAGCTTTCCTGCCTCTTGTAGAAGAGTCAATGAACTTTCGGAGATATAAACAGAAACAGGGAACCATTTTCATATTCATCTCTTGAGGCATTGAAGACATAGGTCTTCAATTTATACAACACTGGATCCTTCAGACAAGAGGACTGAAGTCTCTGGGAACTGACTTTAGCTGAGTAAACTGCTTAGGCAAAGATTGTATTTTGCTAAAATTAAGTTTTAGTCCTAGAAGCATATTTTCACCTTTGTTTACTTGTAACCCTTTTTATTTGTATTCCTTGTACTTGGAATAACTTTAACCTATGTTTTTTTGTTAAATAAATTTGTTTTACTTTTACCATAAACCAATTCAGTTCTGTCACTGAAATAAGAGTTTTTGTCAAATCCCAGTTAAATTTAATGAAATGCAGTTTATTGTCTTTTTAAAGAAGCAACAAGCTTAACAACTTCCGGGAGCATTCCAGGAGAATGCTGAACATCACAGGGCAGATTATTGGTGGGAAATATGGACTGGGTGCGTGTTGGTGTCACCCTGAAAAAAGTAACTGAATGATAACTGGAAGCCAGGGTGTGACCTGCATGCTTGTCTGCTGGCTGTTGGTTTCAGGGCTGTGAGCCACAGCAGCATAGTATTTAAGGTACCCAGAGTTGCTTACTGGTCTGGATGATCCCTAAAGCATGACAGAATGAAATGCATTTGGATGAAAATTAGGCACCAGATCCTCATTTGGTTCAAATTGACTTATCTCCATTGAAGTAAATGGAGCTTCATCTACTAAGGAATCTGGCTGTAGGATATTGTTACAATTAGCAGCTCACTTCACAGAACATAGATACATATTAAAGTTTGTTATGGTGTCTTGTATTTTCCACAAAACAAACAGCATCTGCCTCATGATATCCAAGCAACTATTGAGTAACACCTTCTTTTCCCATACTTTAAAGAAATAGGTAAGACAAGCTCCAAATGACATCAGAATAGAGAGCCTCATCCTTCTCTCACCTATTTCTACATACTGTAACCTCACTGACTCCATCAGAGGCACTCCTGATTTATACCAATAAAAGTCTGAGGAGAATCAAGCCAAGCAAGTTTTTGTTTGTCTTTTAATTTTTGGAAGAGGTGCCCTTCTGTTTCTAATTACTGTGTATGGGGAGAGGGAGGGTATGTGTGCTGCT
>NW_020664372.1:10012308-10026365 GCF_002925995.2 Terrapene triunguis
GTTGTCTTTGAAGAGTCACATTATGAGGAGATTTGAATCCACAGAGTGAGATAATTGTGCACTTTTGTTCTGCAATAAAAATGAAGCATTATAAAATGTATGACTTCAGCCTTATGGCATTTTTTAATCTGTGTATGATGACTGCTTTTATTTGCAATAATTGAACTTTAAGAGATAAACCATTGGAGCAAATAAACCTAGCACTACTCAAAACAATGTTCATATCAAGATTCATAAAAATATATACTTGTAGAATGAAAGATAGCTATGAAATGGATATAAGTCCCCAATACACTCAAGTGAGTACTGTTGATGTAGCGCATCTGAGTGTCAGCACAAATATGAAAGTCTGTCCTTTGTTATACTTATACTTAGTCTGTTGATGAATGTTTGCGTTTTATGATGTTTACATTTTTAAAAAATTGTTACCTCAGTCCTCAGGCCTGATACTGCAACATTGACATCAAATTGATTGTTTGCCATTGACATAAATGGAAGCAGCATGGTCAAGCCGATGACTGAAGTAAATTATTTTGAATGACGCTCGCAAGGGATCCTTATTTCTACATAAGCAGCCTGATTTCAGGAGTCAAATATATCATATGTGAGTTTAATGTGCTGTATATTTATACCTGCCTACTTTTTTTCCCCACAGCGGCCTGCCTGCTGTGCTTGGGGTGGCAAAAAAGCTAGAGCCGTCCCTGTCCATGCATCCTATGAAGTGGGTCATAGCCCACAAAAGCTTATGCCCAAATAAATTTGTTAGTCTCTAAGGTGCCACAAGGACTCCTTGTTGTTTTTACTGAATAACACGGCTACCCCTCTGAAACCTGTTCCCATAGAGTAGTTATCAGTGGTTCAAGCTGGAAAGGCATATCAAGTAGGGTCCCGCTGGGATCAGTTCTGGTTCTGTTCAATATCTTCATCAGTGATTTAGATAATGGCATAGAGCAGGGGTCGGCAACCTCTGGCACGTGGCTCGCCAGGGTAAGCACCCTGACGGGACGGGCCAGTTTGTTTACCTGCCATGTCCGCAGGTTCGGTTGATCACAGCTCCCACTGGCTGCGGTTCACCACTCCAGGCCAATGGGAGCGGTGGGAAGCGGCGGCCAGCACATCCCTCGGCCCGCGCCAGTTCCTGCTGCCTCCATTGGCCTGAAGCGGCGGACTGCGGCCAGTGGGAGCCGTGATCGGCCGAACCTGCGAATGCAGCAGGTAAATAATCTGGCCCGGGCTGCCAGGGTGCTTACCCTGGCGAGCCGCATGCCAGAGGTTGCCGACCCCCAGCATAGAGGGTAAACTTACAAAGTTTGTGGATGATACCAAGCTGGGAGGGGTTGCAAGAGCTTTGCAGGATAGGATTAAAATTCAAAATGCGGTGCACAAACTGGAGAAATGGTCTGATGTAAATATGATGAAATTCAATAAGAACAAATGCAAAGTACTCCACTTAGGAAGTAACAATCTGTTCCACACATACAAAATGAGAAAAGACTGCCTTGGAAGAAGTACTTGCAGAAAGGGATCTGGGGGTCAGAGTGAATCCCTCTGAAAAAGCAAACATCATTCTGGTATTAGCAAGAGTTTTGTAAGCAAGACACAAGAAGTAATTCTTCCACTTTACTCCATGCTGATTAGGCCTTAACTGGGGTATTGTGTCCAGTTCTGGGCACCACATTTCAGGAAAGATGTGGTCAACTTGGAGAAAGTCCAGAGAGGAGCAACAAAAATGATTAAAGGTCTAGAAAATCTGACCTAGGAGGAAAGCTTGAAAAAAATGGTTTTGTTTAATCTGGAGAAGACTGAGGGGGAACATGATAATAGCTTTCAAATACATAAAAGGTTGTTACAAGAAGGAGGGAGAAACTTTGTTCTTTCACCTCTGTGGATAAGACAAGAACCAATGGGCTTAAATTGTACATGGCAATGAATCATAGAATATTGAGGTTGGAAGGGACCTCAGGAGGTCATCTAGTCTAACCCCCTGCTCAAAACAGGACCAATCCCCAGACAGATTTTTGCCCCAGATCCCTAAATGGCCCCCTCAAGGATTGAATTCACAACCCTGCGTTTAACAGGGCTTGGGTGATAGATGTTCATTTCTTCACTTCTTCAGTGGCGGGTACAAGCACAAGCAGATAAACTGAAATGTCCAGATTCAATGTGAGGCTTTGAAGACATTTTGAATTTTAATCCTTTCACAAAAATTATGACATGACAGAGAGAAAAGGGACAGGCTGAGCTATCCCCCCATTTCCCAGAGGCAGAGATAGAACTGGTTTCCGTGACTGCCAAAACTGAAACTCAAAGACAAAGGTTTTGGTTTAACTTTCAGGTTTGGGGTGTGTTTGGAGTGAACCAGGGAGAGAAGCATCACAGCAGGGGAGGACCTTTCTACCCTTCACATTCCTATCCAAGGGAAAACTTTGCGTCCTTTTGGGATGTGTGGGACACTGAACAATGTCATCTCAGCAGGGATCAGAAACCCAGGAGGCTGAGGAGAGAGTCAAGGTCAGGCTACCAAGAGACAGCCCAGTTGCACATTTGAATCAAGTTTAGAGAGCCACAAGGACAATCTAACCAATCTTGGTGTGGATACTTTGTAAGAATACCCCTTTTTTTTCTCTTCTGTTTTAAGATGGCCACCCATTCCAGCATTTCATCACCCATCAGATACTAAGCCTAAACTCACTATTTGGATAGGCAGATGTTGGGAGGCAGGACAGACTGGTCTGTACTGGCTGTAGATTTGGGAGGGGTAGAGTTTATGTATTGTTTTTGTCTTTTATTATCCTAATAGCTTTTTCTATTGCCCTGAGCGTGCCAGGACCCATAAAGCCTCAGTTACTGTTTAATTTATCTGGGAATTGTGATAGCTATTTTACTGTTTGTGCGCTGACACTCCTCTGTAATAGACTGTATGTTAAATGTTTTCTCCAGGAATAAACCCTCTGTGTTCTCTGCACTAGGCGCAGTTTCCTTGGGTGGAGGCACCAGGCACACTTAAAAGTGAACCCCGGACCCATACCTGTGAAGAGAAAAGGGAGAAGGCTGCAGCCATACCTCAGGACTGGGACATACCTACTTAGGGAAGGTTACAGACCAGGAACCAGATCTGTTCCCAGTTCATTCCCTAACAGGAATTCTGATATTTATATACAATTTATTTAAAGACAGATTATAGTTTTAAGGCACAGCCCACATTATGGTTGGTGAGGAGTAGTTGTGCTGTACTGGGAGCCCCTGGAAGAATTCTGGCTATCTAGGCCAAAATGTGTGCCCCTGTTTCACCCTGGAGTGAAAGCTCTGTCCTCCATAACATGTAGCTTTTCAGGCTGATGCTATGAGGGATGGAACTATGACTGTCATCCTTCTTCTCATCCTTTGTGATTGTGAGGGCCCAGAGTAGTACCCTTGCTTATCATCTGTAGTTTAGTTGGTTCCTGTGCAGAGTTGAATCCTCGTACCTCTTCTACATAGCAGTGCGTGGCCAGCCACAATTCAGTCCCTAGAATTTAGAAATCTATATCCAAATTCTGCCCTTGCTTGCAGTGAAGTGTCATTAGCATGTTCTGAGTTCCACAATTAATTTCTCCCATTTTCCTCCCCATATTTAGGGATTTACAATACATTTCCATAGTCATCCTTTACCCCTCTATAAAGAAATAATATCTCCTGAATATATGGTAGAATAATTCCTTTTGTCTTATCTTTTATTTAGGAAGTGGAAAAGTACATGTTGTTTAAAGGTTAAAGGAAAATAATTGCAGTGTGTACCTGGGACATTTTTTTGGGATTGATTGCTATAAGCATGAATCTCATAGAACTTAGTGAGATTACTTCAGAACTCTAAAATGAATGGCTAAAAATGCATAAAAGTGAGAGGAGAAGCGTGACCATGATTCCTATAGAGACAAAACAGTATCTGATGACTAAAAGGAAATGAAAGTTATTTCTTCTAGGGGAGTTGTATTATAATAAGCATTCCCTTTTCTCTCTGTCATGTCATAATTTTTGTGAAAGAATTAAAATTCAAAATGTCTTCAAAGCCTCACATTGAATCTGGACATCTCAGTTTATGAGCTTGTGCTTGTACCCACCACTGAAGAAGTGAAGAAATGAATACCTATCACCCAAGCCCTCCCTGTTCAGTTTACATGGAGGAAATGGTTAACTATTTTGAGAAATTAGCTCTAATCTACATTGTTTCTATACAAAACCTTGGATACTAAAGTAGCAATGAAGAATTTGATATAATTCAACATACATTTAATCTAACAGAGAGCTTCTGTAAGAAGAAACCTAAGAAAAGTTAATGCTAACTAAAAGAAATAGTAAAGAAATACTAGTTTTATTCCAATAAAGTATTTGGCAGAGAACCAAAAGGGATAAGTAGCTATTACTGTAGACACAGCTGAATGTCATTAACAAGTATTTGAGTGGGGTTTATAGATTTATAGTCTCCATGTCATTCTTACTGTTTTAAAGGCAGAGCTCCTTAAAATGCAGTTGGAGAGATAATATAAACTTGGGCAACTGAATAATGCCAGACAAGGCGACTATGTTTTCAGACTAATTCTATAATTGGTTGAAAATGGTTTACTTTTTAATTTAAAAACATTAAAAGGCTTCATTTTCTTTTAAATGATCTGTGCAAACTTCCAATTTTGATGAGAAAATTCAAAATGAATTTTTTTTTGTTTTGAAAGTTTTCCTTTTATTTTGATGGTAAAAATCCTACTTTATTTTTTATTTTTCCATCTTTCTTTCCAATGGAAAGAGGTGGATGGAGTAAGGGAACAAAAATTAGAAAGTGTGAGGAGAGAACATTTTTCCCTTTCATATTTTTTCCACTGGAAGAAAGGGGAGAGGAAGTTTTACTTTGTCTCTACATTTAAACTGTATCAATGAATTATTTATTAAGACTTGTTTTGTAGTGGGAGCAAAAACTGAAAGAAAGTGGACATTTCCACACAGTTTCAAAACAAAAACAGTGGTTTTTTTTTCTTTCCTGAAATGTTTCATTGTGAATTGAAGAAAAGCCCCATTTTGAGATGAAAAACCTCTTCATCAAAAAATGTCAATCCATTTTAGTTAATTCTGAGGATGGGTCTAAACTACAAAATTAAATCGACTTAAGTTACATCGGCATACAGCTGCTGCAGTAATTACATTGCTTGTGCTTGTCTACATTTTGCTCCATGTGTCAGCGGCGCATGTCCTCACCAGGAATGCTTATATTGATTGTATTGTCAGTATTGGGCATTGTGGGACAGCTTCTGAAAGCCAGTAACAGTTGTTGATGTAGACACTGAGTTGCTTACATCATTGACTCTATGCCTCTCATGGAGGTAAAGTTATTAAGTCAGTGTAGCGGGGCAGTTAAGTCAAGAGGAGGAAAAATTTTATTTAGACACTTATATAGTTAGGTCGACACAAGGCAGCTTATGTCAGCCTAACTCTGTAGTGTATACCAGGCCTGACTGAACACCAAGACACTTAGTTGATGGGGATGATACAGTCACAAGTTTTTTACAATAGGGTTTTAATGGGCCCACATCAGAAATATCCCATGTCAGAAGTCCAAAGTTTCCTTGATCATTTAGAAGCTGGGATAATTATAGTGTTGTGTATGTAGAAGGGAAGAGGAGAAGCTGGGAAAGTGCTGTATATGTGGAAGAGCTGTGAAAGGGAACAGGAGTTGGCAGCTTCACCTGTAAAATGCTGCGGGACTGGCTTGGTGGGACCACTCCATCTCTCTTGCTCTATTCGTCCTCCAAATGAGGCTGATGGGTGTTTTGGATGTTAAAGACATAGGGGTAGAAGGGAAAGATGCTGGTGTTAAATAATGCAGGTGAACTGAAAAGGCTGAACCTGTCTAGTTTCACTGATGTTTCCTTTTGGGGAGAGAAGCAACTTTTATTTATTTAAGTTTGGGAATGGCCTGATTCTCCAGTGCCCTACACGTAGTACAGCCACTTACATCTGTGTAGAATGAGAATAAAGTAGATGTGAATTCTACCACCCCCACGGTATTGGCTTCAAGTGGTTCCTCCCTGTCAGACCCTCTACATTACCTAGTGGCTAATAGCCAATTGACAAGGTATTAGCATGATATGTGTCAGTAAAGAGTCTAGGGCTCTGACCCCTTGGCGCAGGGCAATTAGCAGTCTTTAGCCCAGCTCTCTGGCTGGGGCAGACAGCAAACAAATACAGGCCATTCGGCTTAAAGTGGGTAGGCTGCCAACCCAGGGGTGAGGTTGGCAGCAGGGGGTAGGGGGACCCAGGCCCACTCTACTCCACCGGGTCCAAGTCAAGGGCCCTTGCATTGGCAGGTGGTTCCACCACTGAGTCAGTGGGGATCCTACCGAAACACACTGACTGTGATTTCAGTAACACAATCAGACGACTCATTTCCTTGGGCTATTTTCTACCCCTACCTGTTCATAGGGCTCTGTTGCTCGTGGGTCCGCAGTCTCCTTGGGGTACTCGGCTGTTGGCAATCCCAGCAACTTCTCAGGGTGTTCAGCTGACAACAGTCCCAGCAGATCGTCTCCCTCAGGGTTCTCCTCCAGAGGCAGGAGTTGGCAAGGCTCAGTCCCTGGTCTAGGAGATGGCAGTGAGGCAGAGGCATCTGCTTCCTTCATTTGCTCTGAACCAACTGAGCCTTAGGCCCACCTCTTATATTTCCTGTTCTGCGCCCATGCTTCTGGCAAGGGGTTCAGGCCCAGCCTGGATTTACCCACCAGAGGGCAGGGAGTGGTTCCTCACTGTCAGCCTTACAGGGAGGCCACTCTGCCTCACTACACCCACTAAATGGCTAAACAAAGTACAGGAGAGTGGGAACCAGACACAAAGATTTCTGTCCATAAAGTTTTCTAAATATTTATCTTTATGTGCTGAAGCCCTTAACCCAAATTCATCCCTTATGTAACTACATTAATTTAGCTAATGGGGTTATATCTGGACAAATTGGTTTCTTATGCCAGTTTCTCTGGAGTTGTACATGCTTACAATAGATTTGAATTTGATCCTTAGCACAATTTAAAAAAATCAAAAGGATAATAAAACATGTAGTCATAGAGTTATATTCTCCTGAGAGTTCCATTAACATCAGCAGATTTACTCTGGATTTACCTCATTCAGACTAAGAGGAGAATCAATGTTCTGCAAATGATGATATCGGGGTGAAAATGCTTTAAAACTTATAAGAACCATGAGCAGAGTTAATTTTCAGTGCAGCTCATTCCCGAGTGACTTTTACAGACTGCGAGACTGTGCCTTTATTACTTGTGCCTGGTTATTCACTGACAGCAGTAGACAACCTCTAAATATAAGTTTCAGAGTGGTAGCCATGTTAGTCTGTATCAGCAAAAACAACAAGGAGTCCTTGTGGCACCTTGGAGACTAACACATGTATTTGGGCATAAGCTTTCGTGGTTCTAGCCCACAAAAGCTTATGCCCAAATAAATGTGTTAGTCTTTAAGGTGCCACAACGACTCCTCGTTTTTCTAAATATAATATTGTATTGCATTGTAATATCTCAGGAAAATATAATATTGCATTGTAATATCTCAGGAAAATATTTTTGTCAGGTTCACATTACTAACAAAATAACTCCCTATATTATTTGTATTTAAGCAAAGCAATATTCGTTATTGTAAAAACTCAGTACTAAAAATGAACATTAAAATGTCTACCTTGTATCTTTCCAGGTAATTTATTTATGACCTAATTCTGATCTGATCAAAGTCAAGGAGGTTTTTGCCATGGAAGCAGAATTGGGCTCAGCTGTATGAATTAATTTAAATTTTGATGGATTATGTTTTTATTGGCAAATGTCGATTTCATCATAAACACAAATTGATGAAAAATATTTCTATCAATAATAATCAAAATTTACAGAGAAGCAAAGTATGAAAAAATGCTGCTTGAGAACTTATTAGAGTTTGATTTAAGGATATTGATTTGGATATTTTGACATCTGGTGTTGACAATTTGTGTTTTAATGGTTATAAAGCTTTAACTTTTTGAACCTCAGCACCTGTCATTAAATAATCATTGTCTTAATCCCCCCCACCATAATTTTCCCAGAATTGTGAAAATTTAAATTGATAAAATCTAAAAATGCTTAAAAATAAACATTGATGTTATGTTTCAAAATAATAAAAAATAAAGATCAAATTCTGCAAGCCTGCTACTAGCTATATTTTAGTTACTTCTCTATCAATATATTAAATTGGCCAATCTTCTGCAGGATAGCTCTAGCACTGGACTGTTCAGATAATTAACATTTATAGCATCCAACATGATCTTTGGCCTTTAAAAAGCAACAAAGAATCCTGTGGCACCTTATAGACTAACAGATGTATTGGAGCATAAGCTTTTGTGGGTGAATACCCACATCGTTAGATGCATGGGTATTCACCCACGAAAGCTTATGCTCCAATACATCTGTTAGTCTATAAGGTGCCACAGGACCCTCTGTTGCTTTTTACAGATCCAGACTAACACAGCTACCCCTCTGATATTTGGCCTTTAAGTATTTCTCAGGAGTAATTGGAGGTACCTCATTTATTACAGTCCTCAAAGTTTGCAGTACTGTTATTAAATAGTACAGCTCTGATCCTGCAAACTTTAACATTTGTGTCTAACTTTTTGCCATATAAGTACTGTTTTTGCAGGATCAGGACCTATCTGATTAGCTGAATTTGCAAGGTTCTATTTCTTCTCAGATCCAAGTTTGGTATCCTTGGTAAACAGTAAAAGCTGAGCAATGAAAAGACAGAGGCAGGTAATGGAAAATCAATATACAACAAATCTAGATGAAAAATAGCACTAACTGCATGCCTGCATTTTGTTTCTATAACAAACATTACTTCAAAATAACAAATTAGAGAACTATAGATGTTAAATTGCCATCTTTTAAACACATGTATTTAGGTAGATTGGATGTTATCACCAATTACCCCCCCTTTTTTATAAACCTATCTGAATAAGAACACTTTTTTCCAGAAAAATCTTTATTCACATTTTCATCTGGATTTATAACTAAATCTTTGTAAAACGTATACAGTACTATAGATTAAAGACTTACATAGAACAAACCATTATATGTTATATATTGGATACAACATTGGGCCCAAAGGAGTTCAAAGGCAACACTGGACCCACATAATCCAGTCCCTCAGGGTCTGCCAAACACACTCTGACTGGAGAAGCATGTTAAAAGGTAGCTCAGCAATCCACATAAAGGTGTGGGACAAGTTGCAGCAGCAAGGAGAAGTCAGAGTGAAGGCTGAGCCTGATAGGTGGCCACAGAGTAGGGTAGGCCCACAGGCAGTACCTTCTCCAACCATCCCAACCTTCATTTGAGAGCATATGGGTCCTGCATGGCCGTTCTCCTAAGGATAGTAGAAACAAAAGGGTTACAGATAAAACAAAATCAGAGACTTTCTAGAGACTAAATTTAACAGGCTAAACGCCTATTTAGATCTGTCTTACCCAAAGCCTTTTACAACATTTTCAACCAAGGCTGTTTGAGATCCTGTTTTTGTGAATGTAAGCATGCTTTCCACTTACTTCCTAGGTGCAGGATAGCAGGGTACTTTCCTTGACCCCCAATTATAGTCCAGTAAACTTTTAATGTGCACCATAAGATATGCCTATTTTCCTCCTACTGTTATTTTTTTCCTGTTAAATCTCACAATCCTTCATCTGCATTGTGGTCATATTGCTAATTGTGAATGAGACAATACTCGATTACATTTCAACAGCTAGATGGATAAACACTTCTGGTCTGGAAGGAAACCAGTTTTTCATCTCTGCTGGGGATTAATACCTTGATACGAAGTATAAGAACATATTTCAAGAGTTAGGTGTATATATACTGGAAATATAATACATACATGCATCTCACAATGATTATGAGGATCAGTACGACATAAGTTTTTATTAGAGAACTCATATGGCCATTCTTTAGCGAACTAGAATATACTTGTTGTTAGGGGAAATATTGGCAATGCAGCAAAAGGCCTAGTCACTGCCAGTAATTGGAATATTGATTATCTTGCTTGTTGCCACAAGCAGCTATAGGGCCTTTGTAGCAGCCTTAGTATAACTAGGCAAGCTGGAGGAGAGGTTGAGTGACCACAAGAACTGAGCATTACTCTACTGCCATCCTGCTGAGCTTTCTTTTAAAACTGCTGAAGTATGTGGCTTTGAAAAACAGGAAGTTTAGCTATATTTGACTTCTGGTATGTAGAAACACAGCTGCACAACTAACGGCCTGAAATTGCTTGCTTAACTTTTTTTATTGACATTTTATTGTAACACAAGTGCAAAACGGTAAAAGGTCTAAGCTGAATGGACTCTTCAGTGAACTCATCTTGAAGTCTCCAGCAGCAGATGGAAGGCTGCCTACCAGAAATCTGTCACTGATGATGCAAAGACCACTCTAGACTTTGGGTCACTATAGATTTGGGGTGCTCTAACCATTGTGTACATGTGCATGTGCTGGAGGCTAAATAAAGTAAAAGTTTTAAGTGAAAGCACTCTTGTTTGTACTTAGCATGTCCATCTGATAAATGATATGTCCCCAATGATGTATTTCCTGACACCGTCTCATAAAGAGTAAAGTTACCAAGAGCTTTGAGTTCAGAAAAGCACTGGGTAACAAAGTCAGATTTGGGAGATGCCTGTAATCTCTATGCACTCCCTCTGTGGCCCTTTGCCAGCTGGCATTAAGAGGATCTTGAATCACACTTGTCCCACCCCCTTTTTTAATTGTACTATTTTAAAACCTCTTTTACCAGCCTTTAAATATAGATGGTACATCAAATATTTGATTTCAAAATATGGACATTTTAGTGCTTACTGTGTCAATTTCTGTTCTGTTCCATCCATACAATCCTATTGAGATCAATGCATGTGGTCAATTATTATACACAATTAAGTGAGGCAGATATATTTTTCTGATAGTTTCAAGGGATTTTAGCAGCACAACTTTCCAACTTTAATGAGGTTGCATTACTCAACATTATGTAAATCTGTGTGTATTGAAAGTATATCCAAGTTGACTTCCAAGCAAGTCTATATATATTCATTGGAAAAAAGATCCAAATAATATAATTTTATACCTTATTATAGCTTGTCATATGATTTTGAATAAAAACAGACCCATTCTCAATGACCTTGCATCTTGTATTATCTTTTATACTAGTGTAAATTGGTAAAATGTTACCAAATCAAAATGGTATTGTTTGTCACCAAGCACTTTGTACTCACTTGGAATTTGTGTAATATAAATAACTGCACAAGGTGAAAGACAATGGAGAATCAGGCTTATTTATTATTTATTACAGTTTGTTACTTCTATAAATTGAGCTCCTTGAACACACCAGGGGTGCCTTGAATACCTTCATTTTCCCTCCCTTCTCTCTTCAACTCCCTGTGTGCCATCCTTCCATCCCCCTCCATTTCAAGGATCCCATCTATCATAACATATGGATGTGAAAGCTTGAAATCCACCAAAGGTATAGACGGAAGTCTAAACACCTTTCAAAGCAAATGCCCTGGGAAATATTAGGCATTACATTGAATGAATTTATAATAAATGCTGGGATTTGTCAATCTACTAACTTCTCATCTCTGAAGTTATCCAGAAAAGAAGATGGAAATATCTGAGACATGTTAAATATTAACACAGAGCATCTGCTATGGCAGGTGTGCTATAAGGCAGTTGCAGGAACATGCAAAAGGGGGCAACCAAAAGAATTCCTCTGTCAGATGCTATTCAGTGAGGGAAAACTTATGTAACTTAACACTAGAACAGCCTAGAATAGACAGGGACTGCAGAGCCTTGTTTGTGCCCTGTGCAACGTTTGACAATGTGGGAAGGATTCAGATTTAGAAAAGTACAGACTATACTATACTACATTTTTCATTCTCTGTTTTTTTCCAAATGGAATGTATTTTGTTTTCATGGAAATCCTATTTTATTTAATTTGCTCCAGTGTGGAACTAGTCAGGAAATAGAATCTCCATTTCACAGAATTTTTTGCAATTTTGATCTCTCTTCATTCTAAATTGTAACAACACATAGAATTTTGAAATTATCGATAAAATGATTTTTAAAATTATTGCTGATAAATTGAAACATTATATTTTAGATATAAAAATTGATTTTATATTTTCTAAAATAAAAAATATATAAAATTAAAATAATAAAATAACATTCTATTAAAATAAAATTCAAAATGAAAAGTCACCTTAAAATGTTCCTTATAAAAAGGACTCATTTAAATTTTTCTTATAAAATGTTGTCAAAATTGACATGTTCTTGTGGAACGTTTTGATTTCAATGAATCAGCATTTTCTGAGAAAAATGTTCCATCACAAAATTTTCCACCATCTCTAATCCAATGAATTACTTAACTTTATAATACAATGTTATCTGGTTTATATTCCTGATATATATTCTTCTGTTCTGTCATACTAACTTTTCTATGAATTGACCTTTTGTGTAATCCATAAAAACACCTTTTTATAATAGTAAGCAACCAGAGCAGAAATTATATTTTATCATACAGAGAACTGACCATGATGATCTAGCTCTTTTTGCTGCCATACCTGTTACTTCAAAGGATTGGAGTATTTTGTCTCCAGATCAGTCTTCCAAGTGTGCTATCACATTTATAACTGAATCTGCTGCTACTGGATTCTTAGATATGGGCTGTAGATTTTATAGTCTAACTTGAGTATGCCCTGTAGTGGTCACTCGCTCTCAAGTGGAGGAGGGAGCCTCCTCGGCCTCACTCCAGCACCTGGCCAGTCTGCTCTAGCTATCCTGCTGGCTGAAGCTCTCTCGCTGGCCGCTACTGCTGTGCAGGGGGCCCTGCTGGCCTGCCTGCCCTCTGGAGTAGAGCAACTGACCCCACCACCACCATCCCTGGGTCTCCCCTGGCTAGCTGGCCGCTGCTTGCTGCTGCTTCATCAGAGCTTGGTGTTACTGTCGAAGACGAGGACTCCTGTGGAAAACCGTGGAGGTTTTTTTTTTTCATGGACTGTGACACTTCAGATCTTCGCTCCTGGAGTGGTGGTAACTCCTGTTGCTGTTGCAGGGAGCAAGGAGGAGAGATGTGGAGCCCTCCCCATCGCCCATCTGCTCCCTCCCTGCCATCACCACCACCACTATCCACCAGCGGCAGGTTTGGATAATTTTTGGTGGTGCCCAGAATGGGCCCAAGTCCTGTATGCCCCCCCCACCCCCCAACCTGCCTAATGTAGAACCAATGTGAATGAAATTGTTTTTAGTTATTCACTGTACCATTGTAACTTCTGTTCACCATTTCATTACACTTGCCATTTTGCCTACATTGTAACTTTCATTACACTTGCCATTTTGCCTACATTGTAACTTCTGTGCCATATTGTAATTCAAACCCCATTTTAAAATGCTTACTCCATTTTGTAAGGGCTTGCTGCAACCTTCATTGTTGCAAACCCTGCTGTAATTTTATTAGTCTAGTTGAGATGTGTAAATGAGGGATGCATGGGTGATAGAATCAACCTCCAGCACCAGCCCGTCCTGATGAGATAAAGTTCAAATACCAACGGCTGAAGAACTAGAAAACAGCCCTAACTCAAGCAAAAAGCATCCGCCCTAAAAAGAAACAACAGAAGGAAGATCAAAGCCAGGTCCCAGGCTGACAGTCAAGCCTGCAATTGACGGGTGATCAAGCACCAAACCCAGAGGCGGCGTGACACAGCGAGACCTAGGAACTTTGAATCCAAACTAAACTCCTATAAAAAAGGAAGGGTGAGATGAGAGACTTTGGGTAACGTTCTGCTATCAACATCAAGGAGCATCGGTGCACGCCCGATAGAGACCCGGCTCCTCCTCGTGCTCAGCTTTCCTGGCCAGTTAGCTGTCACGAGCTAAGATCCCAAGCTGCAAACTCAAACTACAATCAGGACTGGTAACTATCCAGCAGCTGCAGAACATTTTGGTGTGTGTGTGTGTGTGTGTGTGTGTGTGTGTGTGTGTGTGTGTGTG
>NW_020664372.1:10026375-10057506 GCF_002925995.2 Terrapene triunguis
GTGTGTGTGTGTGTGTGTGTGTGTGTGTGTGTGTGTGTGTGTGTGTGAGTGTATGTGTATAAGCATTAAGGTATTTGCTAATAGTTACAGATTAATAATAAATGTGGCATCTTTGCCTTGACCTCTAAAATGATCCTGTATAAGTTTGTGGGACAACACTAAGGGTTAGGGTGCAGGAGGGAATGCGGGCTCTGGGAGGGAGTTTGGGTGAGGGAAGGGTGAGGGGTCAGGCCCTGGGAGGGAGTTTGGTTGCAGGCTCTGGGGTGGGGTAGGAGGTTGGGGTGCAGGAGGGGTGCAGGTTCTGGGAGGGAGTTTGGGTGTGGGAGGGATGAGGGGTTGGGCTCTGGGATGGGGTAGAGGGTTGGGGTGCAGGAGGTGGTCAGGGAGTTGGCACTTACCTCGGGTGGAGCCGGCTCCCAAAACACCCCTCTGGCACCCCTCTGGGGGCAGGGACGTGCTGGCTGCTTCCGGGAATGGCGCAGAGTGGATGGGCAGGAAGCTGCCTTATTCCCGCTGCACTGCTGGTGGTGGCGGCAGCAGCCAGGGGCCTCTGGCCCGGGCCCTTTTAAATTATCCAGGGGCTGCAGGGAGGACCAGGAGACACTCCGGGGAGGCACGCAGGGCTGGGGGAGAGGCCTGGCCCTGAACATTGGTGGAGCCAGGATCCCGGGCCCAGAATATTCCTGGAGCCCAGGCACCACGGGTCTATACAACTCGCCGCCCTCTCCAACACCCCCACTTACCAACTGGACCTGCTCTTCATGCCTTGATGTGGCCATCTGCTTCGCCCTCCTTGCCATCTGGGACTACTGCATCAGTGAGCCAAAAACTGAGTTGCGTAAGCATATGTGGGTGCACTTGCCTTCCCCACCTTGGACTTGCCCCTTCCCCAGTTGTATTTGGCTGGTGCCCTCCCCCCTACCCTCTGATGTGCCCGCCAGCCTCCCCGCAGAAGTTTGCCCCTTCCCCCTTGCTGCCTGCCCCACCCGCCTCCTGTTACCCATTTGGTCCCTCCCCCTTTCTGCTTTGGCCTTTAGGAGTTTTTTGTTAGTTTGCCTGCCCCACCCTCCATCACATCCTGTCCTTCTGCCCGCAGCTCCAAGGCGAACTGCTGCCAGCAGCATGTGCTGGAGAGGCGCTAGAGGAGTCCTTTTTGGTCCCCTACCAGGGGGCCCACTACTGGGTGCACTATTCCTTGTGGGAGGCCCAGTGTTACCTCTGCCGGGCAATGGGGCATGTCCGGAGGGACTGTCACCTGGCTTAGCACAGAGGGGCACCAACGAGACCTGGGAGGGCGCCAGCATTGCCATCGCTGGCACCCCTGGTAACCCGGCTCCTGTAGCTACCCCTCCTCCTTCTGCCATTGCTCCCGCTCAGGCCCCAGGGGTAGCCCCCCGGTCGTGCCCAGATGAGCGGGTAGGCCCCGCCTCTATCAAGTGTACCTCTGCAGGGCCCATGGCAGGGCCATTGCTAGGCAAGGGAGAGGACCTGCCCTGGGGGAGGTTTCTCTTCCCCTCCATTATCCCCCACTTGCCTCCCCAACCCGTGGAACCATCGACCTTGACCCCTGGTCCCGCCCCTGCTGGCCAGCCCTCCGCCTCCACCTTGGAGGGCTGGGTGCTCATTCAGGGGAAGTCTGGTGCCGGAAAAGCACAGGCTCGGCACCTCTCTCTCAACGTGGAGAGGGAGGAGGCCCCCCGCAAGATTATGAGGGGGGCTGCTGGGGCTGCTGCTGCCAAGCCTTCTGCCGTGCCCCCCCAGTAGAGCCCAGAAGCAATTGCTGCCTCCGTTGCTGGCAGTATGGACTCTGGGGCAGCAGGGGGAGATTTCAGCTCCATCTTTGAGGAGATTGAGGCCCTGAGTCTGACCCCAGTCACTCAGGGGGAGGATGACCCCTTGCCAAAGGGCCAGGGCCGGCTCCAGGCACCAGCCTGGCAAGCAGGTGCTTGGGGCGGCCGCTCCGGAGAGGGGCGGCAGGTCCAGCTATTTGGCGGACGGTCCCTCACTCCCACACGGAGCGAAGGACCTCCCGCCGAATTGCCGCCGCAGATCGTGATCACAGCTTTTTTGGGGGGGGGGGCGCTGCTTGGGGCGGCCCAAACCCTGGAGCCGGCCCTGCAGAGGGCCTTGATCTGGGCGACGGCCTGGTCATGCCGCCCCCTCCTCCTCTCTCCTCTTTACCCCAGCTGCAGCCTCTGCTCTTGACTCAGGGGTACTCCTGGGCCTGTCCACCAGCCTGGCCACAGATGGCACATTGCTCATGGCCACCGAGGCCCTGGTGGCAATGGCCAGTGCTGAGCAGCCGGGCCCTGAACCTTTGGCTGCCCCCCCATTCAGATGGAGTGGCTGTTTTCTCTCCCGGTTGGGGGCCCTACTCCTGATGCCACCATGCCCGGCGCCATGGTTGTTGATGCTCAGCTTGTTGAAGTGCCCGGAATTAGCATCGGTGAGAGCCCCCCTCCTGTCCAAATCCCCTTGGTCCCTGAACCAGGGCGAGAGGTGCCGCGCCACGGTAGCATAACTACTGGGAATCCTGATCCCATTTCCACTCCTACCCCTTCCTCTGCTCCTGATCCCATTCCTGGTCCCAGCTTAGCCCCTGACGTGTTGCCCACCTCCTTCCCCTCCACCTCCCATACTACTGCTGCCCCCGGGGTTGTCTTATTCCCGCTATGCATGAATAATCATCAGGGGGTGGTTTTCGTGTCTCTTATCCCCGACCCTTTAGGGCAGGGGTTCCCAAACTTGGCTTCTTCAGGCTAAGCCCCTGGCGGGCCGTGAGGCGCTTTGTTTACCTAAGCGTCCGCAGGTACGGTCGCTCGCATCTCCCAGTGGTCGTGGTTTGCTGTTCCTGGCCACTGGGAGCTGCAAGTGGTTGTACCTGCAGATGCTCAGGTAAACAAAGCATCTTGTGGCCTGCCTGAAGCTTACCCTGAATAAGCCATGAACCAAGTTAGGGAACCCCTGCTTTAGGAGATGCACTCTTCCCTCCTCCGCCCCCTCCCTCTCTGGGTATGTGTTGTGTGGCATCACTGCTACAGGTACCTTGCTGGAGGTCTGCCCTCTGTTTTCCCGTCTCTCTGGGCCATGCTGTTGTCCCTCAGGCCTAGCCGGAGGATGACAGCAGGTCCGTGACCCCCTCTCCCGTTGCGCTGCAGGATGAGCTGTGCTGCTTCCTGTTGCAAACCTGTGGTTTCAAGGGCAAGGTGCAGCTCACTCTTCAGCGCTGAGGGAACTTCCATCTCATCCTCCAGGCTGTGAGGGCCATTTTGAAGGAGGGGAGGAGGACTGAGAGGCAGGATATCACAGCCTACTGGTGGGCCCACAACTTCCCTGACTCCCTAATGACTTTTGGGGTTGGTGATGGATTGTTGCGAGACCTGCTGGGGACCACTGACATTCCTGATCAGGAGGATCCTCCCCAGCCCTCATTATGAGACAGACCATCCTTGCCACCTTGAACACCCAGGGCTGTAGAGTGGGTCTTTGCCGGGGCCGGGTGCTCGCCTTCCTTCGGGAGGGGGGGGTACTCTGTGATTTTCCTGCAGGAGACTCACATAGCTCCAGCCACCGAGGCTAGCTGGCGGCTGGAGTGTGTGTGTGGGGGTGTACTTTAACCATATCAGTGCTCATTCAGATGGGGTGGCCACCCTGTTCTCCCCCGACCTATGGCCCAAAGTGCTGGGGGTCATCGAGGTCGTGCCAGGTCACCTCCTGCACCTCTGGGCCTGTGTGGAGGGGCTGACATTGAATCTAGTCGATGTCTATGCCTCAAATGCAGGCCCGGTGCTTGTGCACTTTTATAAGCAGGCGTCCCCATTCCTTAGCACCTTGGATCCTTGTGAGTGCCTGGTCCTGGGCAGAGATTTTAATACCACACTTGAGGAATGGGATAGCTCAGGGCTTGAGAGCAGCCAGGCTGCCACAGGCGTGCTCAGGAAGATTGTCGACCGTCACTCCCTGGTGGACATCTGGCGTGACCACCACCCCGACGACGATACCACCTTCACCTATGTCCGGGTGGAGGGTGACCGGTTGGACTGCGTTTATCTATCATGTTTCCATCTTGCATGGGCCTACTCCTCCAGCATTTGGCCAGCCCCATTCTTGGATCACCACTTGGTGACTGTGACGGACTCTCTCAGCTTGTAGAGGCTGGGCCTGGCCTATTGGCACTTTAATAATAGCTTGCTGGAGGATGTGGGCTTCGTGGCATCATTCCAGGAGATCTAGCTGGCCTGGTGGGGGCAGTAGTGCACCTTTCCCTCAGAATAGGAAGGAGGGGGGGAGGGATAGCTCAGTGGTTTGAGCATTGGCCTGCTAAACCCAGGGTTGTGAGTTCAATCCTTGAGGGGGCCACTTTGGGATCTGGGTCAAAATCAGTACTTGGTCCTGCTAGTGAAGGCAAGGGGGCTGGACTCAATGACCTTTCAGGGTCCCTTCCAGTTCTAGGAGATAATATAATAGGATATCTCCATATATTATTTTTAACAGAGGTTTTGGGATGTGGGGAAGGTGAGCGCCCAGCTCTTCTGCTGAGACTACAGCCAGGGTGCAACCGGCAGACAGATGCAGTGATAGGGCAATTTGAGCAGGAGGTCTTGGAGCTGGAGAAGCATCTGACCACCAGCCCCAGGGATCCATCCCTCTGTGGAACATGCCAGGAGACGCAGGAGGAGCTCTGGGCCCTGGAGTATCATAAGGCCTGGGGCATGTTCGTTCAATCCCGCATCCGTCTCCCTCAGGAGATGGATTGCGGCTCCTGCTTTTTCTACACCCTGGAGAAAAAGACGAGGGATAAAAAGCACATCACCTGCCTTTTGGAAGAGGACAGCGCACCCCTCACAGATCCGGAGGAGATGCATGGAAGGGTCAGGGGCTTCTACATTGGCCTCTTCTCCCTGGGTCAGACCGATTCCAATGCTTGCAGGGTGCTCTGGAATGAACTCCTAGTGGTCAGCATGGGCAACTGGGACCAGCTAGAGCTGTCTTTCACTCTGGCCAAGTCCTCTATCTCATGCCCACCAATAAATCTCTTGGTATGGACAGGCTGTCCGTGGAGTTCTACCACGTGTTCTGGGACCTCCTCGGCCCAGACCTTGTCACCGTGTGGGCTGAGTCCTTGGATAGCAAGGTCCTCCCTCTGTCAGGCAGGTGACCCATGCTCACCTTGCTATCTAAGAAGGGAGACCTCTGTAATCTTTGGAACTGGTGCCCCGTCTTGCTCTTCACCACAGACTACAAAGTCAGAGAGAAGGCCATATCACTGTGGCTGGGGTCTGTGCGGGTAGATGTAGTCCACTGACCAGACCTACATCATCCGGGGCCACACCATGTTTGATAATCTATATTTGGCCCCGGACCTTTTGGAGCTCAGGTGTAGGGATGGTCTGTCGTTCGCCCTCCTGTCCCTGGACCAGGAGAAGGAATTTGACAGGATGGACCATGGGTACCTCCTGGGCAGTCTGCTGGTGTTCAGCTTTGGGCCCCAGTTTGTGGGCTCTCTGTGGTCAGCTTCATGCGGGGGGTATGTCAGGGATGCCCACTGTCAGGCCAGCTGTACACTCTGGCAATCAAGCCCTTCCTCTGGCTCCTCCGACCGAGGTTGACGGGGTTGGTGCTTTGGGACCCAGAGTTGCGGCTGGTCCTGTTGGTGTATACTGATGATGTACTCCTCATGGTCCAGTACCTGGGTGACCTGGTGCAGGTGGAGGCCTGCCAGGCCATCTACTCTGCGGTCTTCTCTGCCTGGGTCAACTGGGCCAATAGCTCTGGCCTGACGGTTGGCAGATGAGCTTTCTCCCACCTGCGCTTCAAGCCATTCAATGGAGCGCAGGTCCACTGCTCTATCATGGCATTTACCTTTCCGCCATGCATCCTTCTCTGCCAGAGAACTGGTAGGATTTGGAGGCCAGGGTGGGAGAGTGGCTGCGGAGATGGATAGGACTGCTCCAGCGCCTTTCTCTGCGAGAGAGGACACTGGTGCTTAACCAACTAGTTCTGTCCATACTCTGGTACCGGCTCAACACCCTGAACCTGTCCCAGGGGCTCTAGTCCTAGCTCCAGAGGGTAGTGCTGGAGTTCTTCTGGCCAGGACTGCAGGGGTTCTGAGTCTTCCCCTGGAGAAGGGAGGACAGGGCCTAGTCTGCCTCTGCAGCCAGGTCCATGTCTTCCGCCTACAGGCCCTGCAGAGTCTCTTTTATGGTGCACGTAGTCCAGCGTGGAACACGTTAGCGCACACCCTCCTCTGCTGCCTCCGAGGGGTCTGATATAACCTGCAGTTCTTTTTTCTCCATCGGAGAGGTCTTCTGCGAGACCTCTCCAAGCTGCTGGTCTTCTACTAGGACCTTCTCCAGACCTGGAACCAGCAACCAGGTCTGATGTAGCCACCAAGAGGGCAGACCTCGTTGCGGAGCCCCTGCTACACAACCCCCTTCTTTGTGTGCAGGTGGCGGAGTCCCCCTCGGTGCACTGGAGGTTGGTCTTGGCAGAAACCACCAGAATTGGAGACCTCCTGGACTACAACATGGGGGACTGGGTGGATCCCTGAGTCCTCGGTCGGCACATGGGACTCTCCACCCTTCAGACTCACCTGCGTGTACTCCAGGAGATGCGGGCAGCCTTATCTCCCACCTCTTAGGTTTTCCTTGAGTGGGTCCTGCGAAGGGGTTCTCCCTGCTCACCCCTTGCCCCAAACCCTCTGGACCTTTTAGTTGGGCCCCTGTCCCTTGAGCCCTCATGGCCCCCTCCCCTTCATAATCTGAGCCAGCTGCACGCCCTGCAGCTGGTTCGCTTCTGAACTGTGCCAAGGGAACAACTTTACACACTCGTCCTCCACACGTTTCACTCCCTTCACTTCGTGTCCTCCCCCGATACCAAGTGGTGGGACTTTCTACCACCTGTAGAGGGTGAGGAACCCCGGTGGGCTAGCCTCTATTCAACCCTGGTCCCATAGCCTGCCAGGGATATTGGTTAGTGGTTCCTTCATGGAGCTGTGAGCATGGGCGTGCACTGGCATGGTTCACCCCCATCCCTAATGCCTGCCCCTTTTGCAGCGTGAGGGAGAACCTGGCACATGCTTATCTAGAATGCACCAGGTTGCAGCCCCTATTCTGGCTCCTCCAGAAACTCCTGTTGAGGTTCTGACAGCACTTTTCCCCACATCCTGTCCATGGCCCCACAAAGTCATGAGACCTCCTTTTCAACCTCCTCCTGGGGCTGGCTAAAGTAGCCATATACAATACCAGGAGGAGGATCTGGATGGGGAGGTGCTCTGTGACAGTGGGGCCTCTTTCTGTTCCTCCATTGTCTCTCACATATCTGGGCAGAAGTCCTCTGGGCAGAGTCCACTGGCTCCCTAGACAGCTTTGAGGAGCAGTAGGCACTGTCCGGGATCCTCTGCTCGGTGTATACCTCTGTATCCCTAGTTTTGAACCTTTGACCTTCACTCCTGACCTTGGTGTACTTTAGTTGTACACTATACTTAGTTGGATCTCAGGTCCAGTTACTTCTCCCGCAAGGCTGGGGGAGGGGCCTTTAGAAGCAGGCAGGAACCTGCCTCCCAGAATTTCCAGTAAGGCCTCACTATATACCCCCACCCTCAAGACCATCTCCAGAGAATTGGAGATGGCTGAGTCCCCTTCTCCCAATCGGGAGAATAAACCAGTGTTGTTATCGTCTTTACCAGCCCTATAGCACACTGTAAAAGTGTAGTGCTGCAAAGTGAGATACCAGCACATCAGTCGGAGGGCTGTTTTCTTGACTGTTTTCAACCACTTCAGGGGTGCGTAGTCGGTCACAAATATGAACTGTCCCCCCATGAGGTAGTAACTTAAAGCATCCATGGCCCATTTGAGCGCAAGGGCCTCTTTCTCCATGATCAAGTAGTTTCTCTCGGGTGAACAGCTTGTGGCTGATCTACAGGTTTCTTCCCTTCCACTTCCTGTGAGAGGACAGCTCCCAATCCTACCTCTGAGGCATATGTCTGCAAAATAAACTCCTGTGTGAAGTCGGGGCTGAATAACACTGGATCCCAGCATAGGTGCTCTTGTCACACACTTCTGTCCAGGGCACACGTCGGGGGCCGTCCTTTCTCAGGAGCTGTGTCAGTGGGGCAGCAACTGAGGCAAAATTAGGGATGAACTGGCGGTAATAGCCCGCCAATCCCAAAACCTTCTGCACCTGCCTCTTTGTTGTTGGTGGTCAGTAGGCCTGTAAAGCTTGGACCTTCCCCACTGAGAGGGGTACCTGGCCTTTCCCCAAAATGTACCTCAGATAGGTAGTCTATTAATAATTATTAATACATTTATTAAAGAACTGGTAAAGAATAAACTTGTGTGTAAAAAAAATGAAACTAAAGATTCCTTCCAAGTGTTATATTTTATTTTTATATATACACAAGCATCGTGACTAGTTCTGAGCAAATAATGGCTTTTTCAGTTCATTGGCAAGTCTGAAAAATTAAAAAAAAAAAGTGTGTCAAACCAAAAACAACATTTTTTGAATTTTTTTTATCAAACTAAAATGTAAAACAAAACAAAAAAACCACATATCACAATGTTTTGGTAATGGTGACAGAAATTAATTTAATTTTTCAGGCATTTTTACAAAAGTGAAGGAAAAAAACACACAAAATGGCTGGAGGAGGGGATGGCATATAAACTTTAACCCAGTGACTAGGGCTTTCATGAACGACTGGGAATTGTCATATGAATGACAATGGATAGGCATTGGGCCAAGGAAAAAGAATGAGAATGCCTTATATCCTAATAGTTATGGCTCTCAGCTAGGATGCAGGAAGCTCTAGTTCAAATCTTTGCTCTAATGACTATTTAATTAAAAAAGTGCAACAGTTTCAAGAAGAGAGATTGAGGAAATCTAATACTATAATATACCATAGCCCAATGGTTTGGGTACTTTTGTGCAGTGTAGGAGAACCGTGTTCAAATCCTTTCTCCACAGAAGGGAAGATATGACTTTGGGTCTCCAACATCCCAGAAGACTGCCAAAGCCAGTGGTGGTTGCTTGTCCTCCAGCTGTTCTTTAATATTTTTTCCAATATGTTTTGGGATAACAAGAAACATTTCATTTTTACATTACTGAAATGTTTCAACATTCTCAGGTCAGTTGAAACTATTCAGGAAACTCAATACAAATATGAGAATAGTTTTTGTTGACCTGAAGTTATATTTTTGGATGAATAAACTATTTCTCTGAAAAATTTTGCCCAGTTTAATCATGACCATGACCTTGTACCATTCAAGCCAATGAGAACTTTGATGCTAATTTCACTAAGCTTAGACTCAAGCCCCATTTAATGTAATGGAAGACATTGTAGCACTTTATGAAGTTGCTTCTACTTGATGAAGGTGAATAAACACTTTTATTAAGGATGAATAATTAGTTTCTATAGAAACCTATATTTTAAAGTAACATTATCCAATGTTTCAAAGGCTTATTTTGTAGACAGTAATACGGTATTTATTTTGAAGCACTGTTAAAAGTGTATGACAAGTTCAAACAAAGCAAAATCAGGTAAAGAAACTGTAAGTTACTGAGTTTGGAGAAAGAAGAAAGGGGATGGGAGCACAGGAAGGGAGAAGAGAAGGGAGGGGACAGACTCTTCATCAATACAATATTATATATTGATTTTGCCATAAGGAGGAAACAGATTTCACCAGTAAAGAGATATCAGCTTAGAGAACTATATTTGTGTGTCCCTAGACAAAAGGAGAGCAGAAGGTCAAAATATAACTGACTACATTTTTGTACACTAGACTGGATCTCACTTATGTGAACAAAAGCATTTGGGTACAAAATTGTGAGACTTTAGGAAATGGAGGTATGCTCAGGTAGCTGTGTTGGACCTTAGTAGAAAATGAAGAGAAATACTTTTAGAAAGTGTATTTGAACATCAGCACTTGTCTGTTTCATTTTTTTTTCTCTTGTATTTTACCTGTTATTGGTTAGAGCTGAATATAACTTTAGTTATTAGATAATTATCTGTTTCATTACTAATTGTAAAGAAATAATGGATGAAAAAAACTTAAGTCTCCAAACAACTTAAAATCTGTGGTTCTTGTTAAAGATGCCTTTTATATCCTATGTTAAAGTTAAGTTTTTTTCATTCAACACTATATCAAATTTTCAGGTATTTTCAGAAACATTCTGATACTAAGAAAGCACAGATGCTGAAATCAGAATGTGTGCTAAAACATCTAACTTACAAAACTCCATTAACAACAGAACAGGAGAATAGGCTTGGTCCATATTATTATATATATGTTTTTATACCACACTCATCACTGTAGTGACATCTGAGCGCCTTTCATTAGCAAATGAAGCCATGTGACTATGCATATGTTACATGTTTGCTCTAATTCTGGCCTCAGAGACAGAAGTGTGTGCAGTGGAGTGTCTTGTTTTGGTAGTACGTGTCTTTATTTTTAAATATAACTATACCTGTTGCTATGTGTGTATATTAGAGAAGGCAAGGTCAAAGAAATTTGACTTACACTTGGAATAGCAAGTAGTGAGGTTTATGATAGCCATCAGATTCTTGGTCACACAGATGCTTATGTTTTAGGGCCAATTTCCATAGACATCTAAAATATATGAAATAAAAAGCATCTTATTACTTGAACCATAAAAGGTCTATTTCTATTTTAACTCAGTAGACACTTTCTATAGTATGTTTTCTAGTAATAGACTTAGTTTCTTAGCTAAATAATGAGTATGGGATTTTCACACCATTTCAGTATTCTACATAAAAAGGAATGTTGTAAATACTTCAGTAAAGCAACATGCAAATGAGAGTTCTCAAGGTTTTAATGGTAACCTCGAGACATTAAACACTAAAATTCTGTAATTCTCATAACATTTAGCCACATATCACTCAAATTAGAGGTGAATTCATTCTTCCTGAAAGAGACACCTGTTTTATCACATAAATAATCAAGCTGGCAAAAGATTCTTCTTTATAAGGCTATTGGTAGAATTACTTATCTGGATGCTAATAAAGTTGAAAATAAGATATTTATTTAAGCTAAACAGTAAATAAGTCCCATGCTTGATTGCTGCAATTGACTATTATTGCACTGTTCTGATTGTTAAATACTTGTTACTGAATACATTGCTACACTAATTAGTCAGGGCCATTGCTCTTTGATTGAAATAAATGTTGAATAAATCTAATTTATGATTCATTGTTAGAATTAAGGTTATTTGTATCTATTAAATGTCTTATAGACTTAGTTTTTTAAACATGTAACTTTACTTCAACTACTGAGATTGGAGCAGTGAACAGTATTAAAGGGTCTTGTAAATTGTGAGACGTTGTTGAGCTATGATACATGTATTTTAATGTGGCACTAGAAAACAAGCTTTGATTTCAACCACCATAACTGAACCAACATGTCTCTCTTATGCATTCTATATTGTTCCTAATCTGGCAAATATGACATCTGATATCCAAGAAGAACAGCTGGTATGTGGGTCGCAGGGATGAGTGTAACTGACAATGTTTCAAATCTTTTGGGGGTTATTTTAGCAGGGGGTGGGTGAATTGCAAAACTTCAATAAAATGAGAACATTTTGCCTGTAATGTAAATACAGAGGCGCTGTTGAGCTCCTCCTCACCAGAGTTGCAAGAGAAGGAATACCCCTGGGTTTCTTCACGCTGTGAGAGATGCAAATATGGATTATCTAAAATGCATAGCTTGTAATACCCATACTTGCAGCTCTCAGAGCCTGTGGGAACATGAGCCGTCCTTCTCTGCTCTTTTGCTGCTGTCCGGGAGGGAGAGTAAACACAACATCTGTCTGTTTTTCTTCTCTGCCTGCTGCTGCAGGGAAGAATCCCAGATGCCTCTTAGTCTTCATACTATCTTTCCTGGAAAACAAACCTGATGATGCTAATGGCCATGTCTGAATTTCAAATCCCGGATGGCTGTGTTGGTTTGAAATAGACAAAGCAAGTATCTCTAGCCCCAATGCACACTAAAATGTCTGAATCTACTTTTTCAATCACTGGCATCTATTCCTGATTCTTTTATATCGTCCAGAAGCCAGAAAAATGTTGAAAAGTTGCATCCCCCTGTGGCAGTGTATGCACAACCTGTCTTCCTTTGGGGTGGATCAGGGTTGCACTGACACCGCAGACACAGTCTACCAGACTGTCCTGGGCCTCACCACGGTGCAGGCCAATGGCCAGAGTAAAAGTGGTGGTCCTTGGGTCCTGAGCTGCATGGCCTAATGGCCTGAGACAATATGGCCACACGAGCACAGGGCGGTGTGGCCTATTGGCTGGGGTCAATATAATGGCCCTCATGAGCAGGGCTGCGTGTCCTAGGGGCTAGAGTCTATAGAGAGGCCCTCGAGTGCAGAGCAGCATGACCTAGCGGCCAGAATCAATAGAGCAGCCCTCAAATGCAGGACAGCATGGCCTAATGGCTAAATCTGGGGGCTGCCACCAAAGAGGGTGATACGGTAAGAGTATCCAGGCCTACCCAACTCCACTGGGTCCTGACCCAGGGCCCTAACAGTGGCAGAGTGGTCTGCCTCTGGGTCAGCAGGGAATTCAATCACAACACGCTGATCTTACACGGGTGGGAGATACCATTCTCTTGGTCACTTTCTACTGGGCTTCCTGAAGCTGCAGTACATATGACATCAGGGTCTCAGGGCTCCTTGGCACAGGTAACTCCCTGGGCCTCCAACTCCAGCCAGTTGGCTGTATGCAACAGGCCTCCGGTCTGTCTCTCAGGATCTCCAGCTCCTGAAGGCAAGGGCTGTAACAGCTCCTGGGCTGTAGCCTCCACCAAACATACTACCTCCTCGGTGGTCAACCAAGAGTGAGCTGGGCTGCTCTCTTTTATAATAGCATAGCAGTTAGAGCATGCCGAGCATGATCTGAGGAGCAGGACTTCCTCCGCCCATTGTGTGGGATTAACACTTTCCTGGCTAGTGCAGGGTATGCAGACCCCATCACCCACCCCCCATTGTCTGACACACACTGCTCCTATTACTGTAAAACTGTTGTGGAAATCTCTGTTGCTACATTACTGAGTCCTGATCTACCCTTAAATCTTAGGTAGATATATTTATGGGCACACAGGGTTGGGAAAATCCACACCACTCAGCATTGTGTAGATTTGGTTACGTCAATGGAAGAATGCTTCCATCCATTGTGGAGATGGTGTTCCTACAGCTACATTAAACTCACTTCCATTGCTATAGGCTGCATCTATACTATGGGGTTATGCTGGAATAACAGTGGCACTGTAGCTCTGCTGCTATTGTCCCTGTTGTATAGACATTGTTCAGAAAGTGTATTCATTTTCATCTTTAAACCTTACTCCTCTGGAACCAGTTTTTGCCTAAGTCTCAGATCCTTCTGCTTCAAGATATATGTCACTGCAAACTAAGACAAAGAGGGTGATTTCTGAAACAAACTCCTGCTTTAAAAGTAGTAAATATTTTTAGAGACCTCTGGACAGAGTCTGTCTTTTGCCAACAGGAGCAGTTAGAAGTGCTGAGTAAGGTCAACAACTTCTTCTGTCATATCCTGTCCTGGAACAATGAAAGATATCAAAATCAGATAGAGTGATTTTTGAAAGTCTTTTGAAAAAGCTCTGCCATTGTGAAAACATTTTGCTACAACCAGTGCTATATTAACTGGTGATAATATTGTATTATGGAATTCCTTTCATTGAAGCCAGAATAATACATAGTTGATTTAGGATTTTTAAAATTTATTTTTGACAAAGTGCCATATTTCAATCCAAAACCATTTTTTAAGGTCAAGCTACCTCATGGAAAAGAATGGTGACTGATTGTGGAAATTCTTGGCATAGGATTAATTGGGGAAGAAAAACAAAAATATACAATCACTAATTTTAATGTATAGGTAATCTAATTTAGATTGTGAAATTAATTCACATGTATGAATAGGCCATTTGTATAGCACTGAAAGTATAACAGAGGAACATCTACATAACATTCCAGTTTTGATTGGGGGAAAAACAAACAAACACTCTCATTGAAAGTGTGACGTATATAGGAAAAATCCTGGCTCCTGCATATTTGAAGATGCTAAGACTGGGATCCTACATAGCACTATCCTGCACTGTAGGGCCCCAATTCATGCTTAATGACAAACAAATAAATGATCCATCCCTATTCTGGAAAGTACTCAAATATGTGCTCACATCCCACAGTTAAGTGATTTTCTGAATCTGGACCTAGCAAATTGTGCAGTGTGTGAATGAAGGTGAGTGCTTAGTGCACTGAGGTGTATGCATGAAGTTCTAGGCGCTTTCTTCTCCCGTCCACAGCATGCCTATATAGCACATTATAGGATTTGGACTTTATTTTTTAATCGAGAGCAGCAAGACAGCAATAAAAAGCATTAGCAGCAGCAGGACAAAAGAGAGGATTTCATAGGACATTCATGTTGTGGTAATATGTAAAAAAAAAATCTCTGAAATGAGACCCCATAATGCAAGAGTACCATAAGGCAATTTAACTCTGGTGTAAACTGGAACAAGTCCCACTGAAAACTATGGGCCTGATTCTCCACTCAACTACACAGGTCTAAATTAGGAATAATTGAATTGAAGTCAATAGAGTTACACTAGTGTAAAACCATTGAGAGGGGAGAACTGGGCCAGTGTGATTTGCTTCTGCTTAGGGTTTATAGTGTCTAGATACTATAGATATGCAATCTTGTAGGCTAACAAGAATAATATAAAAAGAGATGTAACGGAGAAAGATGCCAGCAGTCAGCATGTTGTACAATTACATGTCAGCAGGACCATGATTTGTTTTTTAAATCAGTAGAGTTTATGTGACAGCATGCAGCTTTCCCCCCTGCCCAGTTTTTTCCAGTTTCCGCCCCCCCCCCCCCCTTTGGTTTTATGAGATCCTACCCATCACTGCTGCTTGAAAGAATCTGCCAAGCACTCTGCTCATCTGACATTAATTTCCTGAAAATAATTATTGTAGTAACTGTCAGAGACTTGAGAAGCCACTCTGGGGAGACTGATGGAATCTTCTGGTAGGCCCAGGATTCTAGGCAGGAAGAGCGAATGGATCAGCTAAAACAGCAGGAGAGTTACAGCAGCATAGGAGCCAACAAACAAAGCTGTAAACGGGAGTTTGAGTGGGACTTCTGTTGGAGGAGAAGGTATTCTGTTGCAAGAGAAGGTATTTGTAGGTATTTGTATTTGTAGAGGCTAGTAGGGGCAGTGTCCTGGGAGAGAAGCTGAGTCCTGATTAGGGGCCAGGGCTTCTCTGGCTAGGGGTCCTATAAAGGTAGCCAGCCAGTCAGGTAGGGGCATAGACATCTGCAGTGGCACAGGAGCCAGCAAACAGATCTGTAAACTGGGGAGTTTGAGTGGGAGCTTGCAAGGGAAGCTTGAGGGGAAGACTAAGAGGCAGGCTAGTGAAGGGAGTGTGTGGTGGTCTGGCAGTGTTTTGGTGCTTGTTGGGGGTTTGTATTGCTGTGGGTGGTGGTGTTTTCGTTTGAATGTGAGAAAAGCCAAACAGTAAAAATTAAGATGTTTGTACACTAATGCGAGGAGCCTAGGTAACAAAATGGAGGAACTAGAGCTACAGGTGCAGGAAGTAAAACCAGATATTATAGGGATAACAGAAACATGGTGAAATAGTAGTCATGACTGGAGTATTGAAGGGTATGTGCTGTTTAGGAAAGACAGAAATAAAGGCAAAGGTGGTGGAGTAGCATTGTATATCAATGATGAGGTAGACTGTAAAAAAATAAGAAGTGATGGAATTGATAAGAGTCTGTCTGGGCAAAAATCATATTGGGGAAGAAAGCTACTAGAGCCTCCCCCAGGATAGTGCTTGGGCTGTGCTATAGACCACCGGGATCCAATTTGGATATGGATAGAGACATCTTTAATGTTTTTAATGAAGTAAATATTAAAGTCTCCCATGATCACACGATTCCCATTAACGTCTCAAATATAGACTGGAGGACCAGTGCTAGTAAAAAATAGTAATAATAATAGGGATCAGATTTTCCTAGATGTGATAGCTGATAGATTCCTTCACCAAGTAGTTGCTGAACCAACAAGAGGGGATGCCCTTTTAGATTTGGTTTTGGTGAGTAGTGAGGACCTCATAGAAGAAATGGTTGTAGGAGACAACCTTGGTTCGAGCGATCATGAGCTAATTCAGTTCATCTGTGACTAGGGTATTTTATTTCAAAAGGGCTAACTTTAAAAAATTAAGGAAATTAGTTAGGGAAGTGGATTGGACTGAAGAACTTGTGGATCTAAAGGAGGAGGAGGCCTGGATTTTTTTCAAGTCAAGCTTGCAGAAACTATCAGAAGCCTGCATCCCAAGAAAGGGGGGGGAAAAAAACTCATAGGCAGGAATTGTAGACCAAGCTGGATGAGCAAGCATCTCAGAGAGGTGATTAAGAAAAAGCAGAGAGCCTACAGAAAGAGTGGAAGATGGGAGGGATCAGCAAGGAAAGCTACCTTATTGAGGTAAGAACATGTAGGGATAAAGTGAGAAAGGCCAAAAGCCATGTAGAGTTGGACCTTGCAAAGGGAATTAAAACCAATAGTAAAAGGTTCTATAGCCATATAAATAAGAAGAAAACAAAGAAAGAAGAAGCGGGACCGCTAAACACTGAGGATAGAGTGGAGGTTAAGGATAATTTAGGCATAGCCTAATATCTAAACAAAGACTTTGCCTAAATCTTTAATGAGGAGCTTAGGGATAATGGTAGGATGACAAATGGGAATGAGTATATGGAGGTAGATATTACCACGTCTGAGGTAGAAGCCACACTCGAACAGCTTAATGGGACTAAATCGGGGGGGCCCAGATAATCTTCATCCAAGAATATTTAAGGAACTGGCACATGGAATTGCAAGCCCATTAGCAAGAATTTTTAATGAATCTGTAAACTCAGGGGTTGTACTGTATGACTGGAGAATTGCTAACATAGATCCTATTTTAAGAAAGGGGGAAAAAGTGATTGGGGTAACTACAGGCCTGTTAGTTTGACATCTGTAGTATGCAAGGTCTTGGAAAAAATTTTGAAGGAGAAAGTAGTTAAGGACATTGAAGTCAATAGTAATTGGGACAAATACAACATGGTTTTACAAAAGGTAGATCGTGCCAAACCAACCTGATCTCTTTCTTGGAGAAGGTAACAGATTTTTTTAGACAAAGGAAACACAGTGGATCTAATTTACCTTGATTTCAGTAAGGCATTTGATATGGTTCCACATGGGGAATTATTAGCTAAATTGGAAAAGATGGAGATCAATATGAAAATTGAAAAGTGGATAAGGAACTGGTTAAAGGGGAGACAACAATGGGTCATACTGAAAGGTGAACTGTCAGGCTGGAAGGAGGTTACTAGTGGAGTTCCTCAGGGATTGGTTTTGTGACCAATCTTATTACTGACCTTGGCACAAAAAGTGGGAATGTGCCAATAAAGTTTGTGGATGACACAAAGCTGAGAGGTATTGCCAATACAGAGTGGGACCAGGATATCCTACAGGAAGATCTGGATGCCCTTGTAAACTGGAGTAATAGTAATAGGATGAAATTTAATAGTAAAAAGTGCAAGGTGATGCATTTAGGGATTAATAAGACTTTTGATTATAAACTAGGGACACATCACTTGGAAGTAACAAAGGAGGAGAAGGACCTCGGAGTATTGGTTGATCACAGAATGACTATGAGCCGCCAATGTGATATGGCTGTGAAAAAAGCTAATGTGGTCTTGGGATGCATAAGGCGAGGTATTTCCAGTAGAGATAAGGAGGTGTTAGTACCGTTATACAAGGCACTGGTGAGATCTCACCTGAAATAGTGTGTGCAGTTCTGGTCTTCCATGTTTAAGAAGGATGAATTCAAACTGGAACAGGTACAGAGAAGGGCTACTAGGATGATCTGAGGAATGGAAAGCTTGTCTTATGAAAGAAGACTCCAAGAGCTTGGCTTGTTTAGCCTAACCAAAAGAAGGTTGAGGGGAGATATGATTGCTCTCTATAAATATATCAGAGGGAAAATATCAGGAAGGGAGAGGAATTATTTAAGCTCAGTACCAATGTGGACACAAGAACAAATGAATATAAACTGGCCATCAGGAAGTTTAAACTTGAAATTAGATGAAGGTTTCTAACCATCAGAGGAGTGAAATTCTGGAATAGCCTTCCAAGGGGAGCAGTGGAGGCAAAAGACATCTAGCTTCAAGAATAAACTTGATAAGTTTATGGAAGAGATGGTATGATGGGATAGCCTAATTTTGGCAATTAATTGATCTTTGACTATTAGTGTCAAATATGCCCAATGGCCTGTGATGGGACACTAGACTGGGTGGGATTGAGTTACTACAAAGAATTATTTCCCGGGTGTCTGGCTGGTGAGTCTTGCCCACTTGCTCAGTGTTTAGCTGATTACCATATTTGGGGTTGGGAAGGAATTTTCCTCCAGGGCAGATTGGCAGAGGCACTGGGGATTTTTTGCCTTCCTCTGCAGCATGGGGCACAGGTCACTTGCTAGACGATTCTCTGCACCTTGAAGTCTTTAAACCACAAGTTGAGGACTTCAATAGCTCAGACATAGGTCAGGGGGTTGTTATAGGAGTGGGTGGGTGAGATTCGGTGGCCTGCGTTGTGCAGGAGGTCAGAGTAGATGATCATAATGGTCCCTTCTGACCTTAAAGTCTATGACAGGGGTTGGCAACTGCTGGCACGCGGCTCGCCAGGGTAAGGACCCTGACGGGACGGGCCAGTTTGTTTACCTGCCGCATCCGCAGGTTCGGCTGATCTCGGCTCCCACTGGCCGCGGTTTGCCAGTGGGATGGGATGGCCAGGGCTTCCTGTCACCCCCATTGGCCTGGAGTGGTGAACACCAAACAAACTGGCCCGGCCTGCCAGGGTGCTTACCCTGGTGAGCCATGTGCCAGAGGTTGCCGACCCCTGGTCTTAGTTACTGCAGACTGGTGACCAATTGCTCTGTAGCTTGTTGCATCTCTACCTCCTGTAAATTGTCATGTCTACTGAGAGCAGACCGTATTCAGTAAGTTGTACCCCATGGTGTTCCTGTTCTTATGTCTATAGGTGCCATTAAAAGTGATTATAGGAAAAGCAAGGCACAGACTTGGCTGACAACTGAGTAGTTTTGCTAAGTTCTGTACCTTTTAGTGACAAAGGAGATAAACAATCTTTCCCCATACTTGTTATACATTTCCTTCTAAATAAAGGACTATTCCGTAGTGAATCCTTAAAAATCTAGGCTGGTAGTAGGGTTTATTCCTTTATACCACATACTCCAAAACCTTTAACAGATGCACTGAGGGTGAAATGTGCAGACTTAGAGATCTTTTGACTTCAGCATTTGATATATTGTTGAAATAAATGAGCATTTTTACTCCCAGAAACCTATGATGAATTAGTGGTCTCATTACTGCAGTAAAATTCCTTGGGGCAATGCACAGGCCAAACACTAATACCCTCCATCTCTTCTTTCCTGGAGAACCTTTGAAGAGTTTGCAATTCAGATGCATAGGAATGCTGAAAAATGCTTTGTTTATGTCTGTTATTTCTATCAATCCCCTTTTGTAAACCAAGACCTTTAAGGCCTTGAAACTGTCCATGTTTGGCAGCCGTGAACTGATTAAGTGGTTTTAATTTTAGAACTGGGTGATACCTTCCTGTAGAGTTGAATATTGCAGTCATGGAGCTTATCTATACCCAGAACTGTTTGTAGTTGCTACCATCTCTAAGGATTCAGAAACTTCTGATTTTTCACCTTGAGGTAGGGAGGCTGTACAATTTCAGGGACCACCCCAGGCCAGTAAGGGGTTTGCGTGCTGTCTGCCTTTGAATGCTGTGGCTGTGCAGTTTTGTTCCAGAGTTCTGACACAAACCTCACCCTTGATTTGCCCAACCTGGTTACTCTTTGCAAGCTGACCTTAGTATCCTTCACTACTGTGAATTCAGTTGTCAATCCTACTGCCACTTCAAAGCTTTTACTCCAGTGCCCTTATAGGGTATACACAAATGCAAGAAGCCTGGGAAACAAGCAGGGAGAAGTGGAAGTCCTGGCACAGTCAAGGAACTATGATGTGATTGGAATAACAGACTTGGTGGGATAAATCACATGACTGGAGTACTGTCATGGATGGATATAAACTGTTCAGGAAGGACAGGCAAGGCAGAAAAGGTGGGGGAGTTGCATTGTATGTAAGAGAGGAGTATAACTGCTCAGAGCTCCGGTATGAAATTGCAGAAAAACCTGAGAGTCTCTGGATTAAGTTTAGAAGTGTGAGCAACAAGGGTGATGTCGTGCTGGGAGTCTGCTAGAGACCACCAGACCAGGGGGATGAGGTGGACGAGGCTTTCTTCAGGCAACTAGCAGAAGTTACTGTATCGCAGGCCCTGGTTCTCATGGGAGACTTTAATCACCCTGATATCTGCTGGGAGAGCAATATAGTGGTGCACAGAGAATCCAGAAAGTTTTTGTAAAGTGTAGGGGACAATTTCCTGGTGCAAGTGCTGGAGGAACCAACTAGGGGCAGAGTTCTTCTAGACCTGCTGCTCACAAACTGGGAAGAAGTAGTAGGGGAAGCAAAAGTGGATGGGAACCTGGGAGGCAGTGACCATGAGATGGTCAAGTTCAGGATCCTGACACAAGGAAGAAAGGAGAGCAGCATTATACGGACCCTCGACTTCAGAAAAGCAGACTTTGACTGCCTCAGGGAACTGATGGGCAGGATCCCCTCGGAGAATAACATGAGGGGGAAAGGAGTCCAGGAGACCTGGCTGTATTTTAAAGAATCCTTACGGAGGTTGCAGAAAAAAACCATCCCGATGTGTAGAAAAAATAGTAAATATGGCAGGCGACCAGCTTGGCTTAACAGTGAAATCCTTGCTGATCTTAAACGCAAAACAGAAGCTTACAAGAAGTGGAAGATTGGACAAATGACCAAGGAGGAGTATAAAAATATTGCTCAGGCATGCAGGAGTGAAATCAGGAAGGCCAAATCACATTTGGAGTTGCAGCTAGCAAAAGATGTTAAGAGTAACAAGAAGAGTTTCTTCAGGTATGTTAGCAACAAGAAGAAAGTCAAGGAATATGTGGGCCCCTTACTGAATGAAGCAGGCAACATTGTGACAGAGGATGTGGAAAAAGCTAATGTACTCAATGATTTTTTTGCCTCTGTCTTCACAAACGAGGTCAGCTCCCTGACTGCTGCACTGCACAGCAGAGTGTGGGGAGAAGGTGACCAGCCCTCTGTGGAGAAAGATGTGGTTCAGGACTATTTAGGAAAACTGGATGAGCACAAGTCCATGGGGCCGGATGCGTGGTATCCGAGGGTGCTAAAGGAGTTGGCGGATGTGATTGCAGAGGCATTGGCCATTATCTTTGAAAACTCATGGCAATCGGGGGAGGTCCGGATGACTGGAAAAAGGCTAATGTAGTGCCCATCTTTAAAAAAGGGAAGGAGGAGGATCGGGCGAACTACAGGCCAGTCAGCCTCACCTCAGTCCCTGGAAAAATCATGGAGCAGGTCCTCAAGGAATCAATTCTGAAGCACTTAGAGGAGAGGAAAGTGATCAGGAACAGTCAGCATGGATTCACCAAGGGCAAGTCATGCCTGACTAACATCATTGCCTTCTATGAGGAGATAACTGGGTCTGTGGATGAGGGGAAAGCAGTGGATGTGTTATTCCTTGACTTTAGCAAAGCTTTTGATACAGTCTCCCACCGTATTCTTGTCAGCAAGTTAAAGTAGTATGGGCTGGATGAATGGACTGTAAGGTGGATAGAAAGCTGGCTAGATCGTCGGGCTCAACGGGTAGTGATCAACGGCTCCATGTCTAGTTGGCAGCTGGTATCAAGCAGAGTGCCCAAAGGGTCGGTCCTGGGGCCGGTTTTGTTCAATATCTTCATTAATGATCTGGAGGATGGCGTGGATTGCACTCTCAGCAAGTTTGCAGATGGCACCAAACTGGGAGGAGTGGTAGATACGCTGGAGGGTAGGGAATAGGATACAGAGGGACCTAGACAAATTAGAGGATTGGGCCAAAAGAAACCTGATGAGGTTCAACAAGGACAAGTGCAGAGTCCTGCACTTAGGACGGAAGAATCCCATGCACTTTTACAGACTAGGGACCGAATGGCTAGGAAGCAGTTCTGCAGAAAAGGACCTAGGGGTTACAGTGAACGAGAAGCTGGATATGAGTCAAGAGTGTGCCCTTGTTGCCAAGAAGGCTAACGGTATTTTGGGCTGTATAAATAGAGGCATTGCCAGCAGATCGAGGGACGTGATCATTCCCCTCTATTAGACATTGGTGAGGCCTCATCTGGAGTACTGTGTCCAGTTTTGGGCCCCACATTACAAGAAGGATGTGGAAAAATTGGAAAGAGTCCAGCGGAGGGTAACAAAAATGATTAGGGGTCTGGAGCACATGACTTATGAGGAGAGGCTGAGGGAACTGGGTTTGTTTAGTCTGCAGAAGAGAAGAATGAGGGGGGATTTGATAGCTGTTTTCAACTATCTGAAAGGGGCTTCCAAAGAGGTTGGATCTAGACTGTTCTCAGTGCTACCTGATGACAGAACAAGGAGTAATGGTCTCAAGTTGCAGTGGGGGAGGTCTAGGTTGGATATTAGGAAAAACTTTTTCACTAGGAGGGTGGTAAAGCACTGGAATGGGTTACCTAGGGAGGTGGTGGAATCTCCTTCCTTAGAGGTTTTTAAGGTCAGGCTTGACAAAGCCCTGGCTGGGATGATTCAGTTGGGGGATTGGTCCTGCTTTGAGCAGGGGGTTGGACTAGATGACTTCCTGAGGTCCCTTCCAGCCCTGATATTCTATGATTCTACATGGGGATAAAAATCCAGCAGCAGGCCTGGATCAGCTGACTTGGGCTCATAGGGCTCAGGCTGTGGGGCTGAAAAACTGCTTTAGCAGAGGTTTGGGCTGCAGCCTGAGCTCTGGGACCCTGTGGGGTGGAGGAGTTTGGAGCTCAGACTCCAGCTCAAAACGGAATGTCTATACAGCAAATTTTAGCCCCAAGGTCAGAGACCTGCTAGCCTGAGTCAGCTGACTCAGGACAGCCATGGCTATGTAGATGTTCCGCTATACTGCTTTCTCCATGGGATTTTCTATTTAGGTTTAAAATGCTGGTCAAAACCAGATTTGCTGATTAATTTTTCATCTTCAGAATGCTATGTTTTATCTTTTAAATACAGGTATATTGAACTGTATATTTTTAGTAAATTCATATATTGAAAGACTGAGGCCAAAAGGGATCATTGTAATCATCTAGTTGACCTCCTGTATAACACAGGTGATAGAACTTTCTCAAAATATTTCCTAGAGCATATCTTTTAGGGGAAAAAAAAATCAAATATTGATTTTAAAATGGTCAGTAATGGAGAATCAGCCACAACCCTTGGTAAGTTGTTCCAATGGTTAATTACTGTCACTATTAAAAATGTACCCCTTATTTCCAGTCTGATTTTCTGTAACTTCCAGCCATTGGGATCATGTTACATCTTTCTCTGCTATACTGAAGAGCCGATTGCTATATATTTGTTCCCCAAGTAAATACTTATAGACTAATCATTACGCCTCTAGCCTTCTCTTTTCTAAGCTAAATTATCTTGTTGACTGGATTTTATACTTGGCCAGAGGACCAGTCGCAGGAATGTCTCCCCTTTCCCCCTCCCCTTCCCCGCGTCTATCATCAGGGTCTTATTTCCCCCAAAGGAAAAACTGATGGATAGGGTGCAAAACAAGAACAGATTTATAGGACAGACAACAGTTAACAAGGCTAAGAATAAATCAGGTAAGTAACAGGTAGGTAACTATAAGGCTCCCAAACTATAACTGAGAAAACAAGGGAACCAAATACAAAAGGGCACTGGCTGTGACAAAAAGGGCTTAGCTCCCTTCCCAAGATTGACCCCAGGTAGGTTAGATGGAGGACAAATGGGTCTCTACCATATCCTGCAGCTTATTCCTGGCACTGGCAAAACAGGACTGGCTCTGGACCCAATGGTAAGGCAGGTGGAAGGGAGGACCCCAAGTAATGCCGACAGCAGCTCTGTCATGTTCTTCTTGCAGCTCTTCTTCCCTGTCTCGTTGTGGGTGGATGTCTGAGGCAGTATCAGAATGGCAGATGACGGCTCATTCTTGCATGCAGGTAAGAAACCCTCCCTACACCCTATGTGTGGCACAAATGTCTACCCTCCAGGGTAAGCAATAGCCAACTGCCACACTCTGCCTCAGATTGTCAGCAGCAGCACCACACGCTACCTCCAAGATGGGCATCCCCCGTCTGACAGACGTGCTGACCCTCTTAGATCGTACAATTGCTGGGCAGATTACAGGTCAGGTGACCCACCCAGCTTCCTGCCTCAGGGCAAAAGGGGTGCCAAAAAAGTGTAACAGGAGCTGAGGAAGAAGGACAACCAATATGGATTCCCTGTTGTTAAAGGGATCCAAGATGGCGCAAATGAGATAACAGTAAAATAAAAAATAAAAATCTCCCTACCATCTCAAAGAGCTCGATACATCACTAAGAGGCACGTTTTCTAATTCTTTTATTATTCTTGTGGTTCTTATCTGAACCCCTTTCTAATTTATCAATATCCTTCTTGAATTGTGTGCACCAGAACTGGACACAGTATTCCAATTGCAATACACCAGTGCAAAATATAGAAGGAAAATAATCTCTTGGTCCTACTCAAGATTCCCTTGTTTATTCATCCAAGGAAAGCGTTTTTTGGGCCCATTATCTCAATGGGAGCTCATGTTTAGCTAATTATCCACCACGAACCCCATATGTTTTCAAAGTCACTGCTTCCCAGGATAGAGTTCTATCCTGGAAGTCTGACCTATGTTCCTTTTTCCTAGATGTATGCATTTATATTAGGCATATTAAAAACACATTGTTTGCTTGCGCCCACTTTACCAATTAATCCAGATTGCTCTCAACTAGTGACTTATCCTCTTTATTATTATTTACCAATACCTTAATTTTTCTCATATTTGAAAACTTTATCAGTGATGATTTTATTTAGTTTTCCAGGTCATAGATAAAAAAATTAAATAATTTAGGGCTACGTACTGATCCCCGTGTAACCATACCCACCATATGATGATTCCCCACTTACAATTACATTTTGAAACATATCTATTAGCCAGTTTTTAATCCATTTTGTGTGGCATTTAATTTTTCTCTATTTTTAAACCAAAACTTTAGGCAATATTAAGCCAAATGCCACAACAAAGTCTTAAGTATATGACACCAACACTATTACCTTTATCAAACTTGTAATCTCATTTAAAAAAATATTATGTTTGTTTGACATGATTTATTTTCCATAAACTCATGTTGATTTACATTTTTTACATTATTCTGCTTTAAAACTTGATTAACCAAGTCCTGTATCAGCCACACCATTATCTTACTCAGATTGATATCAGACTGACAAGCTTATATCTTTCTTAAATACATAATATGAAGTGATTCTAGATAATACCCTACACTTAAACAGTACCTTCCATCTGAAGATCTTAACACATCAATCAAGGTAGTTAAGGCAGAGGCAGTTAATTACTATTTGTTTTTACACAAGGAAACTCAGGTCATGTCTACACTTAAAATACTATAGCGGTGCAGCTGCACCATTGTCACACTTCAAAGTTTACACTACCTATGCTGACAGGAGGGGTTCTCCCATTGGTGTAGGTAATCCACCTCCCTGAGAGGCAGTATCTACATGGATAGAAGAATTCTTCAATTGACCTAGCGCTGTGTACATCAAGGGTTAGGTAATAGGTTGGTATAGCTATGTCCCTCCGGGGTCTGGAGTTTTCCCACAGCCCAGAGATCTATAGCTATAGTGATGTAAGCTCCTAGCATATACCAGCCCTAAGAAAATGTAAGGAAATATTTTCAAACCAAGGAACCTAAATATAAGAACTTAAAATCCATATTATGTCACGTAATCAGAAGTGATCTGAAAATGGTGGGGCAAGGCACCTTCTTCATCTCATCAAACCAAGCACTTCCCCCACTGGCAATGGTATGCCTGGTGTAAATCAGCCCCATGCCACTCTGGGCAGCATTTGTCCTCCCCCTTTTGTACTCCTTTGGCCTATTTCTTGGATAGGCCTCAGGGTAAGCCTATAGGGTGATCCTCCACCAAACAAAAGGGGAATAGTCCCATAAACACAAAAACAGAGGGTGATACCTTCCCCTGCCTCCTTGCTGGGGCTGGGTGTTGCCCTGTAGTCTGCCTCAGGGTGTCAGTCCTTCCCTTAGCAGGAACTCAGGCTTGTCTGCTTCCCCTATGGGGAGGAGCATAGCCTCCCCTCCTGGAGACCCTTGCCTTGCCTTGCCTTGCCTTGCCTTGCCTTGCCTTGCCTTGCCTGCTGCTACTAGCCTGGTAGCCATGTGGCTTGCTGTCTTTCCTGGTTTTAAAAGGTTTCAGGCCTCCCTTAACTGGATCCAGGTGTTCCTAATTGATCTGAGGTAAGCCCTTCTCCGCTTACAGGGAAGAGGGCCTTTAACATTCTAGGGCTAACATATCTGCTTTCCCACACCTTCTTGCAGCCGTCTGGCCTGACTTTGTCACAATGGGCTCGATCCAATTCCCACTATATTTTGTGGGAACTAGATGAGACTGTTTTCAAAATGCTGAATGCCCTAACTCTCATTGACTTCAAAATCTGTATATCAGTGGGAGGTAAGGGATGTGAAGTTTAAAGAGGGATATGCATGCACTGAATGTTTTTCTTTTAAAAAGCTATTGGCTTTCAATCAGAGAGGTTGTTATGATGATTACACATTGTAAATCAAGTAATGAAAACAGTAATTCAGTATTCTGCCCCAGAATGGGGAACAGCCTAACTAAATTCATAAATCCCAAAGTAATCAGTTTTTATTGTTTTGCCTGTTCTGCTGGTGGTGAATGGTTTGTCATGCCAACTCTAAAAGAGAATGTGAGGGGTGGATGACTCTTTAAACATTGCAAAATTCAAGAAATTGTGCTGAGAAAAAAGTATTTGACTATTTATTAATGTTCCAAAAATAATTTTAAATTATGTGTGCAACTCTTTGAATCAACTACATTTCTGCATACATACCTCCTTTCTTCCCTCTGATTGAAGGGGTGTCAGCCAGACATTTTACCTTGAATGGGCCTTTGAAATATGTGTTAACTACTTATGCTAAACAGTATGCTCATAAGCTTGTCTCTCTCAACAACAGAAGTTGATCCAATAAAACATATTACCACACCAACCTTGTCTCTCTGATATTCTGGGACCAACACAGCTACAACAACTCTGCAAGCCCACACGCAGGTATAACTCTTTCTATGACTGCATGATTCTGTTCCGTGGGTGTCAGTTTCTTGCTTAAGAAAGTAATGGGGTGCTTCTTATTGCTTTTCCCTGCTTATCCACTGTTCCCAAACCAACGTCTGATGGTCACTACAAAATTCAACCATTTTGCCAAAATCTGAGCTGGCAAGAACATATTTTCTTTACCTTATTAAATTGCTCCTAACAGTATTGTGAGTAAAAAGAACAGGAGTACTTGTGGCACCTTAGAGACTAACAAATTTATTAGAGCATAAGCTTTCTTTAGTCTCTAAGGTGCCACAAGTACTCCTGTTCTTTTTGTGGATACAGACTAACACGGCTGCTACTCTGAAACCAGTATTGTGAGTGTACATCTGTGTTCACCATTCTCTTTTTACACAACTCTCTGATTGCAGCTACAGTATCACTGAACCTACATGCAAATCACTGGTAATAGTTCATCAGGCTTATAAAAGATTGAACCGGCTTTTTGGTCTGGGGCACGTGTCAATTTACAATGGCTTCAACCTTTAAGGAATTAGGAGAGATCTGACGCTCCCTACCCAAGCCAGGACAGGTAAGGAATGGTGTCCCTAGCCTCTGTTTGTCGAGGGTGGAGATGGATGGCAAAAGAGAGATCATTTGATCATTACCTGTTAGGTTCACTCCCTCTGGGACACCTGGCATTGGTCACTGTCCGTAGACAGGATACTGGGCTGTATGGACCTTGGTCTGACCCATTCTTATGTTAATGACCCAAATAAAGAACCTTTGCTGCTCCTGTTTTAGAGGCTTTCACAGTCAGGCCTGCCTCTTTGAGCTTTGACAATACAATCCACAAGTGTTTCTTGTGATCAGACCAAGAGTTGCTATATCATCAACATATGTTCTTGCAAAATTGTGTAAACTGCTTAACACCTGGTTGACAAGCCTCTGAAAAGTGACTCCTGCATTAATTAACCCCAATGATAACATTTTGAATTCATACCGTCCCATATCAGTAATAAAGGCAGATTTTTTTTCTGTGTATCAGGGTCCAAAGGAATCTGGACCTTTCACAAGGTCAAATGTGCTAAGCCAATGGCTCTCAACCTTTCCAGACTACTGTACCCCTTTCAGGAGTCTGATTTGTCTTGCGTACCCCCAAGTTTTACCTCACTTAAAGACTATTTGCTTTCAAAATCAGGCATAAAAATACAAAAGTGTCAGAGCACACTTTTACTGAAAAATTGCATACTTTCTCATTTTTAACATATAATTATAAAACCAATTGGAATATAAATATTGTACTTACATTTCAGTGTATAATATCTAGACCAGTATAAACAAGTCATTGTCTGTATAAAATTTTAGTTTGTACTGCCTTCGCTAGTGCTTTTTATGTAGCCTGTTGTAAAACTAGACAAATATCTAGATGAGTTGATGTACCCCCTGGAAGACCTCTGCATATCCACAGGGGTACGTGTATTCCCGGTTGAGGACCACTGTGCTAAGATACCTTACTTTGCTTAAAATATCAAGCATATCAACAATTCTGTGCATAGGATAAGCATTGAGTTTTCTACAATCAATACAAAATCTTAGTGTTTTATTTCTTTAAGGACCAAGGCAACCAGTGATGCCCAAGAACTGTCACACTCTTTAATCACACCCATATCCAACGTGCTCTGTATTTCTGTGTGAATTTGCTCCTGCATCTTGCCAGTGCCTGGCTGGGTATAGGCTGAGATCCCCCAGTGATGATTTTATGGGTCATCATGTGACTCCTCCCTTGCTTGCTGGAGAACATTTACTTGTATGCCTACACCACAGACATGATCTCTGACTTTTCAGCTGGTGTTAACCCACAGCATACCTCAGTATTTTCAAGTGATGAGTCATTTTGGCATTCAGCTATCACATCAGTCAAACATGACACCTTAATTTTTTTCCTTCAACACAACAAATCCTATTTACCATTGCTTCCCTAGTGTGGTAAGCTTTAAGCCTATTTACATGAAACATCTGTGGGGCACCTTTACTGTGAAGTCTTTAAACATATGTACATTAACTTACCTCTTCTACTACTTCAAAAGGTCCCTCCCATCAATTTTGCATTTTGTATTTGTTTCACAAGGATAAGCACCAACACCAAGTCCTCTACTTCAAAAGAGCGTTTACAAGCATGTTTATCACACTGTGCCTATTTTGATTTGGCTGTGAGTGAGGATAGTTTGAACCATATCCATCATATTCCTTAACTGTTTTCTGAAGCTTTGTGCATACTCAGACACTGGCTCTCCCTCTGCCTCAGTGTCCCCTTCTCAGGAATCTTTGAGATCTAGAGGTCTCCTCATTTTCTGTAGAGAAGACCAAATGGGGCAAACCCTGTCAACTCTTGGGGCACTTTCCTATAAGCAAATAACAGGTATGGTAACATTTAATTTCCCTCCCAGGGTCCCGTTGTTGGTATATATCCCCAACATTGATTTCAGTGTCCCACTGAACTTTTCCCCTAAATCATTTGCCTGTTGGTGATATGGAGCACCATTTATTTGTTTTACTCCATTCAATTTCCATAATTCACTGAACTGCTCAAACATGAAAGTTGACCTATGAGCTCATAAAATCTCTTTAGGGAAACCCACTCTGCTGAAAATAGTGAAAAGAGCTTTTGTCACAAAGTCAGCATCTATATTAGATAGAGCTACTAACTCTGGATATCTAGTGGCAACATTCGTTACAACCAAGATATATCTCTTCCCCCGTCACGTTGTCTGCAGTGGTTCACAACTGTGAACAGGGAAAACTCTCAGAAAAAAAGGGCAGACACCCCAAACTGGTGGTGTGTTCTATTATTAAATTTTACTAAGCCTGTAAAAAATGTGAACTCCTGGATCACTACACCAGTCTTACCATGGAGTGACAGACAGTCCCCTTAGACCTTCTAGCCTAACTTGCCACCCAGACAAAAGATTATTAAAACCAAAAATCACATTACATTAGGTTACTCCCAATCCCAAAGGATCAGTCACTTACCCCAAATCAATTGGTACTCTGGATCTTACACCAAAAACAACCCTGGTAGACAATTCTCTAGTAAACTAACTAAAGATTTATTAGCTAAGAAAAAGAAATGAGAGGTACTGGGAGGTTAAAGCAGGTAAAATATATTAACAGGTGATTCAAAGTTTGTTCCAAAAGATAGCAGAGATGTAAAACACATCTCCAGGGCCCCCTCCAAGCAGGACATCACCACCTACCTCAGCGGCTCCCTGGAGGCTGAGTTCGGAAGAGAGGGGGGAGACCTGTCCTCTCTCTGGTCCTGCGCCCGCAATGCCTCTAGACGCCTGGGTAAGAGGATCGGCTGCTGCTGGAAGTGGTGCGAGGAGCGCCGGGAGCTGGGAATATTGGTGCCACGCTTAAAGACCCTGGACCACACCATCGTCACCCCGACCACCAGAGCTATGCTGGAAAGGACCCTGAAGGACACCATCTGCTGCCACTATGCCGAGAACCTCAAGCGGAAGCCGGACCAGGGCAAGGTGTTTGAGGTGTCCAGCAAGTGGGACGCCAGCAACCACTTCCTCCTCGGGGGCAGCTTCATCAGGTTCGCCGACTGGCAGTTCGTCCACAGGGCCCGACTCAACTGCGTCCCCCCCAACGGAGCCATCCGCTACGGCAACTGGGACAAGCGCTGCAGGAAGTGCGGCTATGCAAATGAGACCCTGCCCCACGTCCTGTGTGGATGCAAACAGCACTCCGGAGCCTGGCAGCACGG
>NW_020664372.1:10077506-10090094 GCF_002925995.2 Terrapene triunguis
TACAGATCTTCACCTCTCGTTCATTCAGCTTCCTAAATACTTATCTATTTCTTGATATGTCTGTTCTCTGGTGGATATTTTGCTACAATCCAACTTGATAGTTAGATGGGCAACTGTTTTACCAGTAAGTCAGATTTTTTTTGCTACATGCAGACTTTATGGCCACCACATGAGTTGATGAAATGAAACAGGCATAACTGGTTGTTGAGGACTCACTTAGTGAATATTTAAAAATCTTGAAAACCTTTATAAAATGAAAGGACCAATTAGTGGGATGATCAAAGGCTCAGCCTAATAAACTTCTCCCAGATTTGAATCTACACAATTGGGTGATAACTGGATTTAAGAATAGGGATAGGTCTTGATTCTTTATTCATAGAAGAGTGAAGGATTTGCAGAGAAGGAGGAAAGACATAGCAGAGCCCTAAAATCCAACCCACAAATACCAGATTTTATTCTAGAAAGGAACTAAATCCTGGGGTCAAGTTTATTTTCATGACCCTCTGACACCTCAAGTTCAGGAGATACAGAAATTGAGGTCCACTTATGACCTATACCTATTATTTCCAATATAAAAAGATTATTTCAAAATGAAATTGTTATTAGTATAGAACATAGGTGCTGGGGGTGGGATGGGATGGGCAATGGGGCATTCCCCCTACACCCTTTTTAAAACCTGGCCAGGAGGGAGACTGTTATGGTTTGGCCTGGCCAGCCGGCCCCCAAATCCTGCTCTGTGGCATAGAATCATAGAACTGGAAGGGACCTCGACTGGAAGGGACCTCAAGAGGTCATCTACTCCAGTCCCCTGCACCCATGGCATCACTAAGTATTATCTAGATCATCTCTGAAAGGTGTTTGTCTAATCTGCTCCTAAAAACCTCCAGTGATGGAGATTCTGCAGCCTCCCTAGGCAATTTATTACACCCTGACAGTTAGGAAGTTTTTCCTAATGTCAAACCTAAACCTTTCTTGTTGCAATTTAAGCGCATTGCTTTTTGTCCTATCCTCAGAGGCTAAGGAGAACAATTTTTCTCTCTCCTCTTTGTAACAGTCTTTTATGTACTTGAAAACTACTATCATATCCTTTCTCAATCTTCTCTTCTCCAGACCAAACAAACCCAATTTTTTCAGTCTTCCCTCATAGGTCATGTTTTCTATGCCTTTAAACATTTTTGTTGCTTTTCTGTGGAATTTCTCCAATTTATCTAAATCTTTCCTGAAATGTGGTACCCAGAACTGGACACAATACTCCAGTTGAGTAGAGTTGGAATAGAACTGTCAAGGCTGTATCCCCACTTTGAACTTTAGGGTACAAATGTAGGGGCCTGCATGAAAACTTCTATGCTTAACTACCAGCTTAGCTCTGGTGCCGCTGCCACCATTCTCAATGGATTCCCTCCCTGGGAAGCCCTGAGAAACCTCTCACCAATTCCCTGGTGAATACAGATCCAAACTCCTTGGATCTTAAACAAGGAGAAATTGACCCTTCCCCCCTCCTTCCTTTCACCAACTCCTGGTGAATACAGATCCAAACCCCCTTGGATCTTAAAACAAGGAGAAATCAATCAGATTTAAAAAGAAGGCTTTTAATTAAAGAAAAAGGTAAAAATCATCTCTGTAAAATCAGTCTGGAAAATACTTTACAGGGTAATCAAACTTAAAGAGCTCAGAGGACCCCCCTCTGTCTTAGGTTCAAAGTATAGCAAACAAAGATAAACACTCTGGTAAAAGGTACATTTACAAGTTGAGAAAACAAAGTAAAACTAAGACGCTTTGCCTGGCTTTTTTACTTACAAGTTTGAGATATGAGAGACTTGTTTAGAAAGATGGGGAGAACCTGGATTGATGTCTGGTCCCTCTCAGTGCCAAGAGCGAACAACCCCTTAAAACAACGAGCACAAACAAAAGCCTTTCCCCCCCCAAGATTTGAAAGTATCTTGTCCCCTTATTGGTCCTTTGGGTCAGGTGTCAGCCAGGTTACCCGAGCTTCTTAACCCTTTACAGGTAAAAGGATTTTGGAGTCTCTGGCCAGGAGGGATTTTAGTACTGTACACAGGAGAGCTGTTACCCTTCCCTTTATAGTTATGACAAGAACAGAAGAATTTCTTCTCATGTCTTGCTCACAACACTCCTGCTAATACATCCCAGAATGATGTTTGCAACAGTGTTGACTCGTATTTAGCACTTTGACCTCCAGAACCCTTTCTGTAGTATTCCTTCTTAGGCAATCATTTCCCATTTTGCATGTGTGCAACTGATTGTTCCTTCCTAAGTGGAGTTCTTTGGATTTGTCCTTATTTAATTGCCCCGTATTTACTTCAGACCATTTCTCCAGTTTGTCCAGGTCATTTTGAATTTTAATCCAATCCTCCATAGCACTTGCAACCCCTCCCAGCTTGGTATCATCCACAAACTTGATAAGTGTACTTTTTATGCCATTATCTAAAATTATTAATGAAGATATTGAACAGAACTGGACCCAGAACTGATCCCTGTGAGACCCCACTTGATATGTCTTTCCAGTTTGACTGCAAACCACTGATAACTACTCTCTGGGAATTGTTTTCCAACCATTTATGCATCCACCATGCCTGCTGGCTGCTTAAACTTCCACGGTGGCTCCTTTCAGTGCAAAGGACTGTCCAAGTCCAGGAAGTGAGATGGACCTATCACCCGAGGACCTCAGTCTCACCAAGAGGGAGGGAAAGGTAAGGAGCAGGGAGTGGGTAGTGGGGGAAGGTAGGGCCTCAAGGAGAGTTAAGCTGGTGGGTGAGGCAGGCAGTGGCTTTAAGAGGGTTGGGCTGGTGTTTGGGGGGGGGAGGCAGGGGCATGAGCTTTGGGAGGGTCAGGTTGGTGGTGGGGATGGGGGTTGCCCCCTACCTTTTGCAGTTCTTCCATTACCCAAGGTATAGCTTAGTTAGTATGGAGGGTTTTCAAAACATTTACTTTTTTTTTTTTTTGGTACTTTATATTAATTTAACAACTTCTTTAAAAATGTTATATTTGATAATTAGAATTTCAAAGAGCTTGGCAAAATGTGTTTTTACCAGAAATTTCTTTTTGTTAAGAATTATATGTAACACAAAAAAATATATCATTTTTTAAACTAAAACATCTTGTACGTTAAAACAGCAGGGGGTCTATAATTCCAGACAATTTAAAAGTGATGAAACAAGGTTTTTTAAATAAATACTTATTTTACATTAACATGAAAAAAAGTATCGTGGAGTGAACAAAGCTCGCTGAATCAGCTCTTATATATAAAATGTGCCAAATCTATCCATGGTGCATTTGGTACAGTGATTTTATCCCATTGCATTTAAATAGTATTTATAACAATAATTTCAAAGCCACAGAAAAGAATTGGATCAAGTTAGCAATGCAACACCCACACAATGGCTTATGATTGCAAATATGAGCACATAAGCCAAACCCTTATTACACAAGTTATTATTAACCAATGTAGCTGAATTTATATAAAGGGTAGCAGTTTACAGAACACCTACCAAAACAAGATACCATGTACTTTTGATGTGAAATGGGAGTCCAAACTCAAAGAGTGAAATCTTGGCACCACTGAAATCAATGGGAGTCTTGCCATTGAGTTCAGCAGGAGCAGGATGTCTCCCAAAGAACCCAAATATTAACATGCATGGCTACATAAACAATGCCATGTGTGTTCATTTAGTCACAAAGTTGAAAAGAGAAACCACAAAGAGAGATCCCAGTTCCTACAGTCTCATTGACTTTAGCAGGTCTCCCTACAGGCATAAGGGTCTTCCCATATTGCACTCTTTGCAGGACTGGAACCATAATTATTGGTATCAAGTAACCAAACAAATGAAGGCCCTCTAATAATTAACATAGGATACAGATAAACACTGTTCAGAACTAACTAAATAAAATAATTAATAATGGAACTGTACATATAAGTAATAGCAAATCGTATATTAGCTACATTTAATCTCTTTTAAAGTTTCATCTGTGAGCAGCCTATGATTGTCTCAAATGTATTTGTTATTTGAATTAATTCCTAGAATAATTCCAGCAATTAAGTCTTTGGTCCTCAGATTCTTCCAGGACAGTTCATTGTGAGTATCGGATATTCTGAATTTAAGCTGTATTAGTTAGCTAGGAATAGTTACATGAGTCCCATGTTAAATTTTATGTTCCTTAATTGGATAAGCATAACATTTAGAATCAGTTTTCCAGTGTGAATTGTCACCTCTTTATGAGTTCAGAATTCACTTCCCTTGAATATGTTCTAATAATCACTTAAATTTACACATACAGTCCTGCCAACAAATATAAAAGGGTTACAAACTCAAATATAGCAAATTCCATTTTTATAGAGGGGAAAAAATGAGGAATTAGTTCCTGGAGGCACTGGAAAGTCATTTCTATGAAACCATTCTTCCTGGCAACTTCAGAAAATGCATTCTGTTGAATCACAATTCTTCCTGTCATTAACACTGCTTAAAATATCTTCTTTGTCTCATTAGTCATGACACAGGGGATTGCAGTCTCTATTGTAAGCCATAACTCTGCTGTGGATACTGAAACAGAGAAAGTTGATATTTCCTCCCAATTTCAACGAGGTGCAACATCCACTGCTGCAAATCATGGCTTTCCTTGACTGCATTGTGGTTTTGTGCTGGTGCAGCTGCAACGGTGATAGGCACTGATAGCTGGAATCGGGTTAAACCCCTACTGTCTACAAGAGCTGGGTGGTATGTACTTTCTGTATTTCTTTTCTCCGACTGTTATTTCTAATGACATTAGAATGGAATTAAATTTTTAATAAATATTTTATCTTCTTCTACTGTTCATTCCCCACATGATGTTGCAGACCTGTTACTTCAAATTCAGTTGTTTTGTATTTAACAATAGTTATAACAGATATTGCAATCCCATACAATATCTTTGCAAACCACTATATTAAATTTATGAATGGTTTGTGCATAATTGAGTTCTAGTCCATTGAAGATGCTTACCACAGCTCCTCCAGGAACTAATAACTATTATGCCTCCAGCTTTCATCCAGACCACATCACACAATCCATTGTCTACAGCCAAGCTCTAAGATACAACCGCATTTGCTCCAATCCCTCAGACAGAGACAAACAACTACAGGATCTCTATTAAGCATTCTTAAAACTACTATACCCACCTGGGGAAGTGAAGAAACAGATTGACAGAGCCAGAAGGGTACCCAGAAGTCACCTACTACAAGACAGGCCCAACAAAGAAAGTAACAGAACACCACTAGCTGTCACCTACAGACCCCAACTAAAACCTCTCCAGCTCATCATCAAGGATCTACAACCTATCCTGAAGGACAATCCCTCACTCTCACAGACCCTGGGGGACAGGCCAGTCCTCACTTACAGACAGCACCCCAACCTGAAACAAATATTCACCAGCAACTACACACCACACAACAAAAACACCAACCTAGGAAGCAAACCCTGCAACAAACCCCGGTGCCAACTCTGTCCACATATCTATTCAAGGGGCACCATCATACGACCTAACCACATCAGCCACACCATCAGGGCTCGTTCACCTGCACATCTACCAATGTGATATATACCATCATGTGCCAGCAAAGCCCCTCTGCCATGTACATTGGCCAAACCGGACAGTCTCTATGCAAAAGAATAAATGGACACAAATCTGACATCGTGAATCATAACATTCAAAAACCAGTAGGAGAACACTTAAATCTCCCTGGTCACTCAGTAACAGACCTAAAAGTGGCAATTCTTCAACAACAAAACTTCAAAAACAAACTCCAACATGAAACTGCAGAACTGGAATTAATTTGCAAACTGGACATCATCAGATTAGGCCTGAATAATGACTGGGAGTGGTTGGGTCATTACAAAACCTAAACCTAATTTCCCCAATACTAATTTCCCCCTACTGTTACTCACACCGTCTTATCAACTGTCTGAAATGGGCCATTCTCATTACCACTTCAAAAGTTATTTTTCTTCCCTTGGTATCCTGCTGTTAATTGATTTGTCTTGTTAGACTGACCTCACATTTGGTAAGGCAACTCACATCTTTTCATGTATTTATACCTGCTCCTGTATTTTCCACTCCATGCATCTGATGAAGTGAATTCTAGCCCATGAAAGCTTATGCCCAGATAAATTTGTTAGTCTCTAAGGTACCACAAGGACTACTTGTTGTTTTTGCTGATACGGACTAACACGGCTACCACTCTGAAACCTATTATGGAAGGTGACTAAAGTGAGTCACTTAAACTATAAACAACTCCTAGAGTACCGCCCTCTTGGGTGGTTTGCATATACTGGTTCAAACTCAATTTTCCAGATACCAACAGTCTAAGAAAGGACTTTTGGTATATAGAGGTTAAGTTTAAACTGACACAGGGCCTTCTTTCAGATGCAGCAAATGGATATGAAATTTTATCCCAGGGTTCCCCAATCCTGCTGAAGAGTTGGAAGAACTTTGGCCTAGTAGGGCCCAATAAAACCAATGGGGGTTTCCTGGTATGTTTAGTGTGCTTATTTTTAAATATATATTTTCTACGTAATGCTTTTACCTTAAGAATAAATGTACTGCTGAGAGAGCTGTGTGGTCACTTGTAACTTCTTGCAATACACTGATCATAGCCCTGGGAGAGAAAGCAAAGTTCAGGAACTGGTCATTGGACAGACTGGCTTGCTAGGAATATCAGTGTATGGGAGGGGGCTGTGCAGTCTTAGAACCCCTAGTCAGAAGGAAGTGGAAGATGGGTCCCTGCCCAGAGAGGGGTGATGGTTGGAGACCCAAAGGGGCACTTCTGGAGAGTGCTATGGAGGGGGGTATACAGGTGTAGTTACTCTGAAACTGTGACAATGGTGTCACAAACAAAGGATTAAGATTTCAGGTAATGAAATAGCAACCGTAGTATGTGTACTTATAAAATAAATGACCAAATAATGTTGTTGTTGTTTTTCATACAAATGTTTATACAAATAAAGTACAAAATATAGGGCAAGATCTTCAGGTGATATAAATATCCTGAAGTCAGTGGAGTTACAGTGTTCACATTAGTTGGAGAGACTGACTCAGTGCATGAACAACATGTGTTTCAGAGTTTACCATGAGCTGTTAGCAGCTATTTAAAGTTTCTGTAATTGCACAGAAAGATATAGTGGGACAAATGTTGGCATATTCAGCGTATAGCCTTGATGTATCATCTCATCATTCAAGGCCAAAGAGATGTCAATGTGGTTTCAACACTTCAAGGTTGGCCAATCAACAATGCTATAGTAAATATCATGGGGAAAGAAGGGTGCTTAACCCTCTGAAGCAGAAATGCTGTACATTCTACTGAACTGGGCTGAATAACCATAGGAGAACAGGAATTCAGACAACTCTGTCATGTGTGAATATTATAAATTTTTATATCTATCAAATATACAGCCAAAAAAAAAGACTACTCCAAGCCCTCACAGAGTCAAGGAAAGAAAAAAGAAAAACAAGACCAATGGAAGAGAGATGTATGTGATGTGCAAAGCTAATAAACACATATTTAAGAAATAACTTATCAAATCTACAGAAAACAGTGTGAATCTGAAATCTCAGAGCATTGTGACTCTCCACAAGTTTGTTCATTCAGCAATAAAATTGTCAGAGAAAATAGATATGCTTTCATGAAGTTCAAATGAAGCCTAAAGGGATATAACATTAAAATAACCTCTCTCCAATCCTTTGCTGTTTTCACTTGGATTCTACAAAAAAAATTGCTCACTCATGAGTGCAAAATGTAATATGAAAAGACCCCAACTTTTGCCCTGCATAAGGGCAAGTTCTCTTTATCACTAGCAGCTTGGCGGCTTCAGTTCTTTAAGGAAAGCATGTCACTGGAGATTAATACTGTGCTTACAGATGTTTAATGAGTAAAAGGATTCCCAGCTAGGCATTATGGAACCTCTGATCCGATATAAGAATAACTGTTTTCACTGACTCATTCCTAATAAGGTCATCAAACATTTCCAAAACAAAACATCAAAGTTTCCCAATTCACCAGTGTTACCTGTCAGCAATTTCTAGCTTTGCTTTTATTTTCAAGTGGAACAGTCTTAATTTTTATATTGTTTATCACTGTGGTAACTTTGCAGAAAAGACATGCAAGCATGATTTCATGGAAACTGCCAGAACTTTTCTTACTTTGCATTGGTAGCCCATGATGTTATAAAACTGTATGTATTGTTGTCCATTATAAACATATAATAATGCTCCCAATGCATATATCGTGGCAGGCACTCCAAGTACAGCCAACTATACTTATAACAGTTTGACTCATTGTTGAAATCCAGATCTATATTGTGTTGCTATAGTATCTTCTTTCTTTGCCAGTGTAATTAGTATGACAAAGTAATTCATTAACTTGTGAAAGAGCTTGTGTTCCAAGAGGTAAAATGAGGGTGGAAATGGTAATTAATGTATTTTGTTAAATGGTTATCTACATCTGTCTTTGCTAATCTACAAAATGTATCAACTAATGAGTTTAAATTACAGGAAGGATAGGAAAGCACTTCATAGTTTAAATTACCTTCATTCATTTAAAGTATTTGAAGAAAACAGGCAGCTCATGCTTTTTTTAAACATATTAAGGATTGTTGTGAGAAATTTTAGTTTGAAAATCATCAGATTTACTTGCTGACATAAAAGAAATATGAATGTGTGAGGTACATCTCTAACAACTTGATACTGCACACTGTAATTTATCATTCCGGGTTTTAAAACTCAGCATCCCAGGTGTTGAAACACTTTATCATGAAATAAAATACAGCTTTTAATTTATATACTTTCAAAATGGTGTCCGATGGTGTTATATCTTTAAAAAATGAAGTACGAGTCCCCTTATTTTGCACTGAAAATATATAGTGTATATGCAGCTGAATCTTGCCTTACTGAAAATAATTCCTAGTGACTATTCAAAGATGTAGATCAAATCTCACTTTCTCAATTGTATAATGAATATTGGTCTGTTCACCACCTGCCCTTCTGCACTTGATAGCCCTGTCCCCTGAATAGCAGCAGAGAGCAGGAGAGCTCTCAGTGCCCTAGTTGTCTCTCAGCCACACATTGGACAGGCAGTCCAGGAGAAAGGGTGGCTGCTATAGAGATAGTTACAGGAATACTTTATGAGCCTGTTTCTCCACTGCCTTACTTTTCCAGCGTTATGCTAACATGGTTCCACTCATTCCAGTGGAGTTACCCTTGTGTATAATTCTAGAAAAACAGTGTAAAATTAAACCCTTAATTTTTAATAAAGGAGCTAATAATGCTAGGTAGAGAGGTTGTTTGAGATGGTCTCTAGAGATTTATAGGTCAGAAGGGATGCCCAGGGTAGCCTTTCTTATGGATGGGATGAAAAGGGAGGAATGTTAAGGGACCACAAGGTGTGACTGTTAGATATGATTTTTTAAAAATCTGTGTTTTTTTAATGTTTTAAATGATTCAGAGCTATGAAGTCAAGCAGATTGTTAGCCCATGTAACTACATGATATTATTAGTTATCCTTGGCCTCCTTCCCCCTATATGCTTGCTACAGTCATTTGTTGTGTCTTAAATTAGACTGTTAGGCCTGGATACAGAGGGACTTGGGTTCTGCAATGCCTAACTTTTAAATGCTTAAAAAATCGTACAAAGAACATTGCAATCCATAAAGTAACATTGCTTGAGTTAGATGGTTACACTTCCTATACAATGAATGAGGAGAAAGAGGTACATCAGAATGTGATCCACAAAAGCCAGCAGGCTAAACTAACCCATGGGAGATGCTGATGAGAGGGGTTTGTCCTAAGCCCTGCCCTCTCACAGAGTTAGGCATTTAAGTCCAGGCTCCAGGGAGGCACTTATATATGCTAACAATCTACTGCTAGGAACCTCTCTCATGGAGTCAGGTGGCTTAGGCACCTAAGTTGTTTCCTGCCCCACAAAACAGCTGGATAAAGAGGAGCTTTTAACCCAGTGGTTAGAACATTCACCTGCAATGTGAGAGAGCTAGGTTCAGTTGCTCACTCTGTGTAAGGAGGAGGAGAGAGGAGTTGAATGGGGTTCTCCAACACCTCTTAGGAGTATGAACTACGGGATATTTTGATGTGGTGTTCCTCCAATCTCTTCTGTACAAGCTGTTCCAGTTTGGGTAAATACTTAGAGTCATTAGGCCGGAGAGGCAGTGCAAATAACTATACGTCTATACAGTGTAGAGAACAATGAGTTCCCAGTTCTGTTTGGAGCCCTTACGCACTATTTTAACATTATTAAATAATAATAATAAATAATAATAATTAATACTTAATAATAAAGCCACTTCCTATTTAACTGCTATATTTGTGCTACTTTTAATGATCAGTGGGGCTTTTGGTTGTAGGGATAAGCGTGGAAGAAATTTTCTTTGATGTTTTAAGAGGCAAAAAAATAATTCTGCGCCTTCTCCAGTCTGCTGATAAAGAATTGAACCACTTAAAGGGATAGTACAACTTTTATATTGCTTGAGATGCCTTGGTAATAAAATCACAAAGCTTTATTTAAAATTCATTTCACAACTCAATCTGTTCTGGGAAAATAGCTATTTTGCTTACATGCTTACATCTGATACTTAGTGATCACTGTTTCATAGATTTGCAAGTACTGATTAATTAGATGTGACTATCAAAAAATATGTCTTCAAAACACCTATATGTGTAATAATATGGATTTGCTTCTGGAGTAACTCCACTGACGTCAGTGTGGATAAACCAGTACAAATTAATGTGAGATCAGAATCATGCAGCTCAAACTTTTATAGTACCCTACACCATCAAAACATTTTGGAGATTTACATAAACTGGTAGTTGTCCAAATATTTGTGAGCAAGGAATAATATGACCCTGCAAATTACAGCACAACGAATGTCATATTTATTTGCAAAAATATTTACAAATTTCTTTTTTTACAATTCAGCCAGTTCTACAGGTTCTTAATAATTTACTAGGAGAAAACAACAATGAAACAGCACACAAATCTTATTTTGCATATCTGGCTACCTTTTCATGTCTATACTCAAAGCACATTTTTTTAATTTCTGTATTTACAACATATAGTATAACTTTCTGAATAATATGAGTGGGGAAAGCAAAACAAACTGTATTGTTTCATAATTTGGAATTTTTAAATAACATCTACCTGCAGCAAACACAGCACACACAAAGAATGACTATGTTACTTCTGTACAAATATGTCACAGTTTTTAGTGATATCAGCATGGAGATTCTTCACTCTGTTTGTAGCTCATAAAAGTAATGCTATTTTATAAAAGTGACGGGTGCATCATACATGAGAAGATTAAATATAAGGTCCCTTTATACTGGATGCAGTGGCAAGTGTATCAGAGTATTTATATTGTAGGCAGCTGTATGTTTGTGAACAATAATTACAATATACTGCCAGATATGAAATAGTATGTGGCTGAAATAGTAGCAATACATTATTCTAAGCTTATCCCTGCCTTACATGAGAATTTGGGGGCAGGATAACAGGAAGTCAAAGATGCAGTCTTCTTCGGCATTCCAGCCCTTGCCTCACCACCCAGACACTGGACTCTATGATGAATAGTTACTGGAAACCAATTTAATCAAAGATAGTGTTTTACTAATCCCAAGAGATCAGCCACATACCTAGGTCAATATAGGACTCAGATCTTTCCCAATAACCACGCTGCTGACAATCCTTTAGTAACTAAAATATAAAGATTTAATAATGAAATATAAGAAGAGAGTTAATAATGGTTAATAGATGATGCACATATAAATAATTACAAAGTGCTTATATCAGGTTTGTAGCAGTGATGGTATAAACTACTGGCTTGTAAAGTCTCTCTGGTAACTTCCAAAAGATTGGAAGGTCCTCAGACCATAGTTCAAAATGTTCCTTTTAGCTGTAAATCCACAGTTCAGAGAATCAGGGTAGGAAAGAGACAAAATGCAGATATCTCAATGGCATTTTATATCTTCTGCCATGTGCCTTGAAATTTACTGTCTCAGACAAAGCTCACAGTCTAGTTTATGGAAAATTAATGGCTCAAGATGGAATCCAGGGTCACATGAGCATATCACATGTCTTTACATGACTTGATAACTCACAGGGAGTAGCCTTTATCTATATTCTTGCTGAGGCGTCCGCAGGAAGGCTTACTGGGTGGGATGAGTTTCCCCTATGGCCCAGTTAGAGTGAAGTGTCCTTAATGAGCCATCAGCACACAACTGTCTAGCCTTGATGTAAATCTTATCTGCTGGGTGTTATCCAGGAATACAGCACATGTGTAAGACACTAGTGCATAGCCAATATTCATAACTACAAATACAAAGATGATACATACATATAAATAGGATAATCATAATTAGCAAATCATAACTTTTCCATTGACACCTTACATGACATACTTTGTACAAGATTTGTGGCACTTGTAAAACAGTGGCAATATCAATGATATAAATGGTCATATTGAAGCATACAGCATCACAGGTGGGAGTGGTTGCAATGAGCTCTGTTTCTCATAGATCATGTGACTCATGAGCT
>NW_020664372.1:10095094-10101557 GCF_002925995.2 Terrapene triunguis
TCATGAGTAGACCATATGAGTCTGTGAAGGTTGTCCTCTGTCTTGATCGTGCACCACACACCATTTTTGCTTTCCCCAGCCAACATGGAGTATTGGAGTCTGACAAGGGTTAAAAATACACATTAAAAATAATTAGACTGTATTGCCAAACTTTCACTTTACTGTACTATATCATAGTATTTTAGATTTCATGCCAAATGCTAAAACAGGCTGAATGCTGGTCTGAACTGTCCCTATGGGAGCAACTAACTATTTGCTTCTAATCCACTCTTGCTTATTTTCCAATCCTACCATCTGTCACTCTCTCTCTCTCTCTCTCTCTCTCTTTGAGACAGATGTTATTGTCTGAACCTTTCTCTATTATTGGACCATCCCACCCTTTCTGAATGTTTTATAAACTGTCTTCCTTAACTTATTTTCTCTATTTCTCTTTGGCTTGTAATACCCTTCACTATTCTCTGGTCATTCAAACACTCTTCCTTTTTTTTCTTGGTATCCTTCCCGCCCCCCATCATTGTATCCATTATCCTTCTGCATATTTTGGGTTTTACTCACTTTCCCGTCTTTTAGCACCAATCTGTGGAACCTCTGTAGCTCCCTCTGTATCTCTCACTCTGTTGATCTGATAGAAATGAATTATTCCAACCTTTACTTGTGCATGTCCTCACTAGTTTTATACATTTATAGTTGCTTATGTTATGGGGTTGTTTTAAGTGTTTAGAGGGCAATACATAAATCCCTGAAAAATGAGGGGAAAATGGCAGTTTGACATACAAATGCAAAGTTGATAGTCAATACTTATCAGTCTTCTTTCATGCAACATAACCACACATTTTCTAGTTCACATTTAAGTGAGTAGGAGGTTCAGAATGGAGAATTGGGACAAATTCAACATTGCTGGTGAAATTAGCGAAAGGTCATGTTCTCATCAGATTTATGAAAAGTGAAAGATATGGAGATTTCACCTGCATTTTTCACATTAAAAGTCGTTATACAGACAAAATGAAAGTTGTATGCAAGACTGAACCATTTTTCTCTCTCTCCTTAATTATTCACTTAAAACACTGAGTAGTAACTTTGATTCAGGTGTTTATTATATGTAGTGTAATATTTTTAGCCAGCGACAGAACACAGTGGCGTGCAACAGTCAGAAATATCTGCATCACCTTTGAGGAAGACCGCTGCCGGCATCTACAAGAGGCACGCGAACGACGTCACAGAGCATCAGCAGCGCACAATCCATTGACCGCGAACTTCCCATGCACCATCTGCAGCAAAATGTGCACCTCTAGAATTGGCCTGTACAGTCATCAGAGGGCACACCATGAGACCAACAATAGATAATCTGCACAGATTTGTCATCATTGGATCGGTGGTCTACCAAGAATATTTTTAGCAGCTTTGAGAGAATTACTTTGCTAAGAGACACCATTGGGGACTTTGAAAGTCAGCATACTTTGTTGACAAATAGGTAAGGTTTTTTTTTTTTAATTGGGCATGCAGAATTGTGAAATTGTTTTAAAAAAACATTTTGAAGTTGTGTTATATGGACCCAGATCTTTCCTATGGTCAACCTTCAAAAAGATATTGTAACAATGTGGGATGCTACAGGGCCCTCCACAGGGATGCAGGACTTGTCTCACCCCTCATTGTGTTATCAGCTGCTTGACTCCTACCTGGAGCGGGAGTGTAACTGTGCCTGAGTCATACTTGTTGAAGGTTCATTTAAATCTAACAGAGTATAAGAAGGCTTAAAGCCTCTTTCAGGGAAGAAGCATTTAGTGTTTGGGGTGAAGAGGTTCTCCCTCCTTGCAAGTTAATTAAGAGAAAGTTGGGGCCCTGGTACATCATGTTCAGTGGGTCCCCACTCCTTCCTGTTTTACTGTATTTAAATAGATGTTACATAACATTTTATCCACACTCCACCACTTTTCCACATGACAGTGCTCAGGACCCCAGTACAATTGCACCCTTTCCCCCGCCATCAGCCCTGCCTCCTGGCTCCTCTCTATGGTTGCAGATTCCCCTTTAAGGAGCCATGGAGCCAGTGAAGAGGTACAAAATCCATACATGTGTTTTTGAAAGACTGGGATACTGGCAAACTAAATTTAAAGAGATCATACTCATAGTTACTTTCCCAGAGCATGGCTGAAACTTCTATCTAGTTGTTATGGGGTAAACAAACCCCACACTGGAATGGAAGGGGTTAAAGGACTACATTGGGCCCAGCTAGCCCTGCCTCTTCAACCCTGCAGAGCATGTTCCAGATGGAGACAGGGTTAAAAAAGGAGCAACCCAGCTCAGAAGGAGAAGGTTGGGGTGGAGTGCAGACATACCCAGAAGGCTCCTGACAAAAGGAGCTGGAGAAGCCTCCCTGACGGGACAAGATTGTGTGCAGAGCCAAGATGGGGCTGACAGGTTTTGATTTCCCTTTTTGCCTTCCTTTTTTGCATTATCTGAGACCAGGAACAATGGTAGGAAGCAACCCAGGAAGGGTAGATGAGGCCATGTGATGCTGACCTTCCTAAGGCCCTGAGTCGGAGTCTGCTGGAGTGGGCAGGCCCAGGCTTCCCTACCTCTGCCCCTGCAATGAGCATACTCTAACCACTAGGCAGACCCTATTAAACTAGTCTTTATGGGGAATAAAAACTCAACGGACAAATGAATTTCGTATTCTCTTTTCTTGCAACTTCATTTTTAAAAAAGCCCTACTTGTGTGTAAATATATATATTTACAACACTTCTTGTTTAGCATGAAGGTTTCTCTACTGTCCTACAGCCTCTGCTCTCAACTCTCACTGAACTCACTGGGAGTTGCCTGTTGGTACCTTTGGGCTCTCGTTACTTGTGTTCTATGAATACACAATGCTATAGAGGCAGAATCTGCTAAGCATGTTTTAACAGTCTAGTGCAGGGGTGGGCAAACAACATCCAGCCCGCGGGACAGTCCTGCCTGGCCCCTGAGCTCCTGGCCCGGGAGGCTCGCCCCTGGCCCCTCCCCTGCTGTCCCCTCTCCCCCACAGCCTCAGCTCCCTTGCTCCATCACCGGCGCAATGCTCTGGGCGGCAGAGCTGTGAGCTCCTGGGGCAGCGCAGCTGCAGAGCCTGGCCTGATCCAGTGTTCTGTGCTCTGTGCTGTGCGGTGGCGGCGGCAGCATGGCCCGGCTCCAGCCGGATGGTGCGGCACTAGCACCACCAGCCCCCGGTGCTCTAGGCAGTGCGGTAAGGGAGCAGGGAGCAGGGGGGATAGAGGGCAGGAGAGTTCAGGGTGGCGGTCAGGGAGCGGAGGCGTGGATGGTGGTTGCAGGGAACGGGGTTGAATGGGGGCAGGTGTCCCGGGGGGGGGGCAGTCAGGAAGGAGGGGGGGTTGGATGGGGCGGCAGGGGGCAGTCAGGGGCAGGAGTTCCAGGGGCAGTCAGGGGACAGGGAGAAGGGTTTTTTGGATGGGGCAGGAGTCCTGGGGGGGGCCATCAGGAATGAGAGGAGGGGTTGGATGGGGCAGCAGGTGTCTGGGGGCAGTCAGGGGACAGGGAGCAGGGTGTGTGTGGATGGGGCAGGGGTCCCAGAGGGGCCATCAGGGAACAGGGGGTATTGGATGGGGCAGGAGTCCTGGGGGGCAGATAGGAGGTGGGGGCTGGGCCACGACCCCCTCCCCTAACTGGCCCTCCATACAATTTATGAAATCCAATGTGGCCCTCAAGCCAAAATGTTTGCCCGCCCCGTTCTACCCCTACTCTGACACTAAGATTTATTTACCCCAACCATAACTAACTAGATACATAACCTGAACCTAATGCTAATCCTACACCCTAATCTTAAATACTAACCCATAATCCAGAGCTGGGCAAACTACAACTCGTGGGCCATATCCGGCCCCCGGGATCATCCTTCCCGGCCCTGGAGTTCCCAGCCGGGGAGGCTAGACCGCGGCCCCTCCCCTGCTATCCCCCCTCTGCCGCAGCCTCAGCTCACCATGCTGCCAGTGCTTTGGGCAGCGAGGCTGCGAGCTCCTCCCAGGCAGCGTGGCCCCCGTGGCTGGCTCCGGCCGGGCGGCACGGCTGCCAGACATGGTGCTCTGAGCGGCATGGTAAGGGGGCAGGGAGTGGGGGGGTTGCATAAGGGACAGGGGATTTGTAAGGGGCAATCAGGGGACAGGGAGAGGGCGATTGGATGGGGCGGAGGTTGGGGGGCGCGATCAGGGGACGGGGAACAGGAGGGGTTGGATAGGCGTGGAAGTCCTGGGGGGCCTGTCAGGGGGCAGGGGTGTGGATAGGGTCAGGGGATGGGGAACATGGAGGGTTGTATAGGCATGGGAGTCCCAGGGGAGGGGCTGTCAGGGGACGGGGGTGTGGATAGGGGTCGGGGCATTCAGGGGACAGGGATCAGGGAGTGTTGGATAGGGGGTGGGGTCCCTGGTGGTCGGTTAGTGGTGGGGGTACCGGGGGGGGACAAGGAGCAGGGGGGGTTAGATGAGTCAGTGGTCCTGAGGGGGGCAGTCAGGGGGAAGGAATTGGGAGGGTGCGTGTAGGGGGCAGGGGCCAGGCTGTTTGGGGAGGCAGAGCCTTCCCTACCCAGCCCTCCATACAGTTTTGGAACCCCAATGTGGCCCTCAGGCCACAAAGTTTGCCCACCCCTGGTCTATTGAATACCTTTACTTGTTCTCCTCCCAAATAAAGGAATATATTAAAGCCCAGAAAAAAACAAAACTCTCCAAAAGTTATATTTTTCAGAAGTTACTGAAAGCATTTTCTGAAGTGTGTATAGTAGAATGAGCTTCATTAGATGAAGTGCACCCAGCTCAAATATTCACAATTATTTAGCTTCAGGAAATTATTGTATTAAGGACATTTTAATTCCACTCCAGATATGCTGTTTCCTTATTGTGAAAACACATTTATAAATAACATAAATGTGTTGGCTACAGATATGAAATTCAATTATTGGGCTATTTAATCAGTATAAGATTTTCCCTTGGTAAAAAAAGTCCATTTTTTACATAGAAAAGAGAAGAATAACAAGAAGACAGGGAAATGTAAAATATGTACTGGAAATAAATGCAACAATATAGATGTTAAGCCTTGTTTTCTAAATTTTTCCATAAGTTGTGAAGAACCAAAATCTTTAATGGAACCAGCATTTTCTGAAGGCTTATGTCTAATGGTAGTTTTTAAAACTGCCTGTGTGCCAAATGGCTTTAGACAATTTCAGGTATTGGAAATAAAAACTATGAATTTCAATTTCAACAATAAAGAGATATTTTTAAAAAAAAATCGAGGGGCTGAATCTGCTCTGTTTCATAAACCAACACCACTGATTGCAATGTCTCAGTAGTTATACTGTAAATGAGATCGAAATCTGGTGCATCAGCTTCAATATAACTACTCATGATAAAGATTAAAAACAATGGCCCAATATTTTGTTGACCATTCTTAGATAACTGAGATTGTTAAAAGTATTCTTTCTTTAGAATGCTCCCCACCACAGACTCAGAGGTGGGGAGGCTGCACCAGGGGCAGCACCAGAAAAAAAAAACCCTTTGTCCTCCTGTAAGGATTGCACCCCCTCTTCTCTCATGGGCTTGAGGAGGGGAAAAGGGGGTGTGAAGCATGGCTAGAAAGGGTTAAACAGTTTGCAGGCTGAATGACCCAAAGCCCATTTTAAAGGCATGTTAGAAAGGTATGGGAATGATAATTAGGGCCATTCATGCTAAATAGGCTAGAACTTTGAAACGCAAACCGATATTGTTAGAAGTAATACTAATTGTGTGTATCTTAGATGCTACCCATAAACAGACAGTTCCTGTCTGTCACTATAACTATTGATTCAGACAGCAAAAGGAAATATTAACATTTGGATGAATCTTGAGTAACTGCTTACTGTATTTTTCACTCCATGCATCTGATGAAGTGGGTTTTAGCCCACAAAAGCTTATGCCCAAATAAATGTGTTAGTCTCTAAGGTGCCACAAGGACTCCTCATTGTTTTTGCTGATACAGATGAACACGGCTGCGACTCTGAAACCTGAATAAAATAATGTCATTGTCTATATGCCTCTTTGAAGTTTGTGATAGACTACCTAATGGATAAATTGTCCGATGTTAATTTGTGTAACTAATTACTGGTGGTGTTTAGAAAGCAAAAGGTTACATTAAAAGCCTATTGTTTAATCAGGACCGTGTGGTCAAGTGGATGCTAGAACCAGTGGCGTAGCCAGCTTCTAAGAGGAGGGGGGAGCAAACATAAAAAAGGCGCCCCCCCTTGGCTCCTCCTCTGGCCATGCCCCCCTTGGCTCCTCCTCCGGCCGCTCCGCCCCTCCCCCCCATGGCTCCTCCGGCCCAGCCGTGCCACCCCTTTGGCCCCCCCCGCTCCTCCGGCCGCGGCTGCCGACCGCCAGCCTGCCCCCACCCCACTCCTCCGGCCGCGCCCCCCCCGCTCCTCCGGCTGTGCCCAATGCCCCCCCATGG
>NW_020664372.1:10101657-10122070 GCF_002925995.2 Terrapene triunguis
CTGGCCATGCCCCCCTTGGCTCCTCCTCCGGCCGCTCCGCCCCTCCCGCCCCATGGCTCCTCCGGCCCCGCCGGGCCGCCCCCCTGCCCCCCCCCCCCCCCCCCCCCCGCCCGAGCCCCCCCCGCTCCTCCTGCTGCGCCCGCCACCCCCCCATGGCTGCCGGCCACGCTGCCAGCCGCCAGCCTGCGCCCCCCCTCGCTCCTCCGGCCACTTTTGGAAAGGCGGGGGAAGCGGCTGCTTCCCCTGCACCCCGCTAGCTACGCTACTGGCTAGAACTCTGTATGAAAGACCCCTGGGTCCTGATTCTGTCATTTCTGATCTGCTTAAACTTCATCAGGGGAAGTTTGAGTCGCAAGACTGAGGTCCCAGTTATGCTGGTATGCACAGAATATGAAATTTGGACATTGGACTATAAACTATGAACTATTTCTGAAAGAACTCTTTGCAAGTACAAAGCTCTCCATCTCTGCTATGAAACTGCACCTCAATGAATTGAACTCTAGGTCTGTATGTATACTGATCTTTTAACCATACTCTCTCTCTTGTTTTTTAATACATTTTAGTTTAGTTAATAAGAATTGGCTGTAGCGTGTATTTGGGTAAGATCTGAAACATTCATTAATCTGGGAGGTAATGTTTCCGATCCTTTGGGATTGGTAGAACCTTTTCTTTTATATGATGAAATAAGATTTACAGAAATTTTCATCATAGTTGACAAGGGTACCTGGATGGAGGCCTGAAGCTGGATCACTTTAAGGCAACTGTGTTGTCTGGACTTCTGAGTAATCAGTAAGGTAATAAAGAAGCTGTTTTATGCTGGCTTGGTGAATCTAAGTATTGGAATATCCACCAGATTTGGGGGGGTTGACTGCCCCATTCTGTGCAGTTCACCCTAATTGAGTGACCATAGCTGTCCCTCACTAGGACCCCGATCACAGGGGGTAATCTGTGGCCGATTGGTTAAACTGAAAGGAGCAACATAAGCCTATTAGCTCCCACACACCAAAGGGAGGGTTTATGAGCTATTCCATCTTCACGGGAGTGGCAATACTACAGTGGGAAGAAAATCTGTGTCTGTCCTTTCTCTGCCCCACTAGGACTTAAATAGGACTGGGTTTGGGGGCCTTGCTGTGGGCATCTTGCTCATCATCTTGTGGGAGCTGGGAAGGAATTTTCTCCTCTTTACCAGATTGGCTTTGGTACAATGGGATTTTTTTTTCACCTCCCTCTCAGCATCCCAGGGGTAGGTTAGGTAAAATTCATTTTGTCACAACGTGGGAGGTATCCAGTGCAGATACTTGTTCAATAGAGGGTGTGGTTCCCTGATAAACCAGAATTTGAAGTAGATTAGCAGAAGGCATCTCGTAAAAAAGGTGGGGACTCCTGATATCTGGTACAGCAAGCAGACAACCCCTTAACCCTTGTATGAAGGGAAGATGGTGGGGTCCCAGCAATGGTGCTAAGATGGGAAGGGAAGGCTGATTATAATAGGAATGACTTGCATTGGATGAGTTATTGTGGGATAGTTCCCAGATGTGTTACTTAATAAAGATGCAGCCTAGTCAAACCACATTCCTGGCATCTTGACTTTCTTTCTGAGATATCAGGGATAAAAGTGATGTGATAGTAACCAAAACCTTCTGGTTGTTGGAATGTCTGCGAATATCTTTGATTTGGTTATATGAATTACATTATAATGGGAGCATCTGGCTCCCTTTCAGAATTATATGTTGTAAATGGGCCAAATTTTCCAGCCCTTAATTCAGAAAAATTATAATTGACTTCAATGAGGCTAGTCACATGCTTGAAATAAAGCACACAGGTAAGTGTTTTTCTGGCTCAGGATTATTATATGCTTTTTGTCTTGCACTGTAGCATAGATTACAAGAAGTGGAAGATTGAACAAATGACCAGGGAGGAGTATAAAAATATTGCTCAGGCATGCAGGAGTGAAATCAGAAAGGCTAAATCACATTTGGAGTTGCAGCTAGCAAGAGATGTTAAGAGTAACAAGAAGGGTTTCTTCAGGTATGTTAGCAACAAAAAAAAAAAAGTCAAGGAAAGTGTGGGCCCCTTACTGAATGAAGGAGGCAACCTAGTGACAGAGGATGTGGAAAAGGCTAATGTACTCAATTCTTTTTTTTTTTTGCCTCTTTTTTCACAAACAAGGTCAGCTCCCAGACTGCTGCACTGGGCAGCACAGCATGGGGAGGAGGTGGCCAGCCCTCTGTGGAGAAAGAAGTGGTTCAGGACTATTTAGAAAAGCTGGATGAGCACAAATCCATGGGGCCGGATGCACTGCATCTGAGGGTGCTAAAGGATTTGGCAGATGTTATTGCAGAGCCATTGGCCATTATCCTTGAAAACTTATGGCAATCGGGGGAGGTCCCGGATGACTGGAAAAAGGCTAATGTAGTGCCCATCTTTTAAAAAGGGAAGAAGGAGTATCCGGGGAACTACAGGCCAGTCAGCCTCACCTCAGTCCCTGGAAAAATCATGGAGCAGGTCCTCAAGGAATCAATTCTGAAGCACTTAGAGGAGAGGAGAGTGATCAGGAACAGTCAGCATGGATTCACCAAGGGCAAGTCATGCCTGACTAACCTAATTGCCTTCTATGAGGAGATAACTGGGTCTGTGGATGAGGGGAATGCAGTGGATGTCTTGTAAAGTCAAGTATTCCTTGACTTTAGCAAAGCTTTTGATATGGTCTCCCACAGTATTCTTGCCGGCAAGTTAAAGAAGTATGGGCTGGATGAATGGACTATAAGGTGGATAGAAAACTGGCTAGATCGTCGGGTTCAATGAGTAGTGATCAATGGCTGCATGTCTAGCTGGCAGCCAGTATCAAGCGGAGTGCCCAAGGGTTGGTTCTGGTGCCAGTTTTGTTCAATATCTTCCTTAATGATCTGGAGGATGGCATGGACTGCACTCTCAGCAAGTTTGCAGATGACACTAAACTGGGAGGAGTGCTAACGGCATTGTGGGCTGTATAAGTAGGGGCATTGCCAGCAGATCGAGGGACGTGATCATTCCCCTCTATTCGACATTGGTGAGGCCTCATCTGGAGTACTGTGTCCAGTTTTGGGCCCCACACTACAAGAAGGATGTGGAAATATTTGAAAGAGTCCAGCAGAGGGCAACAAAAATGATTAGGGGTCTGGAGCACATGACTTATGAGGAAAGGCTGAGGGAACTGGGATTGTTTAGTCTCCAGAAGAGAAGAATGAGGGGGGATTTGATAGCTGCTTTCAACTACCTGAAAGGGGGTTCCAAAGAGGATGGATCTAGACTGTTCTCAGTGGTACCAGATGACAGAACAAGGAGTAATAGTCTCAAGTTGCAGTGCGGGAGGTTTAGGTTGGATATTAGGAAAAACTTTTTCACTAGGAGGTTGCTGAAGCACTGGAATGGGTTACCTAGGGAGGTGGTGGAATCTCCTTCCTTAGAGGTTTTTAAGGTCAGGCTTGACAAAGCCCTGGCTGGTATGATTTAGTTTGGAATTGGTCCTGCTTTGAGCAGGGAGTTGGACTAGATGACCTCCTGAGGTCCCTTCCAACCCTGATATTCTATGATTCTATGATTATAGAATGCTTTCAATCCAGCAAGTTAGGATAAGACATACACTAAGAGAAGCTAAAAACTATATCATCTCTGGCATAATTGTATCAATGAACTGCAAAAGGGTGTGCATTTACAGACAACAAGTGCCTTGGGTATATTATTGGACACAAGGTATGTTTAAATTAGTCCAGCCGCCTGTGAAGTTTGGTTACCAGGCTGGGGAGGGAAGTGTCACTCTCCCTTTGATGCTAGTCTGCTATAGCTTCTCAAAAAGATGTAGTTCAAAGGGAAACAGCAGTAATTAGTAGCACTTGTGAAGCAGCTCACTTACATAATGTGTTAACATTCTTTCATAAAGCTGAATTTGGAGCTATTGTGGGACTGGACCAGTGGAACTAGGACTTTTTCCTGCTGAACATTGTGATTTAATTCAGCAAAGAATTTAAGCATGTGTTAACTTTAAACATGAGAATTCTCCCATTGACTTCAATAACATCACTCACGTGCATAAAGTTAAAGTTTTAGACATGTGGCTCATGTCCCATTGTTGGAAGTCTGAATGCACATTTGGGACCTTGCTACACCCCAAAACCATATGTCCATGATGTTAAATGGGATTTTAAAAAAAATCCCTTTCCCTATTTTCCACTGATATTTAAAAGTAAAGAATCCAGGTCCAACTGCAAATGTAGCTAACATTTGTAGGTATCATGAGTTCTTTCCCTTTCTCCTACAGGATTTATTATGCCAGGTACAGAACCTCGGGGAAGGGGAAAGGGGCTCATGACACCTATACACATTAGCTTACATGTGAGCTAGAGCCTGGATTCTTTACTTTTAAATATCAATGGAAAAGAGGGAAAGGGATTTTTAAAATATAAAATAGTATAGCAAGATCCGAAATGTGCAGTGAGACTTATACCAATGGAACATGAGCCACATTTATAAAGCCTATTGAAAACATGTCTTAGACAATTAGTATCCACAAAAAATCCTTATTTTAAAGTTGATGCAAAGTTTCCCTAAATGCTAAAATGATCAATCCAAAGTAAGATAAAATATAGCAGTCACTGTTTGAAAAGTCAAAATTTACAAACAGATGCTTTAAAATTATCACAAATTTATCACTAGAGCTACCTGAGTAATGAATATATAATATTAATTAATTATTAATTTATTTGATGACAGGCAAAAAATTGTGAATAATTTTATAATTATTTTTTACCTTCAATAGCATGAGCACATTTATTCACATACAGTATATTTGATGAGGAAAATACATCAAATATTTTATTTTTAAATATTGCTTGGCTGATTCTATTTAGCAGCTATTTCTTCACCTTAGTTTAGGAGGAAACTGTAATACCACAAGTATCACTGTACTGTGCATTTTGGCAAATGTTGCCTTATCCTCGCACATCCTTGCACTTATACCACTGCACATTGCCACTGTCTAATACCAGGTTTATGGCTCATACGCCACCAACTGTTCTCAGAGAATACTCAGTGCAAATGAAATCTTCAGAGAATGTAGTTGTCAAACTCAAACATGTCTTTATTAAGCAAGTGTGATAGAAGATTTTTCAAAGTCTCATAACTTGGCCAAATTTGGACAATTTTCACAGGAAAAACAAAAATAACACCCCTTGCAAAGACTATCCCTTTGCCAAATTTCAAATCCATCCTTGAAATCATGGGTATTCCACGGTTGATCAGCAAAATGGACATAAGATATTTGTAACATGCAAAATAATTTATTTTTCCCTAATCTTATTCTTGGAAATGGTTGAACCATTTTTGCTGAAACTTTATGATTTAAATAAAATAATAATTAAAAAAAATCAGCTTGAGGCAGACACCAAGCATGGAAAATGTCAGACTGAATGGTTGAAGTTTGGCAAAGTCATAAGCAATTGAAAACAGGATCTTATCCTGGGACATGTCAGGCAACCTGTGCTATATTCTTTTGGGCTATCTAGTTCTGGTTTCTTCTGTGTCCCTTGAACACAATCAAGCTATTGTTTGGGCAAAAATTTAGTTCCTGAAATCTGGAACATACTTCTTGTACCATTCCTAGGAACTCTCTCAAGGTCCCTTCCAGTCCTATGATTCTATGATGACTCTATGATTCTATCGTGTTGGCTCTCCATCTTCTTTCAAAAGTCAGTTTAAAACTTGGTGTTTTTTTCCTTTGCCTACACCTCTTAATTTCTCTATGCAGTTGTATTATTTAATTCTACAAAGCTTCCTGGGATACTTATTGTATAAAAGACACTATAAAATAAAATTGTATTGAGCTGTAATCTTTTAAAGTAAATCTCGCTCTACATAGTATCTGTGCAAATTCTACTAACCATGGCAACATATCCAATCTTGTATCTTCTTTATGAGCTGCTACCATTGGAAGGAATAGTTAATTTTGACTTGAAATATTGGGTTATTCTAATTAGTTGGTTCAATCAAAAGTATCAAATTATGCATGGTGCCATGAACAGTGGTTTATATTGTTAGTATTATTCTTAGAGGTGAAATAGTATTGTCTCATCCATTTCTTCTCTAGACTGCATGTAGTCAAAATTCTGAAGTGATTTAAACACTATCTACAACCATAGGTGCTGGAATTGGAGGTGCTGGGGGTGCTTCCGCACCCCTGCCTTGAAGTGGTTTCCATTATATACAAAGTTTACAGTTTAGTTCAATGGCTCTTGCCCACTATAATAATTGTTCCAGCACCACTGTCTACAACATTAGAAGTGTTATTGTAATAAAGGGGCCATTATAGGGTTAGCTAGGGGATGGACTCAGATGCCCCCCACCCTACATCTTGATTTGTCAGTGGGAGTTTTCCCCCCACTCAGTTTGTAATACAGTTGAATAAAGCAGGAAGTTTCCAGTCTACAGTCCAGTGAGTAGAATGTTATTTTTGTTGCAATGAGAAGATCCTTTACACTTGTAATTTGTAATTTACTGTCTAGTTTATATATATGTGACTGCCTGCAAATGGCTAGTCCATAAAAGATAAAAGGCTTCCTATGAATTACCTGTTAATTGAAACTCCCCTTTAGCACAACCCAGTGTTTGTTTTTTGTTTCTTTGTTTCAATTGGATTCTATCTCCATGCCATACAGGGGTGCTGGAACAATTTTTATAGTGGGTGTGCTGAATGCTGTTGAACCAAACTGTAAATTACTTCAAGCCAGGGGGTGCAGCAACACACCCTGCATCTCTAGTTCTAGCACCTATGACGCCATATGTGGTCCCATTTCAGCAAGGAACTTAAGCACATGCCTTTCTTTAAGTATGTGAGTCATCCATTGACTTATGTTAGAAAGTAAGTGATAATTTGATTTCAATGGGACTAATGGTGTGACTAAAATCAAACACTTGTTTAAATACATTGCTATATCAGGGCCTCGGTGAGAAATAGGACTGCGAGGGTCAGGCTCTTCCATCAACCCCACTGATTTGAAGTGCAAAGGAAAATCTCACTTTTATTTTAAATAAATAAATAAAGTTCCCAGCATTTTTTGTGTGTAAATGACCTTGAAACTGTAATCTGAATGTCAGGGTTGAAAGGAACAAGCAGTTGATATCCAGTTCTGCATCATGCTTTCATTCTGATTTTAAATTTTTATTATACTTCATCCTCACATATCATATTCTTAGAGACACAAGGTGGGTGAGGTAATATCTTTTATTGGACCAACTTCTGTTAGTGAGAGAGACAAGCTTTTGAGCCACACAGAGCTCTTCTTCAGATCTGGGAAAGGAACTCCCAGCGTCCCAGCAAAATACAAGGTGGAACAGACTATTTAACATAAGTAGTTATGTTGTATATTGTATATTAAAAATGGAACCCTAGATTAGCCACACAGAGCTCTTGTTTAAGTCTGGGAAAGGTACTCCCATCCAATATAAAAACAAAAAGTGGAACCAACTAAAACTACACCACAACCCACAGAACACCACCACTGGGAGAAAACATGACATCAGTACCCACCACGTGGACACTACACAACACCCAAATATCATCAATTTATCAAGTCTATCCTCACTGGAGCTAAATTATCTGTACTCTCTAAGGGACCAGACCCTGCCAGAACAAGAGATGGAAAACCTGCAGACATATCTCCACTGCTAAAATGATCAACACCTCCCACAATACAGCTTTCCATCTATCCCACACATGCCTATCACCACAAATGGTTTACCTTATCCAGTGCAATAAATACCCTCAATAACAACTACGTGGGTGAAACCAGACAATCACTACACTCTCAAACGAACTCAAACAGGAAAATGATAAAATACCAAAACAGCATATTACCTCTGAGTGAACACTTTTGACAAAGTGATCACTCTATATCTAACCTAGCAGTCCTCATCCTCAAAGGAAACCTGCACAATGCTTTTGAAAGACAAGACTGGGAACTTAAATTCATTATTCTGCTAGACACTAAAAATCATGGACTGAACAAAGACACTGGATTTATCACTTATTACAACAAACTGTAACTCACTAACCCAGAGGTCCCCAAACTGTGGGGTGCATCCCCCTAGGAGGGAATGAAGGAATATTCAGGTGTGTGGGGGTGCAGCGGGGCCCAGGCCAGCCCCCATGGAGGGTGGGGAGGGAGTACCACCCAGCCTGGCTCTGCCCTCAGCTCCACGGCCCTGACCAAGGCTCCACTGCCAGTCTTGGGTCCCAAACATGACTCGGACCCCGGGCCCCAGTCAGAGTTCTGCTCCCAGCCCTGGCCTGGCTTCTGACCACAGCTCCTGCTGGGGGGCACCGATAGATTCCATTACTGGTAAAGGGGGGTGTGACAGAGAAAGTTTTGGGACCACTGCATTAACCCTCTCTTTTTGTCCAGTGAGTGCAGAGGTGTTAATGGGTGACTCTACCTTGAATGGTCCCCTACAATATACACTAACTACTTATTCTAAACAATCTGTTCCACCTTGCATTTAGTTGTGATGCTGGGAGTACCTTTCCCACAGCTGAAGAAGAGCTCTGTGTGGCTAATCTAGGGTTCCATTGTTAAAAATCTTGGCCCGCTCACTCTGATCCTCCTCTCATTAACACTGTTGTAAATCAGGATTTGATCCACTCTAATCAATGGTTTTACAATGGCTTGAAATGGCTCTGAAAGGGGAATCAGGCTATATATATATATATATATATTCCATCTCCATACAAAACTAGCAAGAAGTCACATTTGTACAGATTGCAGTTTTCCACCTCATTCTTTTTTCTTTATGCTGAACCAAATGGTAGTGTCTTCAGGCTAAAACCTGTCATTTAGCAGTGAAAAACTGTTTTTGCAGTGAAAATGGCAAATGTTCACCCTGAAGCAAATACGCAAAAGTACTCAACTTTTTTCATGGGTACAAATTTCTTTGATCTTCCCCCTGTTCCACCGACCTATCAACCAACCAACCAACCAACCACACACAGAGCAAAATGATGCATTTATTACATCTCATATCTGAAGGGCCATATGTGCAATATGTAAATTTTATTTAAATATTTATTTCAATTTTTAAGCTAATGTATCCTCCATTGTAATTCCATCCTTTTGCAAACACACACCTGTGAAAGAGTTTACTGGCAGGCATACACAGCAAGTTTAAAGTAAATATTTCCAAGTATTTGTGGAAAGCAAATTTCTGTGTTCAATCAAAAATGCTCACACTTTACACTCAATTATTCTGAATGAACAGCTTGAAAAGTATAGGCCAAGAATTTTATACAGAAGTCATTCAGTGAAAAATTTCAAATAATAAATGTCTGAGAAAATCTCATTCTGTTCAAAGATCATTTGTGAACAGAAAAATAGATGAAATGTATTAAGTACAATTATCAGAGGGGTAGCCGTGTTAGTCTGAATCTGTAAAAAGTAACAGAGGGTCCTGTGGCACCTTTAAGACTAACAGAAGTATTGGGAGCATAAGCTTTCATGGGTAAGAACCTCACTTCTTCAGATGCAAGTAATGGAAATCTCCAGAGGCAGGTATAAATCATTATGGAGATAACGAGGTTAGTTCAATCAGGGAGGGTGAGGTGCTCTGCTAGCAGTTGAGGTGTGAACACCAAGGGAGGAGAAACTGCTTCTGTAGTTGGATAGCCATTCACAGTCTTTGTTTAATCCTGATCTGATGGTGTCAAATTCGTAAATGAACTGGAGCTCAGGTAAATCGATCTAAGATACTTTGACTTCAGCTACGCTATTCAAGTAGCTGAAGTTGCGTATCTTAGATCGATCCCCCCACACACTGTAGACCAGCCCTCTGACTTAACATATTTGCACAGACCATGAATTCCTATCCTTGTGACAGACTACCGTGGAATTTTCTGTAGGAACCTTCTAAATACTAAAAGTGGAGATTAATAAAGGATTCACTTTCTTTCTCTCCTTAGGAGTCCAGTACCAGTCTTTACCATAAGACAGTTACACACAATTAATAATTTCAAATTCCTTTTTATGAATAACAGTACAAAGATTAACCATTATAGCACAGCAATTACAATGCACCCATGCTAGACATCGCTAACTAGAGATTTGTTAGTTTCTTTTAAAATGTAGAATATAACACAGGCCCTATGCTCCACCCCACCTCCAAATATCTATATTTAGAATACCTTACAAAATAAATACAGGGATTGGAACTTCTGACAATCAGAGATCTTCTGCTTTCACGTATTATATTTATAATTAAATAAAACATTTAGTGGTACTACATAACCAATTGTTTCAGCATCCACACTATTGAGCAAATACACAACTTCAAATAAGAAAGAAAAGAAAACTTGACAAGTTCTGTGGCTGTTAGGCTCACACACTGTCTTTGGTTCAGTGATGTAATACAACTCCTGAAGACATGTGCCCTCCAGTCTGCGACTCCTCCTTTATGATGTTTTTCTCCCAGTCTCAATCCTACTGACTTCTGTAAAATTATAGGCAACTGTATTGTGATCTGACCAACAGAATCAATCTTGTTTTCCCTGGCAGCTCTCTCTTCTTCCTGCAGGGCTGAGCAGGATCTGACTGTTGCTCAACATGGCTGCCAGTTTTGTAACTGAACTCACTACTGATTGGTCAGGAGCTTTCAGCTTCTAACTCAGGGGTAAGTATGCACATGCAAGAATGTCTGTCCTTAATGTCGTCTTCCACACCAGCTTCAAAACAGCTCCTGAGCATGGTTAACAACCTCCTGTACTCCCTCTAGTGTGCTGAAATAGCAATTCCTTCTTTGCAATCACTCAAGGCTCTGTTCTGCCACCTTGTCTGGGAATGTTTCCATATCAACTCAGAGTAAGTAGAAACCAGCAGCTGTAATTAGAGCAATAAGTGTTTTTGGATGAACACCATGAAATAAGAAAAAAAAAATGGGGATTACACAAGTATGTTCTGAATAGTCTAAGATACTCAAAGATACCTTCAGGGTTGTGCTTTTCAATGTTGGTATTAGATATACCAATTTTAATAATAGTCACCATAAATAATTCATTTTCAAGAGCATCTGTCTAGATTTTGGAAGAACATCCATGGCAAATATCAAGTTTAAATTTGTTCTAGCTTCCTCAATATTCATAGTAACAAATTTGCTTTTCTGCTGTCAGTGGGATTTCACATTGTCATTGTAATTCATCGTGATGTCTGTTCAGCAAACAGAGGCTATATGAATCTTCCATTAGCAAAATAAAACATCTAGATGGGTCCTTTTTTAATCAAGTAAGCAAACTCCTAATTTAAAATATTTTCTCTTTTTACAGCCTGAGAACCAAAAGGGTGCAAAAAAGACAACAGTTGCACTGAAATCCTGAACCAGCTATTTGAAAAAAATAGCCACCCTATCTGCTGTGCATACAGTGTAATATATAGAGATGTACTATGCACCATAAAATAACTTCATTCTGTTTTCTGGGAACACTGCCTATATAGGGCCCCATCTGGTACCGTGGTGAAGTCAGGGGAAGCTGAGGGCATTCAGGGGGTGCTGAGAAGCAGACCATTACCTATTTGAGAATTAAAGAGTGTGGCTAATGCCAAAGCCAGTAGATCTCATCTATCAAACTCTCGTTTCTTCCTCTTTGGATATGTCTATACTAAAGCTTTTGCTGCTGTTTTAACTTGAGTTAATTGATTGACATTTAGCTTGAGTTAACTAATACAGTTGTAAATACTCATCTAGATACTCCACAAACATTTGTGGTTTATCCTAGGGTAAACAGGAGGCCAGTAATCACCATTATTTTTGCTAGAAGGACCAATTGGTTCAAGATTAGTAAATTGGGAGGGGACATATATTATAAGAGGACCTTTCTCTTGGTCCACAGTAGAAAAAAAACATGTGAACCACAGTATCCTTGCCTCTTCAGTAGTACTGTTAAAAATCTGGTCTGTGTTTTGGCCATCTCTCACATAGATTATTACAAATTCTTCCTCCCTGCATCTCATTTTGCCCTCTTTTAGAAGCATTTTTTTTCAATCCTGTAGGAGAGTCTCCTATCAGTGCTCCCAAAAGCTGCTCTCACAGTCATCTTCAGTGGTACATCTAATTATATGGATGCATGGCAAAAAATATTGGGATTCCTTCCGAGACCTTTTCCATTTGGCTGATCAGAACATTTCATTCAGTTCTGAGAGAACACTTTATCCAGTACTCTGGAATCCAAAACACTTAGTTTGACTCCAGATTTCATCACCACAATTCCTTTATTTGGCATACAGCAATGCTATGCTGAGTTGATGAGTCTCAGATGCAGTGAGGTGGATGCAGGGCATGTCATAGCTCCAAAGTTACACAGTAAAACAATTCCTTTGTGTACATTTACACATTACATTGCATCAGAAGTTTTTGGCTTGGCTTGGTTACTTTGCAGGAACCAATCCCTGTGCAGCATGCTCTGTCCATTTGCTGGTCATGTAGATCTTTACATACCATGTTTATTTTGTCCATTGTCCCTCGTATCAGGGTGTTTGTGCTTATCTTGCCTGCCTCAGACATTCTATTTTCAGTCTAATGGTCTATTTACATCCCTAATTCTATCCTCCAAGAAAGGAGGCCTCCCTCCATATGTTAATTATTCATGTCAGGCCAGGTCTCACCTACAATGAATTTTGCCCCCTTCCTATGTATTTTGGAAGTCTCTGCTCTACATTTAGGGCCAAAATGTGCCACATAGCATTTACAATCCCTTCCCTTTAGAATTGTTTAGCCTTCTTCCCCATCTACATTCTGTTGTGGAGGGGGTAAGGCCTTCACCACCTCCTTGTTCCTTTGAGGTGACATGCACCTGTAGATGTTCAAGATGGAGCAGCCTGGAGCACAAGTACTGTTCTTCTAATAGGCTCTTGCATGGGCATGCAAGGGGAAAAGATGAGTGTAACATTCCTCTCTTCTCACCAGTGCAATAGCAAGCCACAGCCAGGCTCCAGCTCTTCAAGAAGTTGAAAATACATGTGTGACATGTAACTTTAGGAACTATGATAGTAAATGCTTCACCAAGGACTTGGTCCTGAGAGATTCTGGGCATCTGAAACTCCCATTCACTCAGCAACTTCCTGAGACAGGCCGTTTCAGTATATGTATGCTGCAGCTAGGAGCAAGCCTCCCAGCCAGGGTAGACAGACTCGCACTAGCCTGGCTTGAGTTAGCACATTAGAAATAATGGTGAAGACGTATGGCTCAGGTGGCAGCTTGGGCTGTCAAGTCCACCCGATCCTCTGGGTCTGAGCTCAGGCAGCTAGCCCAAATCTTTGCTAGTGCCACAACATCCACGCTGCCAATTGAAATATACTAGCTTGAGCCAAGCTATTGCAAAGCTGTCTACCTGGGCTGGGAGGCTTGCTTCCTTCAGCTGCAGTGTATGTATACTCTTAGTATCCTAACTAATGGCCCAGATCTTTGGTTATGCTCAAGGAATGCCAGTGCAGCTCAGAAGTCAAAGGATGCTTCAAAGATGGCTGTTGAGTGCTTCCCCAGTCCTGAGTTTGTTTTGTGATAGGCCATTCCCACAGTGAAACTTAGAGCAGCCTTTCATCTGCTCTAATTAACCCCGGCTGCCAATTGACCAAAGGTGATAATTTAGTACCTTGGGATCAACAGCACATAGGGAAACCTGGCCTATGCCTATTTTCTCTAATTGGCACCCACTATACTGGTATCATGTGTATGGCAAAATGGCTGCAAGGCCAGTTGTTCCCTTTACACTGAGGTGTTCTCCTGTAGTTGGCTACCCTGGGTATATAGCCATAGTCCACCAATGGTACAATGTAAAATGGCTGCACCACAGGGGAAAATCTGGATCAGTATCTGCATAAGAAAATTTTGACACAGAAAATGTTCTTCGTGTACAGTTTTCAGTGTGGAAACACATCCTGCATTGAAATCTTTTTTGCTCCCCCAGCCAAAGGTACTTAAAAGTCTACCTTTTCTCACAAACATCTCTGCCCTTGGACTAATCACATAAGTTAAGGTTAGAGGAATAGGTCTATAGCTGCATGTTCCTTGTCACTGAGGAGTAAAAGTGAAACAAACAACTGATATTTGAACAGTTTTGATAATGAAAATGCACATGGAACATTATGACAATTATATTTGTTACCTGTTAGAAAAGGATGATTACTATTAGCTAATCACCTACAGTAATTAGACCAAAACCATATCTTATATAGCTGATATAGCTGAGCTGTTCTAGTCTATCAGGTAATAATTGTGTAGAATTTTAAAACTCCTAATTATGTGCTGATAGCCTGTAACAAGTCATTCTGGCTTATTGAGTACTTACTAATTTAGGCAATTCTGTTTTTTATAGCGGGCATAATATTATATACAGTACATGATAGTATTGAAGAGTTCCCTTCAAAACCATTCCAGTTTATTGGGCAATTGTATAATTAAGGTGTTCATGGCACTGTACCACTAATTAAAAATATAAAATAAATAAAAATATTAGATAATATGATTTTAAGGAATTTTAAAATGAAAATGTTATCTGTCTTTTACTCATTTTGATACATTTTAAACCTGTAAATTTGTGAACTAATAAAAATCTGATATTAAAAATGACATTTCAGATGATGATTAAATAGTAACCCAGCAGAAATTTGTTCTCAATTATTTACCTCTTCTTACCTAAAAAGATAGAGTGGAAGTGTTCTCATTTATTGCTTTCTCTCTCTATCTCTCAGGAAATTTGCAGTTTGTGGTAGTTTTCTTTGGGTTAGATTGAAAGACTTTCTTCTCTGATTTTGCTCAGAGGGGAGTAGAGGCTGCTTCTCTGCTCTATCAATCTCCCTTGATGTGCCTGAAAAATACAGCTGAAAAAATAATTTCCATGAATTTGGGGAAGGGAGTATTTTACAAAGCCATGCTTCCTCCTTCCACATCTCCTTATCCAATTTCTCAGGCCTTAGCACCCCTCTGTCAGTGCAAATGGATAGGGCCCTATATGCATACAATTACAGGTAGTTTACAAAATATTACATTTTTCTACAGTTTATATCTAACTTTAAATAAAAGAAAGTGAAAAGAAATCCAGAGATATCCATATTCCTGTGTTTATTTGAGCATACGGGGAATGGGAGTGTAGGTGTATTTTGACATTATGTAAGTTAAGATTTTGTGTGCTTCTCTGTGTATATTGGCAATACAGAAGGTGGTTGTGTGTACCTATTTTATATTTTATTCCCCTTGCAATCCTAGAAGCAGGGCAAAATTTATTTAAAAGGAAATAAATTAAAGCTAAAATAATCTATCTCAAGGGAGCAGGGAATATTTGGGAGCAGTAACATCCTTTATAGTAGGGTGGCCGGGTGTCTGGTTTTCAACTGGAACACCCGGTCAAAAAGAGACCCTGGTGGCACCGGTCAGCACTGCCGACTGGACAATTAAAGGTGGGTTGTGCTGCAGGGCTAAGGCAGGCTAGTCCCTACCTGTCCTGGGGCACAGTGCTGCACCCCGGAAGCAGTCAACAGGTCTGGCTCCTAGGGGCCACCAGCCAATGGGAGCTGGGTGTTGCCCGTGGGCGAGAGCAGCACATGGGGTGCCTCCTGCCCCCCTCTCCCACCTACTAGTGCCGGAACTGCTGGCCATTACTGGCGCATGCGCAACACTGTGTCAGGACAGGCAGGCAGCCTGCCTTAGTCCCCTCGACTGCGCCGCTGCCCGGGAGTCGCGCAAGGTAAGCCCATGCCCCAACCCCCTGCCCCAGCCCTCGGCCCCAATCCCCAGCCTGGAGCCCCCTCCTGCATCCCAAATCCCAAATCCCTCATCCCCAACCCCCCAGCCTGCACCCCCAGTCGCAGCCCAGAGCCCCCTCCTGCACCCTGAACCCCTCATCCCAGCCCCACTTCAGATCCCTCACCCCCTCCTACATCCCAACCCCCTGCCTCAACCCTCAGCCCCCTCCTGGATTCTGAATCCCTCAGCTTCAGCCTGGAGCCCCTTCCTGCAGCCCAAAACCCTCATCCCCAGCCCCACCCCAGAGCCAGGACCCCCAGCCCAGAGACCTCACCCCCTCCCAAACCTCAGCTCCCTGCCTCAACCTGCAGCCTCTTCCCACACTCCTAATCCTTCGGCCCCACAGCATGGAGCCACCTCATGTACCCCAAATCCTTCATCGCCAGCCCCACCCCAGAGCCTGCACCCCCAGTCCAGAGCCCTCACCTCCCTGCATCCCTGCTTCAGCCCAGAGCTCCCTCCCACACCCTGAACTCCTCATCCCCAGGCCCACCCCAGAACCCTCACCCCCTCCTGTGCCCCAACTCCCTGCCTCAACTGTAGCCGCCTCTCGCACTCCGAATCTCTCAGCTTGGAGCCCCCTCCTGCAGCCCAAACCCCTCATCCCGAGCCCCATCTCAGCCCAGAGCCCTCACCACCTCCCACACTGTGACTCCCTGCCTCAACCCACAGCCCCCTCCTACACTCCAAACCCCTCAGCCCCACCCCCCAGCCTGGAGCCCCCTCCTGCATCCCAAGCCATCATCCCTGTCCCCACCCCAGAGCTCACACCCCCAGCCCAGAGCCTGTACCCCCTCCCGTAACCCAAGCTCCTGCCCCAGCCCAGTTAAAGTGAGTGAGGGTGGAGGAGAACAAGCCACGGAGGGAGGGGGAATGTAGTGAGTGGGAGCAGGACCTCAGGGAAGGGTCAGGGCTAGTGTGTTTGGTTTTCTGGGATTAGAAAGCTGAAAACCTTACTTTGTAGTTCTGTAGGCCATGAACCAAATCAGTGTGGGAGTGTGTCATATGCTAACCTTGAAAAACATCAGGAAAAATACACTTGTTCTATTATTAAGACAATCTAAAAGAAAGATGTTGCAGTGGTTTATTAAAAAGAGGCTCCTGTCTCATGATTTGTAGCTTCTAACAAATGTGGCCTGGCAGTTTATTGTGAAATTGAAATAATATTCATTTTCAAAGCAGTATGTGGGGAGGGGAGTTATTTGTCTGTTCTGTTCAAGTTCTTACATCATGAGCACCTAACAGTGAGATTAGATAATAACATTACACTTATGTGAATCTTTAGAACCGAGATTTGGAAATGTATAGAAGGGATCACTAATGCAAGGGCATTATTGATGAATAAGAGCAAACACCTTTGCTATAACATTTTGAACGTGCTGTTCCTTTGCATATTTGAAGAAGTAATTACTAAACTTCATTTCTTTTTACTAGAGGTAGGATGTGGCTGATGACTGCCAAGAATTGAACACTTAAACATTCTAACTGTGAAAGTGAGGTATGAGCAATGCAGCCCATGCATTTTCATGGCCTTTCTTTTAGATTTCAAAGTATATTAAGGAATCCTGCAGGCTCAGGTAGCACAGAACATTTTTTTTTTTCCAGACAAAATGACTTTTTCGCCAGTAGTAGCACTGGGACTTCTTACGGTAGTACTGGCCACTTCTTTAATCTTCAAAGCAATCTTGGTCTTGGATGCTGTTGTTTTAATATCATTTCCTTTTAGATTTCCCTAGGGTTTTTCATCTTTTGAATAACATAAGACAGAGAGTGATGTGTATCACCCATGACACTACTGCATATAAAAAAACAGACTAAAAAAACCTTTAATATTATTGATTCATGCTGTTTGTACTTTATGGTCATAATTTGGACAAAAAAAATTGGTGTTTGGAAAACTTCTGCCCCTTCTGTGGTCTGCTAAAGGGAGTCCTATTTATGTATCAGGCATCCAACTGTGCCCTCTGTATGGATGGGCACCTCCGCCCTCTCCCTCCAAAGACAGGATTTAGGCTAGCAGTCCTAGCCATTCACTGGGACTATGACAGCAGGTCAGACCAATCTAGCACTTGCAGTTTGCACTTTTTCAAGAGACAATGACAGGGTTAACCAGCGACCAGCTTTCTTTCACAAAGCACAATACATTTATTTTAGGACAAAAAGCATTACAGAGGGGAAAAAAACATATAATAAAACAATAAATAATATACATGCATATTATATCTAAAGGAAAGTATATCCCAGGAGAGGAAATATTCCTGATTGCAGAATATCCTTACAATGAGAGATTCCAGAAGCCTAGGTAATCCTGGTAGGATGTTGAGTGGAATCTTACCTCAGACTCTGGAGCAGAGATCTCCTCTCTTAAATGCAGTGGTATGTTTATGAATGCTCTGTTGTTCCTGATGTTCATCTCTGGACTATTATTGGTTTATGAACACAATTTTGTCTATATTCTGTCAATAAAAAGCCATATACTAGACTTTGAACATATCTAATCAAGAACAGGATTTATGACTATTTCACAGGAAGAATTATAATTTTGTTAAAATACCATAAAAAGGTTATTAAAAAGTGGCTTGTGCAATGCAGAAAAGCAAAGGAAAAGCTGAAATTCCATTATTGATATGCCAGGAAGTAGCAACACATTTCATTCTTTAAGATTATACTATTTTCAGGAACATCCAGCCACAATGGTACTGAATTTGAGACATCATGCTGGGGCACTTAATGGCAATTTAAAAGGCATAGAATCATGATAATGCACAAAGCACATGAAGAGTCTATGTGTTTGTGCTTGGGATGTGAGAAATAAATTACTGGAACAGATGGATTGCAGTAGCTTGGCAACAGTGGAAGCAAAAATGATCGCTCTCTTTCTGAATTGAAGTTAAATTCTAGGCTCCTTCCCGCCCTTTCCAATTAAAAAAATTAATAGGTAGTAAATCAAATTAGATGAAGTTTACCTCAGAGCTAGCTCAGCATAACATGGCATTTGCAATGTTTTGCTCTCCTTTAGCTGAGTCCCTCTAATTAAATTAGGTCTTCTAGTAAAACTGGGTGGTGAAAATTTATAAAACCATATTCTACCAGAGTATGCAGTTCAGTCAAAATTGAAACACTTTGTGAAATAGTGTGAATTTCAGTGCAATTTTGTTTCAGAAGAAAAGCAAAAAATAATCTGTTAATTTTGAAATGGGGTGTTTTGACAATTTTGGAAAAAAGCTTTTGATTTTTTGTTTGGAAATTATTATTTCTTTAAAATTTTAAAATGTTGTATGTTGTATATTACAATATACAATACTTTAAAACTCAAAATCAAAACAATTTTTTTAGATTCACTGGGAACAATTTTTAACAGAATTTTCCTTCGTGAAATGTTTATGAAATTTTGAAATTTTCAAGTTTTGTCCACTTTTAGAACTAAACCAAATTTTGAAATCTCAAAATCCTTAATGAAATGGAATTTTTACACATCTCTATTTTCTAGTCTACAAAGTTCTGTGGTTTTCGTGTTAACTATTCCTATTAGTTAACTAAACAGGAAGCACAGAGATTTTAACTGCAGCAACAAGACAGTAGGCAAAACATCCCCTAAATGCTCTCTGTGACTTTCGCCAAAACCTTCCCACTGATATTAAGATCTGAGACTATAGGAACAGTAAGACAATGAAACAAGTTGCCAAGTGAGCTTGTGTATTTTTATCAGTTTTGATAAACAAAGCTGGACTAAACAGATAGCTACAAGATCTATTCAAGAAAAAATAATTAGAGCCTGCTGTGGTGCAGGAAGCTGGGCTAGATGACCTGCTAAAGGTCTGTTTGTCTATGCTATCTATATACTTGTTCTAATACAAAATCTACATTAAAAGAATGTTCAGGTTGCAAAGTGAAGTATTCAAAAGTTTGGAAATGATAAAGTTAAGTTTGCTTGTGCAACCGTAACTGTGCCCTCTTTTTACTGTGCATTAAGAGTCAATGTTTTACATAATCACATACTGTTTCTCAAATACTACAATATAATATCACAATTATATCATTTTATACTGCATTAGGCACACATGTGCAGATTTACACGTGATTAATTTTACACAATATGAAAAGTCTCATTGAAGTTAATAGGGATTCTTACAGCACGTAAAGCTAAGCATGTGTGTAAGGCTTTGATGAATTGTGTCTAAAGAAAAAAATGACACACACATTCCGTGATTCAGCGGAATACAAAAATAAATTCTAGATATCAAGCATATGAAATAATTTCACATTAACATTAGGAAAAATATGTTTTTACATTATAAATAAAGTTCTACACAAGTGTACCTCCCGCCCCGCCGTCTCCTTTCAGTTTTGGTCCTTTGTCACTTGTTATTCTACCCCAAAGGCTCTATTGGCTCCAACCTCATGGAACCTGTTGCTTCAACTTCTAGAGAGTCCTCAGACCTTTCCAAAACACCCTCTGTTACTCCTAGTCTTTCTCATCACACTGTTCCTTGTTGTACTTCATGGACTCCTATCAGCCCTCCCATTTCCTCTCTAACTTGAATCCTGAGTCATTGGTCTGCTCTAGGGTGACCAGACGTCCCGATTTTATCGGGACTGTCCC